>NC_092532.1:6894384-7231468 GCF_037038585.1 Patagioenas fasciata
TTTGGTTTCCTTGCCCAGTAGCAAGAACATGTACATGAGGATGCATATCTTGTATTAAAATTAGCTAAACTAAATTTACCAGTTTGGTAAATATGACATACAGCTCTGCTTAAATAGGAAAAACAGCAGCTAGTATAGGAAGCAAAGTAAGACCTTGTTTAATGTACTGTCCCTTCGCAGTTTAGGAATTTTGACAGTTTCTTCTGTCTCACTTTTCACTTGGTACATACACAGGTTTGAGGAGCACGCACAGCAGTGCTGGGTTTTTTCGCAGTTGTGTTAACTCTGCTTATTTTTTTCACCTCACTGCTAATTCGTGGTATTAGGATTGTGCACTTCAAGATGAGAGCAGGACTGGGCTGCCCTCTGACGCAACAACT
Source organism: Patagioenas fasciata (assembly GCF_037038585.1). Lineage (NCBI taxonomy): Eukaryota > Metazoa > Chordata > Aves > Columbiformes > Columbidae > Patagioenas > Patagioenas fasciata. Next base: position 6,894,765 of record NC_092532.1, read on the forward strand.
GGAGACTTCCATAGGGAAATATATCAAACTCCAAAATCCTTTTTTCTGTTTGGATTGTCTAGTTGCCATTATTACTGGAGGAAGATGGTAAATAAGCAACTATGAGGCTCCTTCTGTTTACATACAGGATTTGTTTGCCTCCAACCTTTGATTCACCTTTTGTTTTACAAGACAAAAAAAGTATTTGTGTGTTATTGAAGCATAAGTTACTTTTGCTTCTGATAGATCTTTTGCATCAGAAGGTGGGCAGTAATCACATTTTGGCTAAATGGAAATGACTTCTAGGCAGTCTGCTTCCTAACTCTTGTTCTTTATCTGCCCTTTTGGCTTAGATCAATATAGGAAGGCTTGGTTTTGTAAGCCTAAGAGGAAAATTATCTTTTTTCTAGTTTTGGGTAATTCTGATTGGATGAAGGAGGAACTCCATAGCCTGTTTCCTCTGATGAAGCAGGGCTTCGTCAAAGTTGACTCTTTAAGATACTGATTTTGAAAAAGTCGTTGTATTACAGGTAGTGAGGATGTGCTTTGTTTTCAGGAAAATGCATTGGGATATGAATTTGGTACATAGAGGAACCATAATTAATAACCACAATTGATTTTTTTGTTCACTTATTTTTCCAGGATAAGCACTTAAACAGAAAATCTCCAGCTAATGTTATATAGAAGTTATGCTGTTTGAGTCGGAGAAAAGGAAGTTCAAGTTTCTGACAGTGGTATTTAAGTATGTGATGTCAGAATAGCAGTTCTGATGTTGTCTTTGCTGTGTTAAGACAAGTTTGAGAGGTAGAGGTAATATGTATTAGACCAACCTGTACTGTTATAAAAGTTAGACAAGGCTGAAGAAGGGCTTTTGTGCCCTAAAGCTAATCTGACTTCGGTGATTCTGGGTGGTCTTGTAAGAACCACCCCTGGAAGTATTTCTGTACCTCCAGCTGCCATGGGTGCCGCAGCACAGTGTATTTTGGGGTAGTTCCCCTGTCCCCCCAACGTGTATTTGATAACAAACAAGCTGTGCTGTGCAGACCAGTTAGTCTTTGTTGCTGAAGTTGCACAGTTCATCCATTGTTTAACTTGACAGATCTCAAAAGAACTCAGAGACATACTCAGTCTTGAATTTTTAATGAATTTTCTTAATGATATTTTTAACTATGGGGTAGATGACTTAACTGAGTGTGTACTGGAAACTGTACACTTCTGTACATCTCGTGGTTTCTTCTACCAAATAAAACAACCCGGTCTTCTTTCTGCCAAAAGCATGTCTTCCTAGTTCTGTATTCACAAATTTCTTAACTTCACTGATATTTGTAATTTAAACTCTGTCCATTCTGAGGTGCATTGTAGTACAGGGATTCATAGTGAGCAGTGTTCTACTAGAATTTTGGGACCACCAGAAGACTGCGGAGAGCTGTCTGGTGTTTTGTCTCTAGTCCTAAAAAGTACCCGCTGTTTTAGTGAAAGGTAAAATGTGCGCACCACATACATGTGCTTTGCTTCCAGCCAGTTGTACAATATTGTCATTTTCTTTCTTAAGAGAACATGATACCTATTATTTAGTTGGACCCATCTATAATTCTATTGCAAACTAAAGTTAATTTACTTCCAGCTTTTATGTAGTTGCTTTCTCAAACACGTAGAGCTTTTTAGAAGTTATGTAATACATAACAAATGAAGAATAGCACAAACCTGATATTTTAGGAGAATAATTTTGGTATCTTCAATGTTTGGTTACTCTGTTAGTTCTTTTCACAGATATTTTTTTTTGCTTACTACAGAAAAATTACATCAAATGCAGGATAACAGAACACTGTCAAAGTAAGAAGGTTTTATATGGACAGCATTAGACAGGAGCAGAAAGATCCAGTGCACTAATAGGCACGCTCACATGAGCTACCTAGTCCATTGACAGTTTATTCCTTTGTTCTCCCTCTCGACCCACTTTCTGCCAGTGATTTGTGACATATTTTGTAAGAGATCAAATAAGCCCTTGACACCTGATTGCAATGTAGTGCTTGTTTACAGTTGCATTTTTGAAGGACCTCTAGACAAGATGGAAGGTTTAACTTAAAGTAATTAAATTTGCATCTGCTCTGTGACAGGAATTTTCTTATGTATGCATCCTGTTGAGCAACTTTTACTGTAATTGGCCATGAAGTACCAAAAGAAAGATGCAGGTAGACAAAATCATTGTTGCCTACTACTAAAATCTGTCATTGTATTTCATAAGGACTGGCTTGTACCTGGGTGTGTGCCTGCGTCTTTGAAATATAAGAATGTCTACTTTTATTTGGAAGGAGAAAGGAGAAATTTCCAAAGCACTGGAGCTTTCTCTGGGTCCTTTCACACTGCTTGAGTGAGGCTAGATGTCTGAAATGTCTGTAGGTACATTCATCTCTTTCTGAATTACTTTTGTTTTCTTGAATGTTGGTTATACTTTGCAGTTATCTGCCTTTTTTTTGGTATGTCTACCTTTATGCTTGGGCAGATTCCTGAGCTGCATGATAGTGGTATATCTAGGCACTGAACCTACCTACTTTCTTCATCTTGAATTTCTTGATCATTAAGGGTAGATCTGATGTGGAGTGCTGTAGTTGGCAGAACTCCCAGGCAGTATTTAAATTCACTTCATTCTAGAACCATCTGCATGTGACTCGTGCTCAGTAGGATAATTTTTTTAAGCACATATTTTATTTTGGGAAATACTAATTTTTGTGTCTCTAGTTGATCACAAATTTGTTAGTAACATGGTCATTGTCAGCAAGCTTTTCTTAATGTGTAATTTGGAAGTAACTATCTTTTCTCCAAACAGTGCTTACGATGATCACTGAGTTATCAGGGTTAAGATTTTTACTGAGCTGCTGTCTACTATTTTGTGCTTCTCAGAATCCTCATGTTCCCTACCAACATGGGAATCTTTTTTTTTTTCTTTAAATGTGATAAGGGTCGGTGTTAATTCTTGTAAGTCAAAGGGCAACCGGAACACACTAAGTAGATTGAAGATAAGTAAGGTTCTTTTCTTATATTGTTTTAAATGTGGACCCTGATTTGAAAGGTAAATTAAGCTGAACTTGATGAACAGCATTTTCTATTCACATTTTAAAATCTTAAGAACTATTATATGGTTGTTTTGAATTTACCATGATTAATTCTTATCTGTTCCTTGTGGTAAATTGTGGGCAAATGCAGCTGCTATAATATAGAATAATGTACAATTAATATTATTGAGATTCCTCCTGTCAGAGAGATTTGAGGTAACATGCCATGATATTCACCTAATACCATTTGAAGTGTTTTTATGAGGACCAAGAGTTATTTGCGTCTTGCATGACCTGTCCTTATTGCTACTTTTGAGTACAACATAGGTTAGAAGAGGTAATTATTTTCGGCCTACTGACTACAAGTGAGATTAATAGCTTTTGAAAGGGCTGTAATGAAAGGCTGACCCAACTGGCTTTTGTATTATACCTTGTTTATCCTGCTCTCATCTCTATCACCTTTGGGCTACAACAAAATATAATTTATGTTAGCAGTACTTCATAAGAGGTGAAAGGTCATATTTTTAATGAGGGTGGCTTTGATTGAGATTCAGGTTTTAAAATGTTGTGTGGTAGGGTACAGTCAACAAGGTCCATGTAAACAAAATGATTGCAGAAAGGGGCAAGAAAAACTATTCTTTGTGAGGAAATAAGATGGCTTTCTTTAACTAGGCATTGCTGAATTCAATTAGCAGAAGATAAATTACTAGAAAAAGGGCTTTAACAAAATACCAGCATTGTGATTGTCAAGTCCAATAAACCTTTGTAGTTGCAGTGGAGAGTTGGGTTCTTTGTACTGAAAAAAATATTTTGCAGATAAGTTTCCTCTTTTATTTTAATGTTGTTTACATACATACATACGTGTATGTGTGTGTATATATATATAGATAGATAGATATCTATCTATCTATATATATATATAGATATAGATATATATATAGATATATATATATCTTTGACTAGAGCAGGACAGAAATGAAATGACCACCTTTGCTTGCTTCAGGGAGAAAGATGCTGTACAGTGCAAGTGAGCTTCTTTGTATGTGGAATGATTACACATAATACTCAACTGGTCCTGAGTTTTCCCTTTGGAAGGAAAAATTGTATTATGTTCCAGTACAGTTAGTGAGATTGAGTGATGGAGTCTGTTAGCAGTGTGTTCACTTCAGTGAAACCAAACTGTTCAGAGTGGTATGCTTCAGTGATGGACAACGCTGCTGGATTTATTTGTTGACTGATGTTAGTATTCACTTTGTTACTTACATCACCACGCAACATGCCGTCTCCTCATAGAAGCCAAAATCTTTTGAAGTAGGCTATAATTTCAAGAGACTTCTAATCAAAACAAGTTTAGCAGATGCAGGAGGAAGTTTTAGGATGTAAGAGAGAAGGTTAAGATTTCACCTTGGAGTAGTCAAAAGCTGATTTGAAAGAAATTCTTAGATTTGGGGTTTGAGCATTCAAATGCATACTCTGTGTGACTGCTGCTTCCCATGAAAGCTCCCTCTTGTCTTTCATTTGTGTATGTTCTTTGCAAGTGACAAATTGCTTCAGTTATATTGCAGAAGGGAATGGGAAACACTTTAGAGATTTTGAATTTGATTACTGTTTGTGGAAACAACTTCCAACCTGAGTTTAGTTCAAAGTCTGCATAGAGAAGAATGGTGGAATGAGTCCCTTCAGTTATTTACAGCCAAATTACCTTTCATGGATATGGAAATTATTAAAATCTGAGCATTTTAGATTTTTTTTTTTTGCCATATAATAAGTTCTGTGTTAGAACAGAGAATAATTGTTAGCTTTCCCATCTGACAGCATAGTAACTGATGGTAAATGTGGACTGCGTAACGGTGACCACTGTGTGCAAAACCATCGGGCATATAGGGTTCACTTTGTGTGGAATGTCGTAAGGAACATTTGAGAGAGCAGCAGTTTGGATAACATAAGATCTGCAAGCCTTTGGAAAGGTTTTGTGCTGATGTCATTTCTCTTTTTTTTTTTATTCTTCCTGTTACTGCACTATTTTCTGTGTATCATGCTGCATCATAATTAAATATCAGATTGTGCCCTTATATGACACGAGCTGCTTATTTTGTGGTGCTATTCAAAGTGATGTATCGAGACCTGTTGCAGCAGTTTGAACACGGGGGGCTACACGCTCCTGCCATTGTCCCTGGCTGCGTTTGCACCCGGTCAGCCTTGCCGAGCTGTTCCTGCCGCACTCTCCCTTCTTCCCCACCGCAGTGCTCCCCCGGGTCTCCGGGCTCTGCTGGCTGTTGGCAAGAAATTGAATCACACGATACTTTAAAGCAACATAATGTTGGGATTCCCCTTCTTTTCTTCAGTGTCAATAGGTCTTGAACTATTGATGCAAATCTTCAAAATGATTCTTTTAAATTTACACTTGTTTTACATTATTTTATAATTAAGTTATAGTGTTTAAAGAGAAGAAATGAATGGAAGTTTTTCAAATGATTAAATATTAATTTTATCCACATTTAACCCTAATTTACATTGAGGATGTTAACTGAAAGGCAGATCTTTTGAATTCAACGTTTTCATTTCTTTCTAGCCTCATTGATGAATGGCTGGATCTTGTCATATGTTCATAAAAGGTGATGGTGGTCCACTGGGACAGAAGAAATAATTGTGCTGTCTTGCACTTTCTAGGATGGTCTGTTTATGATGCTTACTATTTCCTAGAAACAAAAAAAAATCCCTTTTGTCTAAAGTAAAACTCAGATTTCAAACAAAAACTTGTTTCAGACCATTAGAGAGACCATCCTGCTTCTCCTGTAGCTAATTATTTTTCTTTTATTTCAGCAACAACATTCTCCTTAAAAGTTATGACAGTATTAGATTTCAAATATCTTCGTGTTAAAGGTGTCTCTTTTTTTCTTTTGAAGGAGACTTTTATAAGCTCTCCCTGCTTAGATTCCTCTGCCTGAGTCTTAAAAGACTGAACAAACAGACCAACCTAAAGCACCTTGAAAACTCCTAGATTGTCCTTGTTTGACATTTTGTATGCAGGTGAAATTAGGGCTATAGATTTTGAAATATTATGCTTCATTGAATATATTGCGTATCCAGATTGCTCTGTTATATACAAACTGAGAGACTGATCTGAGGATACTTGCTTAACCCTAGACAGGCCTTTTGGGGACTCTGGCAATTTGTTTTATCTGTCATAACAGGACTTCACCGTTTTGGAAATCTTATTTCTAAGGTATTTTATTGAAACGTGTGTCAAGTGATAATATGTAATACAAGATTTTAACATCAATATGTGATATATCTATTATGTTCAGTACTATAAATTTAGATTAAACACAAAAACGTTGTGATGCATGCAACTACAACTAGGGGTAAAACCAACTGCCCTTTATTTTGATGATTATTTTTTTTTTTTTTCCCCCAGAGAACTATGTTAACTAAAATGAACTCAGTATACTCCTATTAAAATCTGTGTTTCTTACCTGGGAGTTCTGGTAACATAAAATTTATGTATGTAATTTAAATTGCTTACGGAACCCTGAGTAAAAGCGCAGGCTTGCTATTGTCTAAACTGCTGTAGCCTATTCAGTGCATACAGGTGCGCAAGTGGAATCCTAGTTTTGCATGCTCTACAGTTAGGCATTTTTGGACGTGATACAGACCTTTGTGCGCAGTGTTTAATAAATTATTGAACTTTGAAGAATCTTTGAGAAGTAGAGCCTGGATGTGACTGAGCAGCAGACATGAATAAATGTTATCCTCAAGTGTATCTCGCAGACAGTAATAGATGCTTGAACGGCACTGAGTGAATGATGTTAATAACATTAAATATTTACATATAGCAAAAGCATCTTGACAGCAGAAAAGAGACTGTCTCTTCAGTAATGTGGATAAAACCTGGTGTGATATAGTATACCTCTCTATAGGACAACTTCTTGTTAATAACTAGCATAATTTCTCTGTAAGATGTGTTGTAAAAGTAGTTGTTTGGGACTCATAACCGCTGTAGTTGAGTCTGCCTATTTTATATGACGCTTTAAAATCTGTGAATCTCTACTGTCATGCAAGACAATTTTAAAGACTTCACTGGTGTAATCTCGTGGTGTTGCTGTCACTCCATGCCTACTATAATGTAAAAATGATTACTAAGTTCAAGAATAAGAATTATTAATTGGATAATAATCAGATGTTTAGTATTAACCAAGAGTACGTTTTGGCTGGTATCTTACTAGAAGCTCAGAATCACTCTGCTTTACCTTAGTTTTACATTGTATTTTCTAATGTAGCAGCTGTCATGAGTTCTGTCCAAAGGAGAGTTGTGCTGTGGCTATACTCATGAAATCAAGAAGCGATATCCTTCGCCCTCCGCATTCTCCACTGCTGAGCAGTTTCACTGGAGTAAATCCATTTTATTGATGTCCAGAGTCCTTGAAGTGCATGATACTTGTTTACGTGCCTCTTTTTGGGGGGGGAGATGGGGAAGGAACCTGCAAATTATCATTGTTGATATTGCTTGCACTGCATTTTTTAAAAAATAGGTCACGCTTGACTTTCCCTGTAATTTTGAAAAGAAATTACTGTATCAGAAGCATAGGATAACAATTTTTATACTGAAAAGTAGATGAATTTTGTTAGAGGTTCTTATGCTTTTTAATGCATTCCAAATCGTTTTTAGTTATAGGAAAGACATAAAACAAAGGTGACAGTAAACTGAATTTTTTAAAAAAACAGTCTATGAAACTTGTAATACTATGATGAGCATATTTTTATTTAATGATCTGTCATGTACTATAATTAAAACAAATTAATATTGAAAATGAAGTAAGATGAAGTACTATCAAGTGACTTTTTTTCATTTTTTGTTTTGTTGTAATAGCACAAGACAACATAGACCGCAATTTTAGAATTTGGTGATTTAAGTCATCACTGAGGTTGGTTTTTGTTTTGTTTTAATATTCTGTTGCAAAGATAATTCCTTGGAAGTGGATACTGGGAAGTTTGTTTAAATTTTTCGTTCTGAGTTCTTCCTCTGCTTACTGCTTTTGTTGGAAAGATGCTTAGCAACTCATTCCTTAGAGATGTCTTCAGCGCAGGTAGCTATTCAATGTTCAGAAGTAATCATCATCCTTCAGAATATGAATGATTTTGAACGTGGAATATCTAAGGAATATGATCAGCTGAGCATTGGTCAGTCAAGCATTTCTGGAGGCATAAGGGCAAATACATTTTTTCCAACTTTTAGGGAAAGAATCTTAATCCTGTAGACAAAAGCACTGGTACACGACAAGGGGGAAAAATACTATATTCCTGCAAATATGGGAATGATATGTTTTACAAAAGGAATGTGACAGAATTTTACTTTGAGGTAGAAAGTTTTGCAGGTGGTATCTGTTCTGAGCAGCATTCCTCTATGACTGTGAAATCAATGTGAACTGCAGAGCTAGAGTGCTGATAACCTGATGCTAGTGGACGTGAGCAGAGACATTTTGAACGGTGACTGACCTGAAACACAAGTGGGCTCATTTCACCCTCTAAAACTTGCCCCATATTCCTTGTTTGCTTCTTTGATGTCAAAAATTGGAAATTCTGCCACATTTAGCTTTAGCATTGCATCTGCCGTCTAGTAAGAGTCATAGCCCTGGCTTTCAGGGGGCTGCACATCTTGGGATCCTTAAGGTACCTACTAGGAGATCTAAATGTATTTCTCAAGGCAACTAGTAGTTTGGGATCTTTTTAGATGGAAACTAACAATGCTGATCAGGAGCTACTCTAGTTTAAATCCTCTTTCTTTCTAACACAACTCTTGGTGATCATCAAACTTCGGACTTTTTAGGTATTTTTATTGCTATGGTAAATAGGGAGTTACGGATGGTTTTTGCTGTTTGTAATTTCTTCTTTCTCTTGTGGACTCTACATTTCCTTAACTGTTGCATCATTGTTCATCACGTTGTACCAGCCCATCTTTGCTTCAGTCTCCTCCTTTGAGCTTTGCAAGCTGCAATAGCACTGAAGGTCTTCCAGAAGTACAAGTACTTTCTTTGAAGCTGGAAGCATAACTCAAGAAGCCATGAGTAGAATTCTATATGACATGTAAGGAACAAGATTATCTTCGTATTTTTTTGGTCCTTAAGGCAGGGACGATATTGATTCTTAGATCCTGAGACAGGGTATAGACTAAAACATCTAACATATATTTGCAGTAGAGGCTTCCAAACTTATTTACGCTGTGCTGCCTACCGAGTAAAGCTTTTCCCAGTTGGTTTTCTAAGGGCTTTCTAGTCCTGCAGTATTGAAGCACTTTACATCGAAACTGTTTGACTATTGCAATAGAAGCTTTAATCCACAAGGTTGTGCTGCCTTAATCTAACCATCAAGGTGAGAATTTTAACTTGAGAATCTTCTTTAGTTGCACATCGTTTCAGTGGTTTTTGATGCTGATACATAAATGAAGATTCCTTGATCACCGTATAATCTTCAAGTCCAGCCCTATAATAGTTGGGTTCTGAGCATGTGCAAAACCTTGCTAAAAATTTTAGATTTTGATTTTGCTGAGTTTGGGGTAAGAAAATTACATTTTTGCAAGTGTAGTTAGGTTGCAGCCTGTATAATGTGTTAATGAGCAATATTTTAAAAACCATTATTCCCCGTTTTCATTCTCCCCCTCACACGTCTCCTTGCTGCTTCAGAATTCGGAGAAATTATTTTTAAAGTACTCTTTAAGCATCTTTCTTTAAATTTTGTGATAGAGATTCTATTTTAATCAGAACAGTTATTTAGTGTCCTCCTGTAAGTCTGCTTTGTGGGGATTTTAGATATTTTTCAGATTTTGTTTCCTTCTTCTGTAGTGTACAGTTCAAAAATATACCCTAAAATGTGTTAGTTTCATTTAGCTAAGAACGTGCAATTTAGAGTAATGAGGCACATGCAGGGGCAATTTAATGCTAGTAGTAGGAAGCAGCTTGGTTGAGGGTGGTTTTCTCCTGAAATTAGTACTATCAAGTATTAGTATGCTGTTGTCTGCTTCATGATGACAGATGTGGGGTTTGGATGCAGAGTTTTTAATTTATTCGTCTGTATGTTGAGTGTCCATAAATAAATGGTGTACACGTGCTAACTTGGCATTTTCTGTAAACATCCTGTGGAATAAAAATGTAGAGATTAATGTCAGGGATTATATTAGCATTTTTGTGCAATCTATGCTTTTAACTTGATCTGAGCATGTAATAATATATATATATATATTTTTTTTTTGATAGGGTGGCAATTGTGCTGTTATTCAATACACACATTAATTTCTATTTGGCATAAAATATATTTTAGCCTCTTCACAGCTTCTCTTGGTCTGGATTGCACTGCAGAGTTTAGTTAGTTTGTGTCAACCTAAGCATTCAACTGCAGTTCTAATCTGTAGAAGTGCAACAGGGTAACAGAGATGTGAAATGGCTGAGATCTCTCTTGTAGTGATGATAAATGGGGTGGCAGAAGTGTACAAAGTGTCAAAATACAAATAAGGAATGAACGTGCAAAGTTTACAGTCTCTGAAACACTTTGGTGAGCTGTGAAAGCACTCCAGGTAGAAATAAGAAAGTCCATTCAAACAGAAAAAAAAATATTGTATTGAAAATGATTAATTTGATGGAGTGTTTTTGTAAAATCAATTTAAGAAAATATCTAAGCTATCTAAACCTTCTTGTGCATAGTATAGGCTTTAAAATGTACTGGATTTTGTCCTCTCCTGCAAGACTTTTCTGTCTCTTTAGTTTTCCTGACTGTGAGAGCAGGCTGTAATAAAACTGCATGTAGTGCTTTACCAGCTCTTTCAGGCAGCACTGGAGCCGAATTAGCTTTTGAACTTCCCGTGTACCACCCGTCTGAAGAGCCACTGGAGCGAAGCGCACGGCACTAGGTGGCACTGACGCATCGCTGTACGCGGGCTGGAGCTCCGCATCTGGCTCCGGGTGCTGCCTGGATTTGTAAGTGTCAGGGAAATTGTTTTATTGTTAAAGGGCACGGTGTAATATATTCATCTCCATCCAAGGCAGCCATTTAATGCCCTGAAACATGCCCTCTCACAGCTCTGGCCTGTTGACTATGCTTATTTGGTGTAATAATTAGCAGAATTTCTCACTAACAGTGGTACTTACTAACACCTCACATTTTCCTCTGTGTTTTTGTACGTGATGGATTGTGCATTCTATGTATAAAGTTAAGCGGGTCACAGCCTAAGCCCTGTACAACACAGCTATTTTCTGCACAACAGTTTTGAATAGATATATATTAACTCCTATTTAATCCCTGGGGTGTGTAATGCAAACAAATTTGAGTCTGTTTATAATAGGCTATTGAAAACTTGTAAGCACAGAACAGTTAACTTGTCAAAGAACAAAAGAAATTGAACGAGGAGCTATAGAAATTATAGTACAGTCTTTTAACAGCGGCATGCTTTAGAGACCTCCTTAATGCTCTGTGAAGCTTGGTACAGATCACTGTACTTGGTCAAAGAGGAACAATTCTCAGATGCATGTTAAAGGTGATCTTTCTGCTGTCACGATGTTCAAACAGTTACTCTGTTTACTATGAAAATAGAGATGTGAAGCCTGAGTTAAACATGTCTTGCTTTTTTTGCACTTTATTAGTTGGAAATGAGTATGTGGAAAATGGTTATGATGGAAGTAAAAGGAAAAGGTCCTTGAATAAATGCTGTGTTAGGGATCCCTGTCATGTTTCTTTCCAAATGCAGTGGCAAGGACAGAGCTCAGAGTTCCCAAAAGTATTAGTAAAGGTAATCTTTAGTTAAACTCCTAAGGAAAAAACAAATGAAATTCCAGTATAATAAATTAATTCAAATAACTGCGATTTGAGGCATTTGCCATACAGAAGCTCAGCTCTGCATAGAGACCATCAAACCTTTGTCACTTCTACTTTAGGTGGGAATTGTAGCATACGTGGTGTTAAAAGTTGGTCATAAGTTCTCTGATGATATTTAGTTTTAAAATCCTTGCTTCCAATATTTATTTATTTATTTTTTTAAAAAAAATTCCTGCATTGTTAATTCTTTTTTTTCACCCAGCCCTTCCTGAATTCTAGTTACTGCTGAAGCACTTCCACGGTAGAAGAGGCAGTAATACAGCATGTTAAGCCAGCAAATACAAAGTGGCTCTGGCAGCTTTCTCTTAACGTCAGTTCCTTGCCCTCAGCCTCCCTTATAAATGCATCTGAGCTGCTGTCACTCAGATGGTTTTATCACAGATGTGTGCACTATGTGTTAAAAAGGGCGGCCTAGATCTTTGGATTTCATGTGGAGAGTACCCTAACGCACACAACCACTGCATCACATTACGAAATGGTGGTCTTCAGTGCTTATTTCGTTTTGTCTTTGCCGGAGCCTCTAAGGAAACAAGAGAGTTTAGTTTAGAATTGTAAGGTGTCTGCAATATTTTCATTTGGGCGGAGACTCACCTGCATGACTTCAATTTTATAATAGTTCAGAAAAATCCTTCTCTTTGTCAAGTTATACTTCCATATTAGGGGTTTTGTGTTCGTGTATCTCTTTTTACAAAGGGTTTTTGCCTCTCCTTGCCATCCCTGTCCCTTCCCTTGTACTAATTTACCTGTGTACTTTTTGATGATGTTCTTATATAACACATACAAATATTTACTTACAAATACATCCAGAGATTATTTGGCACTTTTTCTTTAGTGAGTCATTTAATGGATTCAATTTTGAATATTAACACACAGTTGCTTAAACATGTCTGTATTTTCCTGTCAACCTGGTACAGCTTTAGTATCTGTTACAGATCAGTCTCTCTTCTTCCTTTTGTCGAGATAATGAATCCAAACCATTCTAGAATGATTGAATACTCTTTGTAGGAGTTGTTTGTTTATTAAGTTTGGCAGTAGGAATATACAGTGATATAAGTCCAGGAGTTTTCTTCAACAGAAGGGAGCAAGTAGGACAAAGGAGAGTTGTTGTGAAATCTAGAATGGTCCTCTCTCTGCCAGCCTCTCTCTTTTTCACCTTCAGAAATCCATCCTGTGTTTGAGAACAGCATGGAGAAGGGAAGAAATTATTTTTAAAGAGACTTATTGTTGTACTACTTCACAAAGTACAGACAGTGATAGCAGCAGGACTATCTAGACTCTGAGACCAATTAGGAATATAAGGGTATGGGAAGAAAGAACAGACAGAAGTTTCCCTGAACAAATATACACAGAACACTTAAGTCGTCATTTTTATACATGTCCATTCTAGTTGGGTAGTGCTGCTCTGCAAAATTACACCTGATCATTGCAAGTGAGGGAAAAACTTAACGAGAAATAAGGTCTGTATATGCAATTAATAAAGATGAAAACTCAAAATTTGGTATTAGCCTTTACAAGACTTAGAATTGCTTTATTAAACAGCATTATTTGAAAAAGTAACAGTTCTTCAGTTTGCTGAACAAATGAATGCATTCTTAAGCCAAACGTTGATTTGCAGTATGAAATTTGACTTGGTTTGGCACAAAACAAATGGCTTAACAGATCTGCTTCTTTCAGTGCTCTCTTGTCTCCTGATTCACTGGTGACTGGCAAAGTGATGAATCAAAACCAAACTGAGGAATAAGATGCATCAGACTTGAGTCAGTGTGGCTCTGCTTCCTCAGTTTATGGGTTAGGCTGTATGTGCAGAACTTCTTCAGGTAATACAGATGATTCATTGCAGTCTGCTGGTCTAAACAGTTTGGGAAACACTGAACTAAAATGTATCATTCAGAAAAATAGCCAGACTTGATATAAAAAAAGAATTCCCATGAGGGAGAATTCATCTCACACAGTGGTGATCTGCTCCAGTGGTTAATTATCCTGTCTTTTAAATTGTGCTCTGTGTTTCTGGTTTGAACTTGTCTAACCTTTGTTGAGAACCTGAATTTTGCTAATAGTTGTCTGCCAACTTCAAATACTAAATGTTAGCTTTCTGTTCCCCATGTTGCTTATTCTGGAGGCTCTGAACAAAACAAATCGTTCCTACTAAACAAAGTTCACTATGTTTGCGTCATTCACTATGGAGTTTTACCTTAAAATAATTTTTGTTACAAGAAACAATCCTCTTCTTTCAGCAAGCCCCATATAGCAATATCCTTCTCCAACTTACATGCCGTAAGTCAACTGGTTCATCAATAGTTGTCTTATTATGAAGTTGAGGCAACAGCTGGAGTTTGTAGTTTTTCTGAGTGAGTGTTATTATCATTTGACCGATGGCGTAGTTTATGCAAACTTAGGAAATGATTCTCTTTTATGCTATAAATATAAAACAATGTCTGTGCATTTATTACACAGGTTACTCTGCAGCTGAACCCCAGGGGACCTTACATACCCCATCCTTCTGTCTATTCTGTCTGCAGTCAGTTTGTTACTTGTGGCTCTCAAGAATTATCTTGCAAATACCCCCTTTAAAATGCATTATCTGGTGAAATGTGACTAACACAAAAGAAAAGTGTTCCCGGAATACATTTTCTCTTACCTTTTAAGACTTTCAACTGTCTTCCTGTCTTTTCATTCTGGAGTGAAGAATACAGTTAAATAATCAAATATGTTATCTTAGAAGGCTGTAAAGGTCTTCAAATTTCACTGGGTTTGTAAGTGCTTTTCTACTTCTATAGTGCTCATTGCACTAATAAAATATCTGGAAAATAATTCAGTTCTGTGAAAAATATCACAAGTCAACAATTTTATAATGGCCTATGAAGATGTTCAAATACTATGTAATGGGCATGACAGTTACAGTATGTGAAATTTAATGCTCTAGCTCTTTATTGATCTTCCATGTAGGCGATTGCATGGCACAAGCATTTGCACTTAGCGCTTGCTCTTTCTGCATTAACACAATCTTCAGCAGTGTTATCTAGGGGGCTTTGGAAACCAAACTTGATGCTAAACTGAAGTATGTAAGGAATTTTTTTTTTAAATCTTCTCTTTGCAAGTACCCACTTTATTTTTAGTTTACTTTTGACTGCTGTTTCTTCTGGGTGATGTTTTAACATCTAAAATTCTCTCCACCTCACCCCCTGTTTATAAGTATCCTTGTTACACATTGGATGGCTCTACCATTACCTGTCAAAATATATATAGACTGGAAATCCTGCAAGGCTCAGTATTTGCTTGCGTGTGTGAATATTCTTTATTTATCTGCAGCTACAGAACTTAGAAGCCTGTTGCAAAGGTTCTGAATCTGCCTCTCAAGCTGTGTCAGCCCTTGGTTTTCATAACTTCTTAGTGGCCTTACAACATCAGACATCTACAGGCAGCAATGTCAAACGTCTCCTTGTTTCAACATCAACCATTTTACAATTTATGGATTTATTTTATCTGTTTTTAATTTTATTGAATCTTTTCTATGTTAAAGGATTGGTGCTTAGAATTTCACAACTGGCCAAACCCACCTGGTTTATTGGGACTAGGTATATAGCGGTATTTTTACTGTATCGCATTGTATCAGTTATTGCTGAGAGTTACTAAGGTTTCTGTCTGCTGATTTTTGTTTATGTGTTTTAGGTGATCTGGTTAAGAACTACTTGTCTGAGAGATTTGGTTTCTCAATAACTCTTGGCTATTTTTGAGTGAAACTATGCAAAGGGTGGCATGCAGAAGTGATCTGGTCTCCTTATCTATTCCTTGTGATTCACAAACACGTTGATCTAAAAGTATCCACTGTTTTAAACGTTTTCTTAGGTGCATGTATGCTCTTGTGTCTGTATTTATAGAAGTAAATGGAAGAACTGGAAATCCTGTTGAAAGCTGATCATTATTTTCAAAGTTTGAATGTTCTTACCTCTCACCTGAACAGCTGATCCATTTACCCACTGGTACCGCTTGGAGGGGGTGTTTAATTGATGGAGGGAACAAGAAATGGATGATGATGTCAAGATGCTTGCAATGATGGTAGAAGTTTATTGATGGGTATGCTGAGGCTTAGGGGCATTTTGTCACCAAAAAGTGGCTGTGTTTGAACAATTTATCACTTCAGATTTTTATTATGATTACTTCAAGTGCTAATCCATGTGTGACAAATCTACACTCAGGTGGGTAAGAAAATTGCCAGTTCTGTTCCATTAACAGCCAGTAGCCAAAGGAACAATGCTCCCGTAGGTTAAAACAACAATTAAGGGGCCCTTAACACATCAAGGTGGGGAGAGAGGGGATACTGGTAGCAGAGACATTTCTCATACATTGCTAAGCTGTTTCAATGCATAAATTAACTCCCAGTTCAGTTATGTCAGTCAAGTATGTTGTGCACATGCATGACTGGTCTGGTGTGTGTGAGAGCCAAAACCTGGGCCTGTTGATATACGAGAAAGGGTAAGAGAGGTTGAAATTAGTAAGAAAAGCTAAACAATACCATTGCAGGAAATAATATCAAACAGTCTCTTAGCTGCTAGTCTCAAATACTGGTGTTGGACCTGAGACCTTTGCAGTACAGTAGATTTTTCGTTATGTAATTTCTCCATTACCAAATCACTTCAACTGCATCCTACTGCTGTAACTGGACTGATTTGCTCAGTCTGAACGCAAGATGCACAGTGGTTTTATTAAATAATGAGCATAGTTTATTGTAGTATAGTTCGAAAATGGATTTGTGGAGTATTAAATATTGTCAGAGAGCCATAGATAATCTTAATATGAGTTTATATAGAATAATAATAATAGTAAGGCAAGTTTTTGTCCTTAATAGGAAAATGTTGTTGGCATATGGTATTGGGGAGAGGGAGCTGTATTATGCAAAGTGTGGTACACTCTGTTCATATGGCTGCCAGTATTTTTGACAGGCTGGATTACAGCATGAATGTAGCACAGACAAGGCTTTGGTAAGACTTGAGTGCAATGAAGGGTAACCTGGAAATATAACTTTTTCATGTGACTAAATGGTGCTGTAAAATTGGCTGGTCCCTTAAGATCTTTTAATGAGTGGAGTTTACAGAAATATTTTGAAGAAAGAAAATCTGAAATCTAATATATGTGATAATGGAGAAATAAAAGCTGTAATAGTGCATTTCGAATGTATTTTTTATTACTCTAGATTCATTTCTGACATAACTGGTTTTAGTGAGCCGCTTGAATGATCTTGGTTGGTATGAAGTTTTAATAGGTAACACTTGGAAAGCCTTGTAGTTTAAACAAGTGTCAACTTCAAAATCACATTCCTGTCTTAAGA
This sequence comes from Patagioenas fasciata, assembly GCF_037038585.1. Classification (NCBI taxonomy): domain Eukaryota; kingdom Metazoa; phylum Chordata; class Aves; order Columbiformes; family Columbidae; genus Patagioenas; species Patagioenas fasciata. The sequence goes on from NC_092532.1 coordinate 6,911,985, forward strand.
AACTATCCCAAATTTGGTGGCTTTTTATATATATATATATATTTATTTTATCATTTTATTTATTAAAAGCATGTGAAAGAATGTTAGGAGAGAAGATTCTGGAAGTTCATGTAAAGTGGTGACTTTTTCCTGCATGCAGTCTTAGTATTGAGTCACAACATTTTTATTATATCAAGTATGTAGTCTGCTTCCTTTATAAAGCCATTGAGGTCTCACTTCAGAGTTCTAGCCCTTTTCTTTATGCAAGACTTGAAAGAAATCCATGTTTAGCTATAGTTGATTAAAAAAAAAAAAGAAAGAAGAGGATGAAAGAAAAACACAGGCCCTGATGTACATTCCTGTATGGGGAAGAAGCCGATAGAAAGGAGGTTTTTTTAGGAAAACCAAAGGTTTGCATCTGAACTCGTGATTCAGATCTTGCTATCATGACAACGTGCATTCTCAGAGTGCCTTGCTAAACCTGAGAACTACTGGTTCTGGTCCTGAGTCAGTATTTTCAAAAGTGTAAAACTTGCACTGGACAGTTAACAAATCCTTTAGGATGAAAAAATTGGCCAATGTTTGAAGGATTTGTGATGAAAGGAGATAAGGCAAAAGGGCTTTTGTGGCCTGTGAGTGGAGATGGTGTTTCAAGGCTTCCAGACCTTCCTTTTGCACCCTGGACTCCTGCAGTATATTGTTCTTCCCTTTAGCCCCAATAAGATTATTTGCTAGATCTAGACATGAAATAGATAAAATTCAGCCTATTTTAAAATGTTGAACTTTATTTTACCTCTCTTTGCTCTAAGTTTGCTGGAGGTGGAATGGTTATTATATAATGCCTTATTTCATTAACCCAATGAAATTAAGGCAACAGTAGATGGGACTTCAGGTCATTGCAACTTGAGTCAGGTAGTGAATCAGAAAATTCATGTATTTTGTAGGGAAAAATGTATACGAGCACACAGAATTGTTTTACTGGCTGTGCAGTTTTCTCTGCATCAGGGAAGTACCAGCCTGATGTGTAGGTCGAGGAGTCCAGCCTGTTCTCAGCCATCTGCAGAGTATTAAAAACTGTTGTTTCCTAGTATGATGTGTACATAAAATATTTGTGAATAATAAATATCTAAGAATTGTTTAAACAGGAAGTTAAATGGAGCAGTGAGATATTCAGTTTTTGTTTAAATTGTCTTTTTTCATGTGTCTTTTCCATAGCATGATTCATCTTTTGCTTTATTCTGCATAACAGTGATTGTAAGGTGAAAGTAAGTAATCGATGGCTGAAAAAAAGATTGCCTGCATCCCCTGAGAGGCTGGAAATGTGCCTGTTAGAAGTTTCAAAATCCCGTCTTTTCTGGAAAGAAGAGGTTTTCAGTGTTTTTACATGTTAGAAATCGTTGTCATAGTGCAACCTTGAATTTGTTCTCAGAACTAATTTCAGGAATATTTCAATGTTGTTTCGATAAAATTAGTTTCATAATACATTGTTGCAGTCAAGACAGTGATCTGTACGTTGGAAAATGAATGCTGTCTTGTGACTTGTTTGATGATGGTGCTAAGTGGGAATTCTATCTTTGAAACACCAGGACCTCGCATGCCTGTGTACCTTAGATATTGAACTTTTATCTTAAAATTAAGAGAGAAATGAAACTTTTTGAGAGTGGTATTGATACCCTGCAGGGAAATATGTCAGCTGCAAAAATGTTTACACCGTCATGTTTCGTGACCAGAAAATGTCATTAAGTCAAATCTTTCCCTTATACCACTTAATGTGAAAATAACAAACCATGTGTGTTTAACATCACTGCATTTTAACCTGTGACTCTGTGTATTAGCTGTGTTTCAATTACTTCTCCTGCTCTGTAACAAACAACAAATTACTTCTATTGCCGTGAAGAAACTTAGGGAAAATAAAAAAAAATGCATATAGTGATTGAGCAATTCCAATTATTACTATTCCACTTGCTGAATTTTAAAACCAACTATCTCATTAATAAACCCGTTTATTACTAATAAATGAGCAGAGATTGTTAATGTCTACAGGAAGTTTCATCGCACACTCTAAAATTGAGCATTAGTGTGGCTGGTATTCATTCCAGTTATCAGAGTCAGATGTAACAGATCCGTTAACACTTGCTGCAGCCTACAAAATAAGATATTTGCAGAGATTTTCTCCTTTCTGAAGGCCCAAGTACAACACTTAACAAGGTTTCTGGTGCAGTGTTGCAGTGCATGATGATATTATAGGGATGGTGTACGTAAGAGTGTCTTTTATGTTTTGCCATTACTAAAGTACATATAAAAATCACACAGTTTTTGAAGTGTAAGCAACATAAGACTGGTACCTAAATAAACTGTTACACTGTCAGTAATTTTTAAGATTTAAAAAACAGGTTTAGAAAAATGCTTTATACAATGCCTGATACCTTCAAGTAAATGCTTTTTTAAATCATTATTATTTTATTTAGAGGTTTATGTGTTGGAAGAGTCAGCCTATAAGCAATGCTTATGTAACAGCCCTTAGACTTACACAACAGCCAGCTGGTATAGCCAGATATTCAATTTTTCTCCTTTTTTTTTTTTCTTTCCACTTTTTGGAGGTATTTGTGAGTAGTTTGATGTTTTTGACATCTGTGTGACAGCTTCTTGCATAAGAGATGAGCAGTGCGTTATACCACCCAGGTGTGTGTATTAGTCTGTACATCAAGCTGAAGAGCGGCACTTAGCCAGATCTGACAATCAAATGTGAACTAGCATTGCCTATACACAAGAGTGCATTTTAATGTTGTGTGCTTGTTGCCAAAAGGCTGGTACTTGACAGAGAATTGTCAGAATCTCTCTTCCCACCTCTTTTTTTTTTCCCCAGATGTGAGTCCATGTTGAAATATATTAGTTTTGTGCAGTTTAATATGGTTTATCCTACAGATAACAAAGCCAATCAAATGTTTTCAGTGATTTCATGTAATATAATTCTAGCAAGCTTTTAGTAATAGTGTTACTGTTTCAGAATATGCAGTGAATTAGCATGTCATTTTCTGCCAAATTTATCTGAAGTTACATTATGCCCAGTGTCACCAATGACTTCTGGTCAACATCCTAACACCCTGTCCCCAAAGAGAGCTGGGGACCAAGAGAAATTACGTTGCTAGTTTGTCATTTTAGTGCTACTCTTCTCAGTCTAGTGGAGAGTCGGTGATCAGCAGTGTGTGTGGAGATGAATACGTGAAAACTACTTGCTCTCATTTTAGTTGACTGATCTATTAGGTATAAAAATTGTCTACACTTCCTCATGACTTAAAGCCTCTGTTGTGGACACGTAGAATAAAATACACAGTAACGCTCTTCAGAGTTCTGCATTCCTTGTTTGGGTGTTTGCTGTAAGCCAGGAGTTAGTTACTACGTATAATACTTCATTCTTTCTTTTTCAAATAGGATTTCCAGAATAGGGAAGATCTTTTTTGACCTGTATATGCAGCCCAAAAAAGGGGAAGTTACAAGAAAAACAAGATTTATTTTTTTTTTTTAAACAAAAATTCTCTTATCTATGGAATAATGAATTTGCAGTGACATCTAGGCAATGAAATATGTAGTTGTTCCCATGCAACTTGATCTCGTGAAAGTGTTAGTGATACCGTTTTTAACTTATTCTGTGTTTTCCTTTGTATTACATCCTTATAATTCTTTTAGAAACTGTATTGCATTTCCATCTAGTCTTGCTCTTACAATATAATTATATTATATATTGAGTGAGCTGCAACTTCAGTTAATTTTTGTGGTGATGCTTCTGTAACTGAAAATATTGCAATAAAAATGACAATCTGAATCCTGTTACTTGAAATATTCAAACATGATGGGAGATGTAGTTTTATGATCTTTGAGTTGCATTTTTCATTAGTAAAGATTTGTTAATGATCAAAGTCTGTAAAGAAAGCATCCTTGCAAAGCTAAAAGAAGAAATAAATGAAACAGTGAATTAATTGTCTAGGCCAGTACTTCCACTGTAACAATATTTACAGTGTTATTAAGCTGGACTTACACGATGTTGAATTAGTGTTGAGTGAGACTGCGGGTAGATAAGTGTGGATGGACATGTCATGAATTTGGATTGCTTGATTCAAAAAATCTGATGGCGAGTTTCAAGCTTCTCCTGCAATTTCCAAATCTTTAGCCTCACAATTTGTATAATACATACATAAAAAAAATCTATTTTTATTAATAAAAACCTGGAAAATGCAATTGGAGAAAATCAAACCTCTATCTTAGCAATTTCTTAACGGTGATGTTGACTAAACGTTGGTGGAGATACTCTCAGTCTAAACCAGAAGTAAAAAGGGAGAACAAGGGGGGCAGAGAAGGACCTGCTCTTCATGTTGAACTGGCTCTTAGCGCACTCCCAACATCCAACCCGATTCCCAACTGTCTGCTGGGACGGCAGTGCTTGGCAATGGCATTTGCAATAGTGTCAGGTTAGAGGGACTTCGATGTGCAGTAGATGATGTTTTGTTTTTCCTTCATACACTCATTTCAGGTAACATTTTCGACTAGGCTCAACGTTGGGTCTCATTGCTTTAATGAAGTATGTTATTGAGCCATTTAATGGGATATGAGCTTTGTACCCATTGCAGACACAAATTGAAGTGGAAAATAAAATGAAAAAGAAATAAGGAATTAGTATCTGGGTATAAGGTAGGCATAGTTCTGAAGAACATTAGATCAGGATGGATTTTCATCAGTGTAATGAGGGCTGATTATCTAAAATGAGTTTAGAAGGAAAAATATTCACATCCTCTGAAACTACCGAAATTACTGCTTTGGAAGTGGGAAAGCTCCACTGCTTTTTTGCATCCATGTTTCCTTATGTAATTTTCCAGAATTGAAGGTAGTAAAATAACTAATTGCGTGATTGTGTCTTCTTAATACAGATGTTTATATATTGATTTTTAGCCTAATTTTCTGTTTCCATTTTACCCCTCTAAAACAGAAAAAAAAACTTCTTGAAGAACTTGGAGAGAATAGGCTTCCATATATGACACCAGAGGATGCTGATTTCCATCAGTTGGTAATGTATTTCTTTTAACTGTGCTTGTTTTAAATGAAAATGGTTGTTTACACTGAACAACAAATAAGTCTTCGAAGAGACACTGTGAAATCTGATATGAAAAAAGTATCCTGATGACTACTAAAGATAGTGTACTTCCATGTGCTGCAAAATAAGGCCTCTAGAATTGAGATATTCAGGGATAAAGATTTGTGAACTTCAATTGTTTTAGGATTTTGCCCTGAGTATCAGGACCTGAGTACCAGGTAACAACGAATCACAGTTTCTTATGTTTTGTTAAAATGAAATATGTCACCATTCTTTTTAGGGTTTTGCTTTATTTTTTCCTGAGTTGTGAAGAGACCTTTTTTTTTATAGCTCAGGTTTGGCAAAACAGGGAAAATATTATATTAACATAGAAATATGAATAAAAAATATAAAATATCAATACGAAATTCTACTTCCAAACAATAAATAACCCCAAAGACTTTGCTCACAAAATGAGCTGTGGAAACTGGAATGCATGCCTCAGGTTAAAGCAGATAAAAATGAAAACAAGCCCGATAGCCAGATGTGTACTGAACCTAATGAGTGTATGAAAGAATACCATGAAATTAAAACAATGTTCTGCATCTATCTTGGATATTTCCAGGTCACCTACAAAACATATGGCAAGAATTGTAGGTTCAGTCAGATCACATTGGAACATGGTAAGATGAAAAGCATAAGAAAGAATTTGGTAGTTTGACCAGCTACAGCAAGCGTGCTTACATTACAGGTGCGTCACCTTTCCTGTATTGACATATGGCTGAAAGATGTATATGGTAGCATAAAATGGTTCTGACTCTTTCCTTGCAAGGATGAATTTCTCCTTTGCAGGATTCCAAGGCCAAGAAAAGCTTAGCACACATCACGCTGTAGAAAAGCAAAGATGCATTTATGAGTCAGGTACGGGACTGTGACTCAGAAGCGTGAAGTCAAACTCCAATTTTGCCATGGGATCGCAATTGTGATATTGAGCGAACTGTGAACTTTCCTCATCTTTCTCATTCATTTGGGTTATAGGATGCTTAGGGAAAGCATGGTTTTCCCTGAATTCTTCAAGGGCTGAACACAGTGGAAGTAAGCTGCTGATTGGGATCTTTAACAGCTGTAGGGATAGTAATATGAAAACGCATAACTTACTGTTAACCGTAAAAGCAGAAGCGTAGAAGAGCTTAATAAGATGATTTTTTTGTTGTTCTTTACCCCAAACTAAACAATACAAAAAGAAACAAACAAGCAAACCCACCGAACAAACAAACCAAAAACCCAAAACAAATAAAGAACCCCACCAAAACAAAACAAAAAAACCCAATGAACCAAACACATATTTTTCATTCTTAAACTCATGTTCCAGAAGTGGCTCTCATTTGCTTGGTATTAGTAACCCATAAATATAGAAGAGAATGGGAACAAGATAAGAAGTGGAAATCAGACCTGTTCAACCCTTAGTAGAGTTTAGATACATTCTATTTGCATCACATAGAATTATACTTTTTGTGTAGTGTTAGTGTGCATGCTAGGTGTTTTTAGGTATCTGTGATAATCATAAGCATCGCAAGCACCTTTTAAGTTCTTATGTTGCTTATGAAATGTTACTTTAATCACAGCTGCTTATATTACAAGTTCCATGTTGCTTAAATATACTACAGGTGGAGAGGAAGAGGGAGAGCTTGAAGACAAAGAATTGACAAAATAAAATATCACATACAGCTTAGTTTTATAGTCTGTCTTTCCTGGAGAGACCTGCATTAGTCCTTTGATGATCCGCCCCTTAAAAATCAGTGGGAAGGCTAGGTAGGATGCAAGTGAAAAAATACAGTATCCTGTCAGGTGTGGAAATGTGCAGTCTTAACAAAACTAAGAAATTCCATCACAAGCAATACTTCACTGACATCCTCTTTCAATGCATCTTGTATGATGAAGGTTTTTAGAAATGAACCCCAGACCATAGGCTGAAACAGTATAATGTTTAAAACCAGTTATGAACAAGAAAAAGTCTGTTAAAAAGGGAGGATGCAGAAGGGGAGTAATCACGTACTCTGTGTTGTAACTCTGACAGCAAGTATTAAAGGTCGATTCACTGCTACCTCTAAAAGAAGTAAGCAAGCTACTGGCAACTACAGAATAAACAAAAGGTAGATTTGATGATCAGCTCTTCATATGAACATCCCACACATGATTTTAGATACATACATTCTTTCACTTGTAGTACGTGATCACTCCCCTTCTGCATCCTCCCAAAACAAAAAGGTGTCCGGTGTGAACCCAGCATTCTCCCTGTGTTCTGATCTCTTAACACTTTCCTTATGTAGGACATAGCACAATGACTGCTTGGAGATATAAAGACAACCAAACTGTTTTCATGTGATGTGTCAGAAATGTGTTTCTGCTTCCTGACTTACTCTGAGATATCAATGTGAGATATTCTGTGTAAAACTTAATGACACAACAGTTCTTAAGCATGTAATCTTAAAACACAACACAAAGGTAATAAATATGCTTCTGACTTGGCTGGCAGTCAAATGTGGAAGATGTTACTGCTGCAGTTCAGAAAGGGAATAAAAAGTTGTTACCTTTGCACAATCTGTGCACTTCCTTTCTCGTGTATGTTTTCAGACATTTTGTTGCATTGGAAGAGGATGTCAGTGAAGTTTTGCTTGTGATGGGATTTCTTAGTAGGATAAAAATGTGTTATGATCCCAAAGTCCAACTGTTTTCATGCAGTAGAAAATGTACATACTGACTTACTGCCTGGTTTGTATTCTTTAAAGGCACCTTTTCTGATTTGAAAATGAATTTCCTGAAAGGCAAGTAGATAGTGGTAGTCAAGTGGTTTTGAGTTGTACCATAAGGAGCCCACAGATGGATAGTGGGTCAGTGTAGTGCTGTTGTGCTGGTGGCTCTTCTGTTTTTTTTTTTAAAAGCCCTTTCAACATAACCTATTATGTTAGTAAATGTTTTAATAGATCAGTTTTGTACATCCATGTACTCTTGCCCCATTGGCTAACGCCTTTAGATTTCAGTTTACCTTATTTTTTTTCCCCACAACCCGTCAGTTGTTTCCCACAACGTCTTTTCCCCAGACTAGGGACCAACTTCTGGACGAAAGGAAATAAGTGTAGTAAGTCGTTTGGAGCTTCACACATGCCAGTTGACACCTGGTAGGCTCGTATCACAGCCTTCCGTTTCTAAAGACAATAGTTTGCATCTGATTCTCCTATTTATCTATTAATTTTAATGACATACATAGTAATTTAGTCTATTTAAGAACTTTGTCCAGTTTGCCAAGCAATCTCAGCAGTAGTTAAAGGAGATTTATAGGCAACCAATAAAAGGTTTGATTATGTGATACTCACTTCCTTAGCAATCCAGATTAACAAAATAAAATTACCCAAGCCTTCCTGGAGTGGGAGGCAGTATTTCCCATACAAAGCAAGATACTGCTGATCAGCAGCATCACACCTTGTCGGGAGTTGTGGCCTCCAGAAACTGCTGGGTTCTGAATTGCAGCTGACACCAGAGCTGGTGTGGTGGGGAGAAAAATAAGTTTGGAATTTTTTTTAATCTAAAGTTGGAACTTCCATATAAAATCAGTGAGCTAATTGGCACACATTGAGGAATGTGAATATGGGAAGGGCCAGTATGTCAAGGACTATTTTGAAGACAGAGGCGCAGTGCAGCACAATGTTGGCCTTTTTTGAAAATTTGTTATTTTTGCCTCAAAAACTGTTGTTATATAAAACTATTTCACTTTATCGTGTAGTCTTCTAGAATTCTGTACATCAGAATGAGACAAGGATATTTGTAACCATTGCGAAAAGAGGAGTCGCTTTTTTACAGCTCAGTTTCTATTGTTTGCGTACCTAAAGGTGGCATTAACTACAGATTCAGCAGGGGAGCTAATGTGTCCTGCTGATTTCTGCTGGAATCCTCAGATTTATTTATTTGTTTAGACATTTTCCCTGGTGATAATCTCTGGTTACAGACCACTGGTACATATCTGCAGGTTTTGTGTTATATTGGATTATGAAAATAAAGTAGCAAATACTGTCATCTATTTCTTCATCTCATTCTAGACTCATACTTGATAACTTGTCAACTTAACCTAGTATGTTCTTGAATATATGAAATACTTTGCTTCTTGTAAAAAGAATAATTCTATTGCCTTTTTTGTCTCCTTTAGTGGAAGACCAAATATTCCAAACTGATTTTCAGAAAATCTGATACAGTACCTGAAGAGCTCCATCAAATGGTACAAGAAGCCTTCCTGACGTTGCGAAAACATGAATGTTTCTTTCAAGACCTTGTAAGGATCAAAGGGAAAGATTTTCTTACCCCAGTGTCTCGTATATTAATTGGAAACCCGGGATACACTTACAAGTACTTGAACACAAGATTATTTACAGTTCCTTGGCCTACTGAAGGTTATGATATAAAGTACTGCAGTCCTCAAATACAGGATGCTTGTAAAGCATTAATCAGACTTAATGACTACTTGCATATTGAAGCAGTCAAGGCATTAGAAGGACAAAATTTCTTTGAGACGAAGGAAATTAAAGATACTACTGTAATAGATAGGGAGCAAAATTTTACTACTTCTCTTACAGAGAAAGGATCTGTTTCAAAAGATCAAAGCAGTTGTTGTGTACCAGAGGATGACTACGTGAGTCTCAGGAACAGAACATCTTATAACGTGACTTTATTGAATTATATGGATCCACTCCAAATGCTGTACTTGAAACAAGAACCTTATTTTGGAATGGGGAACATGGCAGTGAGCTGGCACCATGACGAGAATCTGGTGGAGCGGTCAACGGTGGCTGTGTACAGTTACAGCTGTGAGGGTGAGTGACAGGAGGGGCCCGGTTATTAGGGGTACAAAGATCTAAAATCCTTGACACTCTTTGGTGTTTCTTTGTGTGTAAGCACACCTGCATGCTACTCTGGATTTGTCACAGGTTTCTGAACACGATGCAGCACTTTTTGTATTTAAGCTTGATATTTATTTCTACTAAGACCTATTCAAAATATACCTGTGTCTACTGCAGCTGGTTTATCAGTTGTTCTCTAGAAATGGTGTGATTAACTTCCTGACTAAGAGCCAGGAAATCAAAATCTGTCCAATATCTATTTCAGGTTAGCGCATGTGCATATTTTCTATCCTGTAAAATGTTTCATTGTAGTTGAGATCACCATCTTTATTGTGTTATTTGTCATATACAGACTTGCTTCTGCTTTATGCTGACTTTACTGCTCTTCTTTCTTTGGAATGGTCATTTTAGGTTGGTTTTGTATAAAAATATTACTCTATTTACTTGGAAGTATATACATTTTGTCTAGGCATGCTGTAGTGCTAATGCATGTTTTGCAGAGACTTGCCAACATGTCTGTAGTTGGGAAGGATGGAAGTTTTCTATTAAAAGACCTGTTGTCTGACAGGCTTTGCAGGCTCATAGTTATTTAAAAAACATTTAAATGCAGCATTAGGGGGAAATGTGTAGTTGAAGAATCATTAAATATTTCATTTTTAGTTTACAGTACCTTCCAGTGTCACCACTCCTCCCAGCTTGGTGTCATCAGCAAACTGCTGATAGTACACTCTGTTCACTCATCCAAATAATTGTTGAATATATTGAACAATATAGGCCCCAGTACTGACCCCTGAGGCACTGCACTAGATACAGGCCTCGACTGGACTCCGCTCCATTGACCACAACTCTCTGGCTTCTTCCCTTCAGCCAGCTCGCAGTCCACCTCACTACCTCGTCATCCAGACCGCACTCCCTCAGTTCAGCTGTGAGGATGCTGTGGGAGACTGTGTCAAATGCCTTACTCAAGTCAAGGTAGATCACGTCCACCGCTCTGCCATCATCCATCCACCTAGTTATGTCCTCATAAAAATCAGAGGTTGGTCAAGCATGACTTCCCCTTGGTGAAGCCATGTTGACTCTGCTCCTAATGACCCTCTTATCCTTGATATGCCTTGAGATGGCACCAAGCATAAGTCATTCCATCAGTTTCCCAGGGATGGAGGTGAGGCTGACTGGTCTGTAGTTACCCAGGTCCTCCTTCTTGCCCTTTTTGAAGACTGGAATGACATTTGTTTTCCTCCAGTCCTCAGGCACCTCTCCCGTTTCCCAATACTTGGCAAAGATGATGGAGAGCGGTCCAGCAATGACCTCAGCCAGCTCCCTCAGCACCCACGGGTGCATCTCATCCGGACCCGTGGATTTATGGATGTCCAGGTTGCCTAACTGCTCCCTAACCCAGTCCTCATCAACCGAGGCAAACTCCTCCATTGTCCTACCTTCCTCTGGGGCCTCAGTGGTACTTTTATTAGTACTTACTCCATTAATTCGTTTAGCATCAAGTTGCCATTGAATTCTCACTGTTGTGTATACAGACCATCACAGAATCATTATAGAATATATAATAAAATAAGTAGAGGTGGTCCGAAATTTTGTGATGGAACAATTTTTTCTTGGTAATCCATCTAATCAATATATTCTGATTTTCGGGGAGAAAGCACTGATTCTGTTGGAAATTCAAACATGAATCAAGCATGTTGATTTTTGTTAAAACTAGTTTGATTATCTTCTCTGCTAAGACTCGCACGTTTTTGTGTCAGCTCTCTACTACTCAGATTCTCACTGGGCTCTGCGGTACTCCAAGAACAGATGAATGAAAATTTAATGTTTGAAACTTTGATCAGTGTTAATCGGAGTAGAAGCAGTTTTTAATATACCAGAAAAAAAGAAATGAGAGCCAACGTACAGATATTAGAACAAGCTGATGTTCTAATTAGTATCACTGTTTATTTTTTTGTTTCCGGTGTCAAACTGTTTCAAAGCAACTTCAAGTGAGGTACATTTCTAACAACAAATAAGATAGATGTTTTACTTAGTGCTCATTTGAATAGTATTTACTTTTAAAATGAAAGACATCACAGTAGGTTAAAAGCAAGTTATCACGCAATGAGGATAGGGCCTCAGAAATTTGGGAAATTTCCTTTTAATGTGTGTACTGCGAGAAAGTGCATGAGTGGTGGCCATGGTGCATATGCAGAACTGAATACATTACAGAATTTGCGTTCATTTATACCATCACTAGCACTATTCAGAATCTGTTTACTTTTCAGAATTTACCATGGAACAGGAATTCTAAATTTTAACCAATTTAGGATTTTAGTAACACATTCGCTTACAAATATTCTATCACATGAGAGCATTAAGGTAAAAACTTGTTTAGGATTTTAATATAGTAAGCTAATAACCCATTTTTATTTCCTGCTCCATTTGTAAAAGTGAATTGCAATCCAAATACTGGTGGAATGAAGGCATTTTCAAAAATTGGATTTTATCCATGAAAATTTCCTAATGAACAGTTTTCCCTCAGGTCTTTGTAAGTTTTGTAGGAAGTTTTATTGCTTAGCAGAGCACTAGTTGGTTCTAAAGTTGTTCTTTGAAGTAGAGACTTACAGGAGAATGATGTGGTCACTGGAAGTGTCCATCTTTCTCTTACCTGGATATCTCACAAACTTTGTTTGAGCTTGGATAAGTAGTTTTCTCTAGATTCTTTACAGTATCTTGTTTTCTTTGCTCTATAAATGTCTTGAAGAACTAAACAACTGGCTCTGTTAGCTCTAAGGTGCTGTTGAAAGGTTTACAGGTAGTTGCAGTAATGACTGATCTGAAGGAGCTTTAATGCTTGTTTCTTTTGGAAAATGCGGTTTGTGTGAATATTTTTCACACTGTAATGTTAGAAGCGATATCCAAGCACTAAACCTAACAAATGCTATTTCATTTCTACAGTAAATGCGAATAAAAATATTGACGATTCACTACACATGTATGTTTCCTTACTAGGTTAAAAAAAAATAAATCCTAAAACTACAGCAGTTGTTCAGAATTCAAGTCAATCTAAATTTGTAGTTGACCAATAATCTTCTTTATGTACTGCTTAATGGGTAAAAGTCATGGAGTAGATATTTGTACAGGATGGGAAAAATTAAATGGTTTCTAGTGTCAATAATGTGGTAGAAATATTGCTTGTTGAAAGACTGGAAATAATATGTAGAAAAATATATATTACTTCCTAAGAAATGTGTATGTGAGCAAAATGGCCACATCTGTAACTTGTACATTCTGACCAGTTGGAATTGTATTCTGAGAGAATAAAAAATTTTTAGTGATCCAATTACTTTAACAATAATAATAGATTTGAAACCCTGTTTTCTAAAAAGAAATCCTTATTTGAATTAACTGTTGTAGATTGTAGGGTTCATTTAGCTATGTTCTCACTGATTTGATCATATAAAGTCTCTCCTTCAAGAATGAAGGTATGACAGACTATTCTTTGTTCTTATTTTAGTGCTTTTGATCTTGATGTATTTGGACAAAATATTCCAAATATGAAGTGATAAAAACAATGTGGATAAATATTTTGACTTTTGCTGTTGTGAATGTCAGTTGCAAACAAAAGTTAAAATGTTTGTACAGTTGAATTAACCTCTTCTGCTGTGGCTTTTCAGTAATAAGGTAGAAGTAGCTGTGGGTAGATGCTCTTTCTTTCCCATCAGCTGCTGAGAAGCAAAGCATGTTCAGTTTTTTTCACTTCTTGCGTATAACGTGTATAAATCACTACGGAAGACCGTAATAATGTACATATTTCATTAATCACTGAACATGTACCCAAATTATATAATTTCTGGAGAAATTAATCAATCTGTAAATTATTTTTTTTCTCTATCTACATAACAGTAGTCAGTTGGATTTAATGACAAAGTAGGTGTTTACAGTCCTTGTTTTTAGTAATGTGTGATTCTGTCATGTAAGAAATTGTGTCTGATTGTAACAGTACATTTAGGACATAATTTGGCATTACGATTTGACTTGAATAGAGAATATTTAAGTTAAAACTCTCAAACTCTTCTGGAATATTTTGGTGCCAAAATCTTTTAAGGCTACTTTTACTGTCTGTGCTGTGGAACGATGACCAGATGAGATGCAGGAAAACAAGTTTCATGTTGTTCTGAACCTAATGATGACCCAGACCTGAGAGGAGGGGGTCTAAGAGCTGGAACATCTCTGAAATTCAAGCTCCCTGGTTAGAAGCATAATGTGGCCAATTTTCTGCAGCTACATTCTCTCTTTCATGGTTCTACCTTAATTAGAGGTTTGGTGAGGTATTGTTATGTTGTGGTAAGCTCGTTACCTGGTTGCATCATTTAATTTGGAATGCAAGTGTACAGGTTTCTTGGAAGCCAAATTCTATAAATCTTTAATGAGCAGAATTCAAATTTGCAGATTGTTTTATTATATTTCCATTAAATACTGCTACATTTGACTATTTCTGTATGGTCTACTCCAAAATAAATATATGTTCTTAAGGCGCTGTGTATGTGCAAGATCCACATGATTTACTCTCAAATACCTACGGTTGAGCTGCATCCAACTGTTTTCACTTAAACGGGAACTGTAATTAGATCAATGAATACATGGCATTCAGTCATGCTTGGGGTGGGACATAGAGAATTTAATAACAGCTTATTTTTATGTAGAAGTTTGTCGGTGCTACCTAGAGACATACCACAAATGTTAAGGTGTCTCTTTTCTTTTCTTGCTCTCACTTTGAGAATAGCTTACGTTTAAAAGCTAGTAGCAGCTTGTTTCCTTTTGTTGCCAAAATAACATGGTAGGAGCAATCAGCTTCAATTGCTGCTGATAATTATAAGGTGCAATAATTGAGAATATAGAGAAAAGGAGACTCTGAGCTACATTTGAACTCTGTACTTAAGCAATAAAAAATTTATCAAACTGCAAAAAATAAGTCATTTTAACGAGCACATTCCGAAGGTGCTGGATTTATGAGGAGACCCCAGGAAACTTTGATTGAAATTGCTGTCTCTGATTGTAGTTCTATATTTTATTGGTGCCATATTGTGAACAGTGCTGCTGCCAAAGTGAATGGGAAAGCAGCATAAGAGAGAGAGTTAACCCAGAAAGGTTACCTCTTTTTATAATTTCCATGATGTATTGCATTAAAAGTGCCTTGAAAGCCATCCTATTTGCAGTTTTCAGAAAACATTTTTCTTAAATTAAGTTACGATTTATCTGAACAGGGCAGAAAATATGAAAGCCCCTTGAAGACTTTAGTATTGATTTTTCTGAGTGTTTGCTAGCTCTTGTTTTCTCATTTGTGTGCTCCTTGATGGAAAGGCCTAGAGCTGCTCCTGAGCCAAAGCTTCAGCTGGACCAGAACCGCGGCGGTGCAGGGAGGGGATGTGGGGACTGGATTTACAGGAGGACTTTTAACTGAGAGCTTTAGATTGGCTTTTTGAAAGGTTTGGGCTCTCACCGTCCTGAATTTAGGCAATATGTAATAGACATAGAAATTTAAGGCAATTTATTAATTATTAAAGACTACTCCCAACTAAATAAACATTGCAGTAGCCATGTGAGACTTGGAAGATTTTTCAAGTGTGAGTTCAAGGTCAGTTTTTTTTATGTGTGCATATTATAAATAAGAGTCATAAATCTTTATTGTAGTATTTTTACTCTAGAATTAAATGAAGACAAGTTTTAAAAGTTATTAGATGAAAGCACATTTGAAATGGACAGAGAAATGGACACGCAGAGTCACTAACTTATAAGCCATGAGGAGACATGCTACCTAGTTGATGATTTCTAACTGTTTGCTGCTGTTCTGTGCCAACTGCTTATTAAAACTTCATCCTCCCACTGTCAAAATGCAATGTTCCTTTAGCCGTAAAACTGTTATACCGTAGCTCCCAAATACCTGGTTATAAATGCTGACTCTATCTTTCAATTTATACTGCAGTGAAGTAAGCTTATGAAAATAGTTCTGAGGGATTAAGCTCTAAATACTATTTCTATGCAGTGGATTATTTTTTCCCCAAGCTCAACACATTCATGTTGCTTAATGATAAGAAAAATGTTGTGACAAATGTATTGAAGCTCCATTGGCTCTTGCACATGTTATCTGGCATGTTTGACTAATAATTTTGAGAAAGCAATGACAGATATGATTCTAAAATTTGCTCAACTTTTTTGGTCTAGGTCGTGTTTTGTGCCTTACTTGGCCTCAGTTTAACATTTGGTAAAGTTGCAAGTACGTAAACAAGTGAAATTGTTCGTAAAACTCTTTGGCAGTTTATGACTTGCAATTCTTTCAGAAGTTATCTCTTTTTATGTCTGTTGCTGCATTTTTTTTTCTTCTGTGCTTATAGTTTCAGTAATGAGGAAAAAAAAAAGAGAAGGCTAGCTAAAATTCCCATTACATATACCTGAGAACTTCACAAAAACTTGAGTCCATTACAAGCTTTGCCTTTACTTGCCTTGACTTTGTAGTTAACATGAAGTTTTCATCTTAGTAAAGTTGGTTGCAAAAAATTACATACTTTTGAATTTGGGGATGGTGATTATACCAAATGGAGATTGTAGAAAGTTTAAGCCTATTAAGATTGTACCGACGTGGGGTATCATTAAGCCTGTATTGTTAGACCAGCTTTTGGATTTCACGGTTCTCACCTTGTCTGTCATCTTTGTGATGTTTGTCCCTCTTTCCCTTGAAAGGTTCAGCCGTGGAAGAAAGTGATGAACCAAAACCCGAGGGAAGAGACCCAGCTGTTTGGCATGTGGGCTTGAAGGTAGCATGGGACATAGAGACACCTGGATTAGCAATACCACTCCACCAAGGAGACTTCTACTTAATGCTTGGTAATTTTCAAGTGCTACAGTGTTGAACTTTCTGTTGAAAACAGAGAAATTGTGCTTATTTTAATAGAAACTATCATACCTTCCTCTCAGTTGGGACTTTCTGTCTTTAGAAAGACATGAGTTCTGGCTACAGTGTATAATAAATTCCTCCCACCCTGCCCCCTTCCAGTGTATTTTGGAGAACCTTTTTTCCTAATGTTTCTTTCACATCACAGTTGAAAACGGAAAATCTTCTTTTTGCTTCTTTTCTGTCTGTTGTGCAGTCAGAATTGCTGGTCCAAGTCATGCCTCAGACCATAAGCAGAATTTCCCCAGATTTTGTGAGGGCTTGAGCTGTATCTGTCCCATCCTTGTCTTTATAGATGTTGATTCCTTTTTTTATTCATGCAGTTTTACTGAGCATCTGTTATGTTCAACAGAAAAATTCCTGTTCTTGAGTTTGGCTTATAGACTGGCTACAGATTATGTAAACTGTGACTGTAACAGTCTTCAAGTTTTCTGGTACTGTGGTTCTTGGAGTATCAACCATTATGCCAATCTGTGGGTGTTTTCTTGGTCACCAATTTTAGATATGACACTTCTCTCCTGCTGTGTATATTCAAACATACTGTTTTCTAGTAGTGGGATTATGCTAAGATGATAACGAACAGAGCTGTCATACACGGAGTCTTGATGTCTCAAGTGTAGAGGATTAAAAAAAGAAAATGAAATGGAGTTCATTTCCTTGAGCAGTTGCACGCACACACTAAGGTATTCCATTGAAAGCAACAAGGCAAGAACTGTGGCTAAGGCTTATTGACACAAAATCTGTTGGTTTCTGAGTTCTTGGGTTTCTCTTAGTTGTCGTTTTTACTTAAACAAATTTAGCTATAAATCACACAACTCAAAACATGAGCAATGTTTCTGACATCATGCTGTTTGCCTGTTTAGTGTTAGGCTTGACAGATATCATCTTTGAGAGCACGTGCAGCGTTCCCTGTTGATGTGTTTGTGCGTGGAAGGGAGATGCTGTGGAACATCCCTGGGCTGGGCTGTCCCTCTGCTGCTGCTTGGGCTGAACAGTCCTTTCACTTCAACCTTTCGCTCATACTTTCCAACAAATATAAAAATGGTTTACTTACTACAAGCACTGTATTTGTAGGTAATCTTAAAAAATTAATACCTTTCCATGTTCTTTGTTACCTCATCAATTCCTGTGCAGTCATCAGTGAAGTATCTTGTAGAAAAGAACTGCACTGTCTGTACTCTTAAGCATGTGCAGGCATGTACAGATCAAGCGTTAAGACGTGAGATCCTTAGCACAGTGGTGTGGATGTGCCTCCCTTTTCTGTTTTTGTGAGGATAGAGAATAGCAGCCTGGAGGGGGAGACATTTCTTACATGGAACTGAAGTGGCAGCTGAACGTTCCTAGAAAGGAAATTATTAGTCCATTTTTGTGCAATAGCAGTTTGGGCATCAAGTAAACTTCTTATCTAATCCCTCCTGACAGGAAGGTTTGGGCATACACAGCTTTGCTGGCCAACGGGTTCAACATGCAAGTAGTAAAAGGAGTCTAGCTTCAGTATTTTTATTGCAAAATACTGTAGATTTTAGTTGACTGAGTTACCAGATCATAAGGACAGTTTTTTATTGCCCAATGGAACTTATAAACAGTAACTGAAGTATTATAAGGGATGCTATATGAAGGGCAGGTCAGAAAGTTAGTTTATTTAATACGTAACATTATGATTGTGTTTGGATGGAAAGAAAGGATATATTAAACATTCTTTTGAAGACAATGTGTAAATCAATTTCTTATTAATACTTGGTGAAGAGCTACAGATTTGAGCTCTGTAGGCCAGGTGTTTGATAATCTCTTCTGCATTTCCATAGCCTTTGTATTGTTTTTTTTCCTCAATTACTTAGAAAAAAATAATCTTATACAGTCTGAGAGACTATTCTGAAGCTGGCCCTTTTATTACATTTCTGTATACAGCAGAACTGCCATTTTCAATTGAAGTGAAAGACGATATAAGTGGATGTATACAGTTTCAGTGTATTTTTTTGACTGTTTAGATTTTTTCATCTGACTTTTAAGAGGAGCCATCTTGAGGATGCCATCTAAAAGATAAAATTTGAAAACTTTACATAAAAAGTAACTTGACACTAAAGAAGCCAACTTTAGATTAATTTACCTTGTGCCTTTATACATCATACATTCCAGAACCTCATTTCAATAAGCAAAGTCTTCATGCTGGCGTTATTTTAAAAGCAGTGGCAGCAGTATGGAAGGCATCTAGAAAACAGAACATCCTGCAGCTCGTAGCATTCACACATCCAGCTCTTGCAAAAAAACTTAGTGACTTTGTAGGTCTCTTATTCCAGTTGTTGAAGTGGTGTATGCCTACTGCTTTGTATTCATGGTGTTACAAGAATTAAACATCAAATTCAGCATCTTGCTTATATTTAAAAAATCGTGAGCTGTCAATTCCTGTGCCTATAAAACCCCAACTATTTCCTAATATCGTACACACAAATTTTAGATAACAAAATGTAGTAACTTGATATTTCCAATTGTAATGTGCAATTATAGTAACTTGTAAATCCTGATCAATGGGTATATCAAGGTGACAAAAAGATTGGAAGTGTTTTTTAACATTTCCAGTAGATATTTAGTAATGCTTGTGTTCCTCTCTTATTTGGCTCTATAAAACGTTTTTATTATTCTGGGTAGAATTTTAGTAAAAAGCTGTCTTAAAATGGAAATTTACACCTGCCTTATTAGCAGTCCTCTTCAGATGAAATCATAAGACATAATTTAAATGTATTTTAGTACTAAACATGAGGTGATCAAATCCATTTTCCAAGCAAACTATTGCAATGATATAACTGTATTTTGTTTAACCAAAACCAAATCCAAAATTATTTTCAGTAAGACAGATATTTTTTTAAGGCTTACATTTCCTAATACGTAGAAGATAGATCTGGTGAATGATTGCAAATCTGCTGCCTAAAAACCCAAATCTGAACTTTATATCACTCATGAAACGGAAACACTTTAGCTCAATTTAGAATAATATATTGGTCTGCAGAGGAAGTGCACACTGAACCCTGCTGTCTCAAGTACACAGTCAGGGGGTGTCTAATATGAAACGTGTTGGGTGCGTGCAATAAATCCAAAACGCGTGGAGGTGAGCAAAGGGCCCCATCTGTTCTGTCCTAGAGCATGCTTAACTAGGGTTGTCATGGTCTTACTATTAAATTGGAATCTTTCCCCTAATCTTTAAGTTAGACACGACCAGATTTGCAAGCAGATTTACAATTTTCACTAATTTTCCTACCATGACTTCAAAACATACTTAACAAAAATACATTCTGGACTTTTTCAAAGGGAGATTTACTTTTCTGCAGCTGTTTCCCATAGATCAAGCTCTTGCTTGAAGGTTAGGGTTTTAAAACAGCATGAAGATGAACTTGGAATCTTATACTGCTCCCCACCCCCAGCAAATTATAGTTCAAGAAGCACCAAAAACTTATTTTCCTAACCAACCAGAAGTAGGGTGCACACATTGCAGAGGTTGGCTTGTGGTTAAAGATAAACATTTAATGGAAACACTTCCACATGTATATAGTGGCTCATTAAACTATTTCTAGAGATATTAAATCTGCTTCCATTTCCACAAACTGACTTGAACCCTCTTTGCTCTCTAGCATCTTGAATGTGTTGGAGTTTTTTAACAGTTTTTTTTTTCCTTGAGGCCACATTTAATCCAAATGCTGTATTCCTTGATTATTAAGACTTCGAACCCCTGAAACGTATTTGTCATTTCAAAACTTTGATCTTTTTTTCTTTCTTTTTTTTTTTTTTTTTAATTCAGCCTTTTAATCTGTTCTGTTTTGTTGGTGCACAGTATTTCTTAATTAGGGACAGATCCTACTCAAGCTTTCTGTTATGAAAGTAGTATTCCATTGACCCGTAATTTCTTGGAGAAGGAGAGAGCCCTTCCTGGTGCTTTTTGCTGACATACATCAGTGAATCTAGTTTGGTTACGTTTTCTCCTGTTAAAGTGCTGTGTGTAGTTGGATACAGGTAGAACTGGAAATGTGGAATTGCATTTTAGTGCTGTTGAAAATTTCACTGTAACATGGTTAAGAATAGACTTATTTCTTTATGATAGTTCAGAAAAATAATAGCACAACTCCACTTCAGTTTTGTTTGTAGATATTTGTGGTGTTTAGAATATTAAAACCAGTGCTTTAAATGTCACTGTACCTATTATCTGATTTATGAAATAGATGACAAAAAGACAACTGTGTAAAATGTTCAGGAAGAACACTTGAAAGAAGATAGAAAAGATGATACAAAACCCAGTTGCGAATTCTGAGAGCATCTTCCAGTGTGGTTTGTGTTTTGCTGAGAAGTACTGTTGGGTTTTGTGCCTACTCCTTTCAGTAAGGGCTGGCTAATAATTAATTTCCTTTCTTTCTACTTTGTTATGTCTCAATAACCTGTGATGACATGGGTATGCAGTTATTGTTTCTCTCTGAGTGCTAATGTTTTATGCAAGATGTGTTATCTGTGGTTTCTGTAGCTGGAAATTCTCTGTCAAATAATTGTATGCACTTGCAACTAATCAGATTGTCTGCTAAACATTCTCATGACTTCTTAGTATTTCATCTGTAAAGTTAAAATCTGACCTCCAAGTTATTGAAACAGACTTTGAGTTGATAACTTTGTTTTCCAAGGTGGCTTTGACCACCTGTACACAATCATACATGTCATTAATTTCTTTTAACCTGTAGTGGGATCTGGCTGTAAGGTTGCTGATGATTTTTTGGGAAGCGACAGGCAGAAAGTAGTTGAAATAAAAGAATAAAACAATCCAATTTAAAAAAAATATGGATTTTTGCTATATACGTGTATGCAGAAAATAGTCTTCTTGTTTTGTAGGGGCTCCACCTCAGACAGGAAAGTTGTTATTTTTTCCAGCATTCAAGTGTCTGTTGCCATGCAGGTTTTGTTCCTTTGAATGCAAACAAACCCTCCACAATATTGTCTAGTTTGGGGTTGCTGCTGTAGGCGTTAAACTGCTTGAGGTGCGAGGAACCATCCACACTTCATAGTGGCTGGTGGCACACAATGTTGTCTTGTTAGTCCAGGTAAATGTGGGTAGCTTTAATGGGTGAGATGAGGCTTCGATTCAGAAATTTCTCTTTGGTCAGGGTAGCACTCCAGCATGTGTTAGACTGCATTAGTTTTCCTTGATTGTTTTCTAGAAATACTATTTTAAATGTGGATAATCTATAGTGTTTTAAAATTTATCAACAACAAAAAGCCTGATATGACTTCAGAAAAACAGTCTGTGTGAATGACAGCATTTTTCATAGACGTGGGAAAGCTTTGAGAGAGCAACCGTCCTGCAAGCGGAAAACTGTAGTCCAGTTCTCAACACTTCTCTCTTACTTAGCAGTGAGTTAATTGGCATATGTGTCTCGTAAGCACCGTATGGAAGGCAAGACTGTTTTGAGAAGAAGGGACTGTGTTATAGTTCTTGAAACTGTACTGAATACATTGTTAAGTTGGTGTTAATGCAAATTCAAAACAAAAAGTCACTTTTCATATTCATTAAACAGTACACCTAATTTTGAGGGGTTTTGCTTTTGCAATACGTGTTTAAATGAGATGTCTCTGCTATAGTCATCCTGAATTTGTGATAAGGGCAGAAAAGATGCCATGTTGGCTCTTACCACAAATGCAGGAGAACTGTCACACAAATAACTTGCACACATGCAGTTTCCAAAGCAGGACTGATATGTATATTGCTACTTTGATATGCATGTATTTCATGTGAAATATAATGCTGGAGAGGTTGTGTTTTGGTTTTCCAAACCTCACCCATCAGTGTTTAGTCATTTGAAATTCATGTTAACTCCTTATGGATTGTATTTTGCCTAAAACCACGGGAGTACTATGGTAGTTTTGACATGGGCGTCCAAGGAAGGTAACAGTTTTGGTTTCGCTCTAAAAGCAAAATAGTAATCTGGATGTAGTGTTCTGTATCTGAATAAAAGCTTTTGGTGCCAAATGGACAATGGCCAATTTAACAAAGAGTGTTTTTTCTTTTCAATTAATATGTTTTTAGAAGAAAAGCAAATCTTTACTGTAATCTTTTAAGACCTAGAATGTATTTTCCAAATATCCTTTGAGACATGCAATCCATGAAGCTTCAACTATTTTTGTACAATTACAGTTTTAGAAGAATTATAAACTCTTAAATTAAAATTACAGGCTTTTTTCTAAGAGTCATAAAGGATTAGAGACAGTTGGAAGCAATTTCAAGGGGAAGCTCCACAACGGAAGATTTGCCAAGGGTTTGAATAAAGGTGCAAATCAAAATGTAATACTTTAAATGCTGTGTTTGCTACATGAAACACACCAAAATGAATGGGCACCGAGTGGGATGGTTCAAATGTTTAGGATTGTTTTCTGTCAGGATTCTGATATTTAAATATTGTGATGTCCAGAGGTAATGTTGTTCATTGACCCTTGCAAGACTTGGCTTTATGCACTTTAACCCTCATATGTTTATGTACAAAATTGCTTTTTCCTATGTTCTTTTTGTTTGTTTTGGAGCATTTTTTCAAGCTCTTCCTGTTCACCTATCTGCAAAACTTATGCATATAGAAAATAAGCTTCCTATTAAAACTTTCTCTGTGGGAATTCAATCCTATTTCATACCACTTGTTTGCCTCTTCCTTATAGAAATTGTTTTTCTGTTGTTTTTATTTTCTGAGTTTGTGATGCTATCTGCTGTCTTAGATATGAACTTTGTTAATAGTTGCTTATAAAATTCTTAAAAAGAAGACACTATTCTTCTAACTAGGATAAATGCAGTCATTTTTCTAAATTCTTATTCATTAGACTATTAACAGTTTTAAAGTTTTACACTTCTTGCAAGGTAAAGTAAAATTTTGGGAGCACATCTTTTTTCAGTAGCAAAGAGAATACCATTAAACATCACACGCTGTGTTATTTTCAGTCTGATAGTCTATTATGGTCAGAAGAGCGTTTTCAAAAATCAGTAGGAATTTGTGATATCAGTTTTCAGGTTTGCAAATACTGATCCCTTAAAGTCAAATTATATTTTTGTGATGGAAAGATGAAGCTTGATAATTTATCTTCATGTTGTATTAAAATGACTAAAGCTAAATTCCCTTAAAGAATACATATTTTTGAAAATACAGACTCCAAGTTAACTAGCATCTCGTAGGTCTCTATTCCTATTCTATTCTAATTATTTCTATAATGGCTTTTTGATGGGTAATACTTCAAGATTTGTATCGTTTTATTAGTCTCTTTTTACTAACTTAGAAAACTGTAAGCCAGGAGTGATTTTACAGAAATTTTTGGTAGATTTTCCCGAATGTCTTGTTGAGGTCGAGAGGGCAGCATAAATCTGACACCAAAACTGTTTGAATTGAAAGCACTTCATGAATGGTTTTCAACGTAACAGCAGGTGTTGATATTAGATCTAGTCTGAACTTCTCCAGAGGAATGTGTTTCCTCTAAAAAGCGCTAATTTGCCAGAATTCAAGCATTCTTCAGTTATGATGATTTTGATGAAACTCTGATGGCAACCAAGTAGGTTCTGTCTACAGGGTTTGTGGGGTTGGTTGGTTGCCAGTTGATGAGCTCAGGTCCATGGCAGAGCTCTGGCGCTGCAGGAAATTCACATCTGAAATGCTTTGGAGACAGTTTCTCTGAACAGATTGCACTTTCTGGGTTCCCTGAGCTGATTGAAGAACTTTAGATAGGTTTCAGATAAAGAGATAAAAAAATGTCTTGAGAAAAGAGATTGTAATTTCTGAGCAGTCCGTTTATAGTGATCCTCAATTTGGAAAGAATTGTTTAGTTGAACTTTTCCCATGAGAGGTGCGGAAGTGCCACTTCCAAACTTTATAAACTGAGAGAAAATTAATATGAATAGAGATCTTTGTAGCACTAGGACAGTGATTAGTTCCTGTGCTCTGCTAAACATTAAAGCTGTATGAAGATAGTGCTATCTGACTGAATTCTGTATTTTTTAAGTGTTTAATGTAGTGTCTTTAATTCATATTAAGCCAGAATAAGTTTTATTAAGCATAATTTCCCCCTGTACTTAAGGTTTTCTAATCTGTCCCCAGATGATCTCAATATGACACATCAGCACTGCGTTCTGGCTGGTTTTTCACCTCGATTCAGCTCAACTCACAGAGTGGCAGATGTAAGTATCAAAAATGGTTTGCTGTTTGGTCATTTGTAAAACTAATATTCCGGTACCCTATGTGTAACATCATGTTGTCTTTTCCAGAACTGTGGTTGACATTTAAGCTTATGACTCAAACCGTTTTCTTGAACAACTGTAGATTTATTTTTGGGTTGAGGTGCACTTCTTTCTGTATTAGTAGTTTGCCTAAACTCACAGTTAGGCATGTAAAATATGAATTAAGAGTGTGCTGCACCACGCCTCGTGAATTACTGGTGAAATGTATTTTTACCTGTGTTGGCTGGCTAGATGTTTGATGGTTTAGACATTTGCATAATTTATATCAATAACTCTATAGACAATCCAGGAAGCATTACACTTTTGCTTAAAAGATCATGAAATAAAGTTTCAGAAATACATCCCTTTTGCTCTTTCACTTGGATTATTTTAGAAGCAAATACGTATGTTCTGAAGTGACTATATATAATTTTTTTCGTTGTATCTTTATAGTGTTCAAGAGGAACATTGGAATACATATTTGGGCAATGTGAACTGGCACTCCAGAATTTACAGACTGATTCTGATTCAATGGCTTTATCTTTGAAATCACTGGAAGCTGCAGTTGTAAAGCAAGTAGAAGAAATACATAATGAGGTGAGATGAACTGCACTGAAAACACATCAGCAAGGTTCTTAGAGGTGCAGTCTGCTTGGGAAGTTTATGGCGATTAAATGTGTTGAGCCACTCACAAGACATTGGTCTGTACAAGTTCGACATGTGTTTTTCATGACTTTTTTACCTGGGTACAGTAATTGGGTTTAACTTGGATTGATTGTTTCACTCCCACAAAGTTTTCATTTTTCCTTCTTAAGATCCCTCTGCTGGTAGAATAATTGAGTAGTTTCAGTCATGTTGCACCAAACCTGATAGTGTGGGGACAAACCAAAGTACTTTACAGCTTCTCTGACAAAAATGGAGAGAGAAAAAAAGTTAGAGGGGAAGAGCAGGTAAAAGTTCACCCTTGTTTGTCAGGTGTTGAATTGGGTATTTACAGAATGCCAGATGTGACACAATTGTGAGTGTGCGCTTTAAAGTGTATTCTGAAGAAAACACAGCAGAAGTGATTGTGAGGAACATAGGTCATTTTGTGCCACAAAATATGCAATGTAACAACAGACTTTCTCAGGATTCCACTGAAGCTGGCAGTGCTTTCTTGCTTGAAAGTACAGACCTGGAGTCTTAACAAAGACATTGATTTGACAAATGAACTGAAAATATCACAGTGTTTTGGGAAGTTGTGCAAAAAGGTAGTTTTTCCTGTGGTATAAAAGCAGGCGTTCTCACAAAAGATGTGATTTGGCTTATTCTCTGTTAGTGGATAGAGTCAGGAATGTGATACAGTGGACTGGGTCTTCTTACAAGGATAGTGTTTCTGAAGATGGTAAATTTAGTACTACTTTTTCTTTTATTTTCTTTCCCTTATTTTGTAAGTTACAGAAAATGTAGTCAGGGCTGTGAATTAGGAGTTTAAAATGACAGATTGTTGAGGTGCTCTGCAAAGCTGTCCTTCTACCTGAAACAAAGCTTTCAGCTGGACCCAGCTGTAGAGCACTGATGATTATCTCTCTCGAAAAACAACTGTGGCAACCAGTTAATACAGACTTCTGAAACATTTTCTACAGTACACCTATATTCAGACATTTTGAAGGAGCTGTGCTGTATTTCTACTAAGTATGATCACTACTGGAAGCCATATAGTACGTAGGCAATTTTCACTCATATTAGAATTAGTGTAAACTGTTTAAATTGCTGTCTGCTGAGGAACATAATATTGTGTATTGTTACTAAAACTTCGTAGAACACAGTTTATCTGTATTGTTCACAGTTGGTAAAATTGACTATAGTGATGGCAAAAGATTTGCACCCTTGACTTTTAGCAAAACAGCTCCCGGAGTAATTTAAAGAAGTCTGATGCATGCAGGGTTTTACAAAACATTAATCAGGCTCAGTCCATAAAACTACACGCATATGTGGTTTGCACAGCTAGGGCCACATGCACAGCTGGTGTAAATTTGCACGGGTCCTTTCACATCAAAGACATGCGCCGGTTACATCAGGTGAGAGACTAGCCCCTGGTGTTTGCAGTCACCTGAATAATTTCGCTATGTGACACACAGGGAAGCTTCCTGTTACACATATGGGATATACTGTAAGAGAAATGGTTGTTGAACTTGTACATATTGCGCACTTAGATGTAGTAGGCACACTGGATCTGTATTTCATTTGAAAAGAGAATACTCATTCACCTGTTTTTATTTTTTTTTATCCCAAGGTCACCTCTTCACTTGAAGGATAAATTCCGTATTTTAAAGTGCTACTTAAATTTCATTTATTTGCTGCACAAGTAGACAAACTTACTAGAGGCTTATCACTATGGTAAATGCACATTTCTTTTTTGAACATCACTGAAGTGAAAACAAACAGATCTGCGAGGCTAATGCAACATTTTCTGCATATAGAAGCTTCTAACCTTCTTTTACTCACTGTATGATAAGTCTTTGTGTTTTCAGGCACTAATACAAGTTTTAGGTCCAAATTTTCTCAGGCAAGTGTAAAAGCAGCATGTGTTTTGCTTCTTTAAAGAATCAAACTGTTTACTGATGAAAATTAGTCTTCCTTTGATCAGTGTGGTCAAGATTTGGTCACTGGTGTGGTTTTTTCCTTACTTTAGTGTTTAAAGATACTAACAAAGTCAAAATGGCACAAAAAGTCAAACACAGAATTAATGAAGAACTGGCACCCAATTTTGCCCATGTATTTCTGTCTGATATACAGCTTTCTGTGCTAGTTCTAAACCTCTTTGTGTATTTTTTCTGTTTCTCTGGACCAGAGATCATGAGCATGAAATTAGGCAGCGTTCCCATCCCTAGAGATAGTGATGCTTTTGTGTTTTATATTTAAACATTATCATAACTGAAGTTCTTCATAGGATTCAACTCAGACAACTAGATACAGCCGTTGTGCTAGATTCTTTATTTTCCTGGGGTTTTTTGACCCCCCTGCATGGCACCTCTGAACTGGTCACCAGAGCTCATTAACCAGAGCAGAACCATCACGGTGCCACCAGCCCGTGTGCAACTCAGCTAAAATGTACTACTTGAGCACAGATTCACAGTCTGTCCTGGCGTTAACTGCTCTGCCAAATGAGGTCTGGATGAATTATCTGTGTCTGCTGGAGGGAAAAAGCCTAAGAGCAAGTTTGAAAGAATGAGGTATGATTCTGTGCCTTCACTTTCATACTCCTGGGCAGGAAAATCGACTTGTTGTGCTGATAAAGTGGGTTTGAACTGAAGATCTGAAGTGTAGGTGGAAACTTCTTTTTTTCCATTTCTGTGGTGGGCAAAGAAACCTCTAAGAGAGATATGAGTGAGTATCCAGGGGATGTCTTTACTGATGTTCCATTTCCCAGAGTTCGGCTGTCAGAGTCTTGTTTTGGATGTCTGGACGAAGGTCTTCCTGTTAAAAAAGTGAGATACTAACCTGAGGTTTTTAGCATCTCTAGCAGGCAGCCAGGTAGAAGTTTAATATTTCTTAAGACTTAACTTTGTTGTCATGGTCTCCCTCACTAAAACAGCCTTCAAAGGAATATCTGAGTAATTGCCAGGTATGTGCTGTTTGTTAGATGTGCGAGTCACTTCGCTCCCAGTGTGTACTTTGTAGTTTTAAGTAAAGATAACTTTAATTAAGGGCTCACATACTGCTTGTCTGAGTAGCTTATGGGCTTGCAGTCTGAACAAATACTTCCATGGCAGGGTGTCCAGTGAACAGAGTGTAGCAGGGTGAGCAGAAGTAATTACCTGGGCAGCTGTGACGTACAATAGCCTAGCAGTGCACACATAGTGTTCAAGATTGAAGTTACCCCTTTAAGCAATTAGATTGCTGTTTGGCCGGTAATAATTTATCCTGAAATAAATGATCTTGCAGAGTTCACTGAACGTGAACCTCTTGCCCCTACTGAATCACACTTGGCTCTCCAAAATATATACAGCTGCTGGGTATGTCCCAAACAGAACTACAGGGGACCTGGGGAAAGCCTCTGGTGAGTAAATGCTTTTTAAGGTAATAAAACGCTGCTGGTCAGATGGTGTAAACGCTTATACATATGAAAATAAATCTACAGAAAAGATCATCACCAGCCTATTCTTCACATTTCAAAGAAAACTTGTTTTCCTTGCTCTGAGTAATGCAAAAGCTGGTAATAGTTCATGTTGTAAGGTAGTTTCAAGTCATCTTTATTTGCTAGCACCACACGAATAATTGGATGTTCTCTATGAAGTAAAACACTAGAGGAGGGTTTCTTTTAGCATCTGGGGATTGTTGAATATGTAGCACGTTTCAGAGTAAGTACTCAAGTTTGAAAAGGTGGGGTTTTGTCCTCATCAGGGTTTTTGCTCAGCTCTGATTATCAAATCCCTATTACTCTGATTAAAACTTGGGACTAAACTGGTTGCTCTGTTGCTTGTGAGGTGCAGTCACTTTTTCCTACAGCAAATCCATTTTCAGGGCCGCAGTAGATAAATGTAAGCGTGGTGAATGTGCAGGGATGTAGAAAAGCCTGGGCTAGGTAAGTTGAAGACACCAAGGTCACTGCTGAGAAAGGGTAGCGGTGTATAAGACCAAAGGAAGGTTAATACGTTTTAGTACATCACAGTGGGCTGACAGTGTGGTTGGTGGCTGGCTAGTACGGCAGAGAGAAAATATAGATCACCTATATATGTGGCATTTAATAACCAATACTTTTAAATAATTGACTGAGGAGCACTGGCTCACAAAATGTCAAATGCTATTGTTGGCCTTTTACTACTCAGTATTGACTATAACCTAAAATTGGCCTTTAATCATTGTTTAAAGGACAACTTGGAAATATGTTGAGGTTAGATATATGGGGCCTGATTCTGAGCTTACTTGCAGGGATCTAAATCATCAGTGAAAATTAATTAGGAGATGAAAATTGTTCCTCAAACACTCAGCATATATATTTTTACATGTTAATATGTTTAAACTTTGTCCTGTTTGTCATGTAAAATGCTTTCTAATGACCGCTAAAGTTAGGTCTGATATATGAGAGTCTCCAAAATAAAACTCTTTGACAGAATGCTTGGCAAGAGCTGTTAACCTGAGAGTTTTGTCACAGAAGATGAATGTTCTGTAGCTTCAGTTCCGCTAAGGCTGAAATTGAGCTCTTTGTCTCTCTCCAGTATTTACCGTTGTGGGGTTTTTTCCTGGTACAGCTCCTCCTGTTTCTGGAAGGAGGCAAACCAGGAGGAGCCCCGCTCTGCTCCAGGATAAGTTGTTAGTGAGTAGAGTTCAGTGAAATAAGAGGACATAAAGTGTTTAAGGGAACTTGGACAGCAGACGGCATCTGTTCTTGTTAAAACGCATGTTTGGTAATGGATGTGGTGTAAAAAGTGTTCGTGTGTTAATTAAAAATACCAAACAAATGTAGCAGAACTGGAATCTCTGGAGATTTTTAGCAAAACGAAGTATTTATGCTTTCATATATCTAAACGAAGGACAGAGCAATAGAGGAATCCTGTCACCATTCCCCATCAAGATTATTTTTTCCAGAATCAACAGTTATCCATTCAGAGCAGTCACTTGTCAAGCACTTGATGGCTAAGTTGGTGTGTGAAACATTGCTTTTCTCCCCAACACCCGTTTTATTCACTCAGAGCTAAACAGAGACGTTGTAAGTTGCATGTGAACCTGAGTTTGAGAGCTCTAGTAAACTGTAGTCCACATGTTTGAACAGCCACATGTTGCAGTTCGGTACACTGACCTCTGACGAGACGGCCGAATCCTGCAGAAAATTAACTGCCCTGTTACTAAACTTTACCTCTTGCACTTAAAAAGCAGCTTTTCTGTGTCAAGTTATATATTCTGTGTAGGATCAAGACCGATTTAAAATTTGGCCAAGATGCCAGACTTGAATTAGACTGAAATTACATAGATTAATGTAACAAATCAATATGACCAGTCAGAAATCAGATTGACTGAAATATATTCTTGCTATGATGATCCATATTGTAACATTGATTTTAATTGAAACCAAAATTTCATTAGTGGCCTCATGTGATTCATTTCATGAAGCATGTTAGCCAGACGTCATATGTTTTAGCCCATTCATGGTAGAGGCCAGCAAAAACAAGAAGTAGTGGAGGGAGAAGAAAGTACTGAGTGCTTAAAACTCTAGTTGAACTGTTGCTGTGCTCAGCCTTCCCAAAACTCTGTATACTGAGGCTTTTTATTTTTTAAATTTTTTTATAATAGCAAACCATAACTTGATCCTTCATACCTCATTAATACTGTAGAGGAAGCAAACTTTCCTTCAGCTTTTTTTGGGAAGGATGTCATCAAACTTCTGTGCTATAATAAAAAGTCGCTAGGCTAGCAGTCAGGTTTTTAAAAATAGTTTAAGACCTGTGTCTGCCAACTAATCACACTGTTATATTTTTACCCACAAAGTTGCTTTAATATTCTTTTTATACACTTCAAATTTAGGTATCTTTTATTGTAATCTTTAACATATATTGAGCAAACATTTAGTTAATGTTAACAAAAACTTTCAAATTTCTGTAGCCATTCTGTTCACCCTTGCAGGAAAGAAAGCATTAGGTGATGGCTCTGGGCAGTTTTCTTTATTCTTTCCCCTTGGCAGGTTGTTTCTGTTTGCATCGTTGGAGCTGAACAGGGACAAACAAAAACCTTCATGGTACAAATAGTGATTAAAGCAGCTTTGAACTGGGTGTGAAACATAACTACCACAACAAAGATAAATACAGAATTCTAAACACCAGAACGATGGATTGCTATTAAAGGAAAAAAGGCTCAATGGAAATTAGGATAAATTCAATTATTTTGCTTAAAGAATATTTGATGAGCTATATATTTATGTTTAGTAAGCTAAAATGTGCTCCGAAAGTGATGGGCAGCCTGGCTGGGAACCAGGTGGTTTGGGAACGTATGAGAAACTCTGGTTCATGACAATGCTGTGCTCTCATTCCATAACAGTTGGCTGGGCTGCATTCTAGCAATTTCATTCCTGCAAGATTTTTCAGTCTTTTATGTGACTGCAATATTTTCAAACCCACGATGTTCATCAAAATAAGCCAGAGTTGGTACGTATTTGACTGAATCATGAGTAAACCTGAACTTTTAATGTTCTTTGTACATGTACCACATGTAAAGAAAAGAGATTGGGTTTGCACCTCTTGATTTGAAGGGTCAAAAATTCATATGGAATAGAAATAAACAACTGTGTGTAAGGGAGCATTTAGAAATGAGTTTTTCAGTAGCCTTCATGTCTATGGGATTGCTCAGGTATTTCGTGTATTATCCCATTCCTGCCCCAAATAATGAACATAGATGTTTACGCTACCATATGTTTTTATCTTGCAGGTTGAATTTGAGTGGCTTAGGCAGTTTTGGTTTCAAGGCAAGCAGTATTTGAAGTGCACTGATTGGTGGCTTAAGCCTATGGCGAAATTGGAAGAATTTTGGAAAAAAATGGAGATTATGGTAAGTAGTAGTTTTGTAGTCTAGAGCCTCTGAAGCTTAATTCTGAGAGCATTCACAATTATGTTTTTAATTGTACTGTAGTAATGGGATTTAAACTTTATTCAGAACATATGACAAGTGGAATCAATGTCAGTCTTCCACTGCCTCTTTTGATTTCTTTCCCCCAGTAGCCAGAAGAAAAGTGAGCAAACTAAAATCCAAATCCCAAGATTTCAGTTATTTCCCAACTTTGCTTGTTTTCAAAGTTTGACAGCCACATAAAATGTCACCTATCAAATACTACACCACATGAAACTGTGCATTGTCAACTTTTTCATACAACACCGAGAGACAACTCTTCAATGACAACAGTGGTGAATGCACCTGAGGAAGGTTGAGAGTAAAACCTGCTGATCTGGAGGTACAACTGTCTGTTTGTAGCCCACCCGCACACTTACACCATAGCTAAACCAACAAAAGGAGATGAGTTTCTTGAATAATTGTAGGGATTTTGGTTCCTGTACATAAAGTATGTCAATGTGCCTGTAGTTGACTGAAGAAGTTTGTGATGTAGTTGGGGGTGCTGAGTATGGTTTGTAGCAGAGATGGATTTGAATCCCGGGAGGTACAGTGCAACAAGAATGTGCTCTTGAGTTTAGAGGGAAATGTTGTGACTCGTTGAGCTGCTCAAACGCGTTGTAGCTTTTCCAGCAACGGCTAGCCTTGGAAAATAAGTGTGGAAAAGTGAAACTTTCATTTGTGAAATCAGTTACCACAAGGAATCGGAGAGCATTAAACTTTCGTACAAAAGGAGAGAAGTTATGCATAATTTGTTTATGTTGGGTTTTTTCCTCATTTTTGTGTTCTTATATGCTCACATTCTTGAGTGATCTTCGTAATTTAAAAAAGATCTTTTGGTTTGTTTTTCTTTCAAATGACAACTTACTCGCTTGTAACACAGGCTTAGATGAGGTAGAGGCAAGTATGTTTGATTGTTATTTTATATCCATTGTGTGTTGAGAACATGGAAAAACAGCAAACTCAGGAATTCTCAAGGGTTTGGTTTTCTGCAATTGGTGTGACATTACCATGTGTCTCTAATTAGAAACACGGTGGCGTCAGTGGATCTCCTTTCAACAGGCCTCTGGATGATATTTATCAGCAAAATGAAGGTTGGGCCAAGACAGAAGCTGCTTCTAATTTAAATTTAAAAAATGGTTTTAATGTTTATGACTTATAACATATTAATCACAATTAATTTCAGCTATTGAAGGAGACAGAAGAGAATGTTAATTGAGGATGTCTGTTTTGTTGAGTCTCTAAGTAAATTTGATGCTTACTGTATTTGAGACTTAGAGGTAGGGTGGGTTTTAACCTACGTTTTGCCCTTTAGTGTTTAACGAAATGACAGTAGAGGGCAATGTTGAGCCACAGTTTTAATGCAACAACAGGCACAGGCTTAATAAAAATACATAGAAATGTAGCATTAACATCAAGAATTATCCCTGTTGCTTCAAGTTAGCTGTAATCTCTAAGATTCCATAACACAGGAAATCAATTGTGGGTTAACAAATTCAACAGCAATTTAACATAAAAAGTGCAGTGTTTTGGTGCATGCTTAGCTTCCACAGTATTAAGTTAAATCAAAAAGGTATTTCTGAAGGTACTCAGTAGTCTACAGTCAACACTTTTTTCTCTAAATTTATAATTTTAGCTGGATGATTCTTTAAAAAAAAAAAAAAAGTGGCAAAAAGCTTATATTTAAAATGTCACAGAGCTGTTGATTTTGTCACAGTATTATTGCTTAAAATGAATTATTTCTTAAAACACTTAAGCAATGCATTTTTTTTCATTTGTGTGTGAGCTGAACAACTCTTGACTTATTTTTTTTAATGCCTGTGTCTACAGTGATACAGAAGTCAGCTGGGTTTCCCTGTGTGCCTTTTTTTCCTTTC
The DNA here is from genome assembly GCF_037038585.1 of Patagioenas fasciata. Lineage (NCBI taxonomy): Eukaryota > Metazoa > Chordata > Aves > Columbiformes > Columbidae > Patagioenas > Patagioenas fasciata. The sequence continues at coordinate 6,946,522 of NC_092532.1, forward strand.
TTTTTTGTCCTATTCCCCCCACTCTTGTTTAGTGTTGCAGTCTTAGAGAAGAAAATAAACTTTTCCAGAACGATTTCTAATTCTGCTAATTGTAATTGCTCCAATGTCACAGCCAAGTAGGATACTGCAGGAAGTTTAACCCACTGTCTTCAAACCTTTGGGCTTGCTTTCATATTTTCGAACGTTATGGCAAGCACACCATTTTATCATCGTGTTTATTCCTGGCATTTCTTTCCCTGAGGATAGTTTTACTTAGAGCTCACTCTTGTGATGTAAATGTTAAACCTTTCATTTGAATGACATTCTGATAAAACATCACATTTCCCACAATATTACCTCATGAATTTATGAACCATTAAATCCAAAGCAGTTTAACCAATCTTCTTCTCTTTTCCCCCCTCCCTTGAAAATATGAAGGCTATTCAAATGTTGGAGGGTTTTTTTTTTAAAAGTCATCCAAGATTAACACATTATCGTCTGCACCATCAGGATAAACGCGTGCTGAATTCAAAGGGAGAGTTACCATTTGAAAAAAGACAGGACAAGCTTTGCTTTCTGGGTAAAGAGAAGTCTGAAAAGCAGAAATCTCATGTGATGTGAGCAAGTCTTGCTGTAGCTGTTCTGAGATTCAGTGGAGAGACAATTTGTCTCTCAGGGTCTGATATCATGCAAGCCTTGCAATCTGACATTTATTTTAGCTATGAAAATCTTCCAACACCATGCTGCAGAACTCCTACAGTCTCTCTTATTTTTTTGATGGTGGTTTATTTTGTTTTAGGCTGATTCACGTTTGAATAAGTAAAATGTGAATCAATTAAATGGTGTTTGTTTGTGGGATGAAAAGTAAACATATAATTATACTTAAATATAGAATCTTTAAATACTTCTTTAACATATCAAGTGTTCCTTTGAAAAAATAAATGAAGACCCCAGTAGTGCTATATGGTGTGAATTGTATTTCCTGCTCTGACAGTCCATTTAGCAATGTAGCAATGTATTTATATGGCAGTTGGCCTTAATAACCTTTATTGACTTTAGTGGGTAAGAGCCAAGACTGAGATTATTAAAGTGTATCAGTTTCATTGCAGTATAAAGTCACAACATATATAATTATGTTAGGTAGGCTAGGTTCCATTTAATCCCACCTATTTATGCAGGAATTTGGCAAGATGGAAAAAAATGTACAACTAAAATATAGAGAAGTTATGACTGATTTGGAGTTACATTTGGAGTTATATTATATAACTGTTTCCCTACTATAAAGGGTCTACTTAAAGGAATGGAACATAGATATTAAAGAACTGATTTTTAGCAGTATAGCTGAAACACAAGTAATTTCTATACCATTTGTTTCACTTTTTGGCATCCTAAAATACAGATGATGATAATGAAATGCAGCACACCTTTTAATTTATGCCTATTTAAAAGCAGAAATATGCACATTCTGTAGTTAGAGAAGCAAAGCGGCATTTCATGCAAACTGGTATCTTTCTGCACAACTTTCTTCTTAATTTGTAAAACTTTTAAAAACTATATTGATAGGCATGTTATTATTACTGTTAATTCTCAATAGCACACTTGTATCAGTTTATACAACTAAATTGAGATTGGAGAGCAAGGCTATTTTCTTGTAAAATGATTTTTCTTTCCTTTTTGAGGTCTGTTTTACTATTTACTATGAGTGCTACATATGAAGTATGTAATCGTTTCTGCTATAAGCCACTATTGTCAGGGGTTTACAGCCTGACAGTTAGAATTGAGTCTGGGCTGAAACTTGAGCTACAAAATCTCAGCCCAGGGCCATAATATATTTCTTTATTTTCTTCCTTCCTCAAATTAAGACAAGGGTTTAAATATGTATTTAAATCAGAGTATTTCTGTTCCAGAATAACCATGAAAAAGTATAGGACAAAATGTGCTTTTAAAAGAAATCCTCCTAGCTTTTGAAGACTTTGGCACTTTAAACAGCTAACCAATTACATTAAGAAAAAACAGATAATAGGATCACAAGAGGCTGTTTAGCTTTTTTTCAGAAAATACAGAGCAACTTGGTTTGACCTTGTCACCCGAAGTTCGAGAAATTCTGAGGTATGATTTTAATTTCTTGTCTTAGCTTTCCTGTGGTGCTCAGATACTGCAGTGTCACCCTCCGTGCTTGGGCGCCACGCGGTGCCCCGCCATCCTATTTGCCTAATGAGCTGTGAGATGCACAACATGGCAGCTCAAACACCCACATTTGAGCCATCTCTTGTCTTTTGGGGCTCTTCTTATCTGTTTAGGCCAGACCCTTTCAATAAGTGAATTTTTGACAGGTTATATTTTATGTACAGTAGGAGTCAGCTGTTTCTGGAAATGCACCTTTTATCTGAAACAACAAAACTTGATCCCAAAGACTTTTTGTTTTGGATACTAATTTCCTTGACCCCAATATTTTTAGCAGTCAGAAATGGGCAAAAGGATTCAACATTGTGTGTAGTAGGATCACTATCAATCTGTTAAAAAAAACCACAAAGTTTTTTTGCACATCTTTCAGAAAAACAAATATTTACAATTCTGAGGGAATTCAGACTTAAGCTTCCAAAACAAAGTGTGTCCTGAAAGCACAAAGGACTGTGTTTATGATTCTCTTTGAAGTGTTTTTGCAACAGGATAAGGAAAATTTTAGAAACTGTCTGATAGTGTTCAGGGTAAATACTTAAACCCCTTTAGAGAATTTCACACACAGATACTGTGCAGCAGAAAAAAGGATACTTATGTTTCCTAAAGCTGCTACAGCCTACAGCTTTGTACTTAAAGACAGAGGTGTTGAATAGAATTCTACTGAGGATACATCCAGTGACAATATCTGCAGGAACATCAGAGCAAACCAGTGGATAGCACTTTCTGGTTTTAACCCTTCTGTGCACCGGTGGAGATCTAAGCTCAGTTGATACGAACTGCTATAACATTTCTATTATAAACTGGAATTGTTCAAAGGGCGCTCTTCCAGCTTAGCATACTGTGAGAATTACGCTGAAAACATTGAGGTTATAATGTAAAGTGGCAGAAGCCAGGAAGAATTTTGGATGATTTCTGTCCTTTGGGGAAGTGGGATGTGTTTCTGGTAGTGGAGCTGCGAGGTGGCCGTGCCGTCCCCTCCCCTGTCCCCTTCTGGGTGCTTTTGCACCCGTGCTACAAGCGTGACGTGGGTGTTGTGCACACAGCTGTGTCCTGGTGAGCTTCGGCTCTGGATGTCTGGAATTCTGTTGTCTTGTGCTTAACTCGCTGTAACAGGGCTGCTTTCTGTTGTCTTCGCTATATATTTATACTATTGGATGTGTATAGTATATACAGGTACTTGCATGGAAAATGTGATGAGCTCTGTGTCAGTGTTTAAAACATGAATACATACAACACACAATCAGCAGAAATCAAAATTGTCCACATAGGTTATGCCCCAATCTTGTATTTGAATTGTGTAAATGGATCTCTGTGTCTGAGCTGAGCACTGTGGCTCGAATAGGATTCTCCATCCTGTGTAAAAATATTTTCATACAGGGTAGACTACCAGAGCCAGTCCATGGTGTAGGGGTCTGTACGCACTTCTACACACCAATACACACACAGGTATCCTGGGGTTTTTAACTATGATGCTCTTCTAATCAGGTTATTTATGTAAATTTTAATTCATATAAAGTTATATTTAGAGAAAAGGCGTTTATAGGGATGAGCGCTGGGGGCAACTGCTTGCGGTTCTTGGCAGCAGGAGCGGAGCGGGGGGAGCGGGAGCTGCACCGGGCAGCGCTGCAGGTACCGCAGTGTGCGGGGAGAGGGGAGCGCGCAGCACAGCTCCTGATGCATCCCTGGGCATCCTGTGTCCATCCTGCAGGGGCACTTTAGAACCTGCTCTTGCCCTTTTATTGTTAATGGGAACTATGTGATTGTTTTCAGGGAAAGCAGACTCAATGTGACGGGGCTACTGTAGATGGGATAAAATCTTGTGCTGTTTCTACTGTTTTTCCCCAGAACCTTGGATGGACATATACTGGAATAATAAAAGATCCTTTTATCAGCAGTATGTTTATTGATGCTTATTATTTGCTGTGGAAATAGTGAAATAGTTGTACTGTGCTATTGTTTAACGAGTCCAGTTATTCTTTGCCAAGCCTTTAATGTTCTTAGAAATCCATTTCCTAGTAGAAAAACTGAATATAAGACCGTATTTGAACACTGAAAATAACAATTCTTGAAAAGAAATTATTCTGCTTTTTTGAAATTTGTATGTCTGTATGTAACATAAAACTTGATAAATTGTGAAATATGGTTAAAGTGATTTCTCGTTCTCATTTAGGCAATCATAGAATTGATCAGATATAGATAGGGCTTATAGATTTGTACATTCATGTGCCTACATCTGTGGACATGCTACAAAGATGCAAAAAAATGGACTTGGTTTGGTGTTAAAACTGAAATACAGTGGCTTGCCAGGAATAATTTTTCCTATGGTTGTTATGAACTTGGGGAAGTTGTGATTTCAAATGAAAGCGCAATCAAATAACAGTATGATTAAAATGTCACTATCTACATTACTGTAATTTCTTTTTTTAGAGTACAACTAGTATTGCTAATCATGGTTTTATTCCTATTGTATATAAAATGGCTATGTAACCACTGTAAAATAGAATACAGCTGGTTTACTTTCCAAATGGCTTTTGTAAGGAAGGGATGTGACATCTTCCAAAAAGCTGCCATTGCTGCGTTGGTACCTTTTCTGTCCTCTCTGATCATCAGTCCTAATTTCTAACAAGATCATGGGTGATGGTGCTGTTGCAGTGTATTTTTTAACAGTTACTTCATTTTTGATCAAAATTATTTTATATATAAAGAAATAAAATTTGGCTTCAGTCCTTGCCATGGAAAGCATTATGGCCTGATGGATTAGGTGCTAATTCTTTCACTAAACTTCTGTTTAACTTGTGCAAGTAGCTTAAGTGTGGTTTTCAAAATCAGTGTGGAGATCAAAACCTTGAGGTCTTACTTTGGTTTTAGATTGCAGACTATTTCTGATCTTGAATTCCTCATCAATAAAATGAGGCTATGATTTTTGCTGTGACTGAAAAAAGTTAATTACTGGCTATATCCTAGGGAGAGAACATTCTGCAGTTGAAGGAACCCAACACATTTCTATCTCCCCCTTACCGTGACTGGAAATTGCAGAATTTGGGCCACATCTAAGGTTATTTTTTTGCAGATGGGCAAGTTCTTTCCATCTAAGTAAGACAGAAGGAGCTGATTGTGTTTTGGCTGACCCCAGTTGTCTTCTGGCAGTTCCCAGTTTGAGCTCTCAGGAGCTTTTCAGTGAATCTTTTCTGCACTTTTCATTTCTTACTACACATGCTTCTGCTTAGTAATCCTGAAGCTGTAGACATAATGTTTACTATTCTGCAGTAGGAAGATAATTACTGGCTTTTCTCAAATGTCTCTAGTTAACATCAGATTTTGGCAGTTCTCCTTGGACTGTTAGGGAATCTGAACTCTATATAGTTCTCACAGCAAAGGCTCTAAGACAAAGTTTAAATGTAGCAAATCTTCTAAATTATTTCTGTAAAATAACGTGATTGTTTATCACAATCAGACAAATGGCATCTCTTTTCACAGGAGGAATTTTGAGTTTCTGTAATATAACAGAATGATGGAGTGGTGAGAACAGGCCAGATTCCTGCTTGTCAGTGGGAATGGCAGCGGCGGAGCTGAGCTCCGTGTGAACTCCTTTTTGTGCTGGAAATAGTGCATCAGTTCATGCTGTCTCCCTGCCTAGGGATCAATAGAATTGTGTAATCAGCGCAAGTGATTATTTTATTTTTATGTGCGTGTATATGTATGCATATATACACTGCTCATAATTATATTTTAGCTCAGTCTTCATCTGCATGCAACATGCTAATGCATTAAAGCTTCACCGGCTAGCCAGAAGGTTTGTTGTTTTGTCAATGTGGTGGTGCGACTCAGCTTGAATAAGTGAATTATTAGACTTTTCTTGTAATTCAGCCACATGGCAGAGTAAGTTTGCTCCTTGTCATCCTGTACTGATTGTTCTCTCATTCTGTCCAAGGTCATGCTTCCATTTCATGAAATGCGAGTTTCTGTGCTGAAATCATTTGCAGTAGTAGGACTACAGAATTCACTCCTTCAGGCAAAACTAGTGATCCATTATGTTCCTGATGGAAGATTTGGATAGAAATTATTTTAAAATTAGCCTGCACAAACCAATTTATGCTGCTGCTGTGTAGCACCGAAGTACACAAAGGTTGTACTTCTCAGAGTTCTTTGAGGCGACAGAGTATCTGAAAATCTTTCAGCTGCTAAGCTTTGTATTTCTGTCTTGTCTTCTGGGGAAGACGAAGGAGCACCAGGTACTGCATGTACAATGGTAATACATCTATCCCCAAGGAAACAGGGATGAAGTAACATGAAATTAATCTAATAGTGCATTTATGTAGATGCTCAATGCAAAAGCCAACACAAATCCTGGCTCTATCTCAATCAGAAATGTTACGATGCTTTTAAAAGGATTAAAAATATAAGTAATTAGGATTATTAATATTTCTTACTTTTAAAGGTCTTCTCCTGTAGGTGGAATCTTTACTAATGCAACCATAGAGTGGCTGACTTTGTCTCTCAGAGGACTGACAGTAGAGAAAGGAGAGGTTACCATGCAATTATAGTCTTACAGTCAAGGCTTTTCAGACCATTATTCCATTACTGATCTTTTGTTGGCTTTCATGTAGGACATACTTGATACACATATTTATAAGACCTATTCATGGGTCAATTCCACTGGTGATCATTATGCTAAAGGAATTATGAATTTACAGCATCAAAACTTAGAAATCTACTGGGGAGGGGAAAAGATGGGTGAGTCAACAGATGAGTAAGTCTTGAAAACTCGAAATTCGCAAAAAATACTGAACGCAAAACCAGGATACAGAACTCTTCTATCATGTGTTTTCTTTGCTTTTCATCTTCTACATTTTCTTGTTAAATATAAAATACTGTAATTGAATCACAGCATTAGCTGGCTTTTTCCAACAAAACAGCAGATTTAGGCTCTTTGCTGCTAGTTTCAAAAATAATATATAGAGCGAGCACGAAGGCAAAAATTGAGCACATAGATGTATAATCCCAAAGGAATAAACTGACTTCTACTAGACAAGCTGAAAGCTGATTAAAATATTTCTCATCCTTTGGGTATGCAACAGCTTTTGATGATGGGGAGTGTATTAATATTCAGTTTAGCTGCTTGTCGACACTTCAGACAGGTCCCAGGAAAGACTCTGATGCTGACCAGATTTTCTCACTCTGCCAGAAATCTTTACGAGACACAGAGCAGCACCCTTGTATCGGCAAAAACCAAGATAAGAATAATGCTATTTAGCTATGTCTTTATTTTAGAGATTGCTTTTAGACATTTTGAAAGGATTGAAAATGTTAAGGAATTCTTTTAATTATATAAACTCGTTTAAATACAACAAAGAAAAAGATAAATCTTAATTGTTTAAAAATATGGCTGCTGTAATCTATTCGATATTAAATCCATTTGTCCGAGTTGTTTGTAACAAAGATCCCAGTAGTAATATCAGTGACCGAGATTTTTGGAGAGAATGTTCCTACTGCAATTATTTTATAGCAGTCAGATCTCAGGTGTTGGGGTAATAATGTCCTCTTAACTTCATCTATTCCCCTGTAATGCAATACCGGCCTTCCAGGCCAGACCCAGATGTAAACAGCTGGTTTATCAGCTGGTGCTTCTGTTCTTTTGTTGGCGTGCTGACACATGGGGTGCTCAGTGCTCGCTCTTCCCTTTCCGCAGTGACGAGATACGTACAGTATCTCTGGAAAACAAGTCATACGCTGTGCGAGGTGCCTTTAGGATGGCTCCAGGGCTAAATGCTTCCTGTAATAGGTGAAAGAGCATGGCTTAATCAGCTTAGTTAACTCAATTAAGCTGGGATTTTTCTCATGGTACAGCTTTAATTTGTGTTTCGTTTAGCAAATGTATTTCCTAGTTGTGGAATGGCACAAAGTTGGGGAAATCCTATGGGTTTTTATAGTGGTTTGGAAAAAGGTGATGTTTGCTGGTTATTCTGCAAAGTAAAGAAGTGAATTACGGGAGTGTGTCTTTCTACTGAAGATTTTAACGAGACACTCTATTGCAGTTTGTAGGCTCCTCAAACTGAGAAAGTCTACTTTCCCTTTTTTTTTCCTGTCTAATCTTAACATTTTTATATGTGGGAAGGGCTGTTGCTGTTCATCCCAGCCCTGCCTTGCCTGCTTGCAGCTGTCACCAGATTCTGTGACACTACCTTCTTTTGTCACTTGGAAGAAGGTCACCTAGTGTGGTGTGATTCTGAGGGTGTGGATCTCCTCTCCCCTGATCTTTGGGTCTCAGCAGAGAATATGATTATAAATTAAAGTACTTCGAACTGAATTCTTCCTTGAGATGAGTTGCTCTTTGTGTTCTTCTTAAGTTACTCCATGTTAAAAGGTCTCATTTTCTTCTTGGGAAACCTTGACGTCCTGGTCCTAGTGGAATCCTCCTGTCTGGAGATCACAGGAGAAGATTGATTAGCAAGGCACAGCTGAAAATACTAAATGCTGAGTGAGTTCTACTTATCATCTCATTTGGTTCATCTGGTAACCTTTACTTAATTACTGATCTGTTGAGGTGTTTGAAGGAGGAAGTTGTGGGAAAGAAAAGGCAAGTGGGAGAGCAGACAACAGGTTGAGGGTGGCAGCAGGTGCTGGGAGCTGGTGACACCAGGGGACGGAGGGGCCAGGAGCTGTTCTGGTGGCAGAACAACAGGACCAAAGACCATGTGAGTGAAGACTCCCAGAATGGGAGTTCTGAAGGGCTGTAACGGCTGGAAAACTTGAAACTGGGTGTGTAGGTGGAATGGACCTTGGGGTAGAGTGGGAATAGAAAACCAGCTTGGCTGGAAAAGCTTTGGAGATTGAGAAGGAGTAGGAAAGGGTGGCAAGGGCTCCCGGGCCAAAGGGGGTGGTGTGGTTTGGGAGAAAATAGGATGGAGAAGCTTTGCAGTGGGGGAAGTGGCTATGGGCAAGATGGCAGAAGATAAGGCAGCTGGGTGTCTCCTTCAAAGCACGATATTGTGGGTAGACATTTAAAAATTTTTTTTCAATTCTTTTTAAAAAGTCTGTATTTTGATAGAAATTTCTTCATTGATGCTGTTGTGCAGTAATAATACTGTATTTAATATGCTACTGGTAAATAGTCCTTGTTTAAGGAAAAAATAATTATATCAAGTGCAAATGTGTGTTTAAGTATTTGGTTTTATTTCAACAAACATCAAAAATACCTGGGGGCTGGGAGGAAACAACAAAAAACCAAGAACAACAAAGCACACCAGCAACAAAGAAACACACCAAAACCAACCAATGACCAAAACAGGCAAACAGAAACCCACAAAAACCACCACCACCAAAAAACACCAAGGAGATTATGTAAGTGGAGATTTTTAACAACTAAAGAAATGAATATGATGTTTAAGATGCGTGAATTATTTGTGTGTTTAATATATATACATTAACACGTGTGCACACAGAGGTAAAGAGGTTTATCTATTCAAGTGCTGAGCTGTTCTCCATAAGGCTTGAAGTTGCAGAATCTCACTGAAGTGATACAATATGTTGGGTTTTCATCTAAGTACCTCCCACTGCTTGGGCATAATTCTATGGTAGATTTCAGTGTTTCTTGATTATATGGGGTGTTATAATTTCCTGATGACTGGTTATATTATTTATAATGCAGAGGGTGTTAATCCTTTGGTGATTAACACTCTGTTTGAATTACCAGTGGTCAAAAGGTCAAAGGTACATTCTTTTATTTGTTTTGAGGGGTTTTTTGGTAGTGTTTCTTCCTTGGATTTTTCTTTTTTTTCTGAAAATTACTTTGAAGTAATTTGAGGTTGGGAGAGGAGCATCCTTCTTCTTTAGGGGCTCAAGTCTGTTGAAACTGTAGTCGTTAGAACATAACTTCTCTTTGCAATGAGTAGATCCTCCAGAAATCTTTCATGTAAAGATAGTGAAAATCTCTTATCCCAAGGTCAAAAGCACATGGAAGAAGGCATTCCCTACTTAACCTCTAACAGGGTGGTTACCTGTGTCTCACTCTAAGCAATTTTTTAGATATTTAGTAAAGAGAAAAATGTGTGTACATATGTGTCTATAAAACTGTATGTGTGTATAAATATATATGGCTGTCATTTCGGGTGATTTGGAGATCCTGTAGAGATTCTGCTCCAGCTTTCAGCTGTCTCCCAATTCCTGTGTTTTCAGAATTGAGGAGCTGCTTTTAAAGCCTTCAGTTCTTCCAAAGAATTTTTTGTGCTGAAGTTACCCTTACCCCAACATTTCAAGCCTTTCTCTAACTAGTGGGCTCATCTTCGTGTTTTGCTGAGCTGTGTTCCTTCCAGGGCTGGAGCTGGTGAGGAGGAAGCAGTGAAGGGTTTTAGGGTGTTTTTGCGTTTTGTGGTCGCACAGTGCTGGGATAGTGTAACGTTCGTACATCTCCCAGAGAGTTCAGTTATGTGTCCAGGTTTTCTGAGTTGTGTCCAACTGCAATGACTTTGCAGTGGACTGCAGCAATTGCTGGGGCTTACTGAAGTTTACTGTGACCCTGGCTTTGCTCCCTTCTATAAAGGTGTCCATAAGACATTCTTTGCCTGCAAATATTGATGTTCTGCCTGGAGGTTTCTTTGTGCTGTGAGTGTTACACCTACTCCAAGTGTGGAAAAGCCTGGGGATGGCACAAGACCTGCAAGAGTTCCCTCGCTGGCGTTTTTCCACTCTAAACCTGTTTTGGCAGTACTTGAAGCTACTCAAAGCCAGTTCCAGAGTAATTGTGTTGCTACACAGTAGCTCTTTGCAATGTTTAGGACTTGCCTGTTATATATAAACAAAGCAGGAGGTCAAGGAGCAAGGGAGAATACACTCATGGTAGGACCCAAAAAGGAGAGCAGCTCGTCTGGTGGGGTCAGTATTTTGGGCTTCAGACTACAGTGTGTTCTCAGCTCAAATGATGCCAGCCTTGGAAACAGAACAGGGAGATGACAGCCTGCCTCTGCGTTTTCCAATGGGCATGACTGGGCTGGACTTGATATTTTAAGAAAACTCAGCATCAGACTACGAGGCTGATCAAGTGTTAACAATGTGTATTTTGCAGAGCTGGAACGTGAGTTCACCGGTGTATAAAAGCTCTGTTTTAACTCGGTCACCAGCTATGGGTTTAATGCCTGAACTGCTGGATGGAGTTGTTCGGTCTGCCAGAAAATTGAAACATATTATAATAATCTGTGTTTAATCTATGTACCAAATCTGAGGGTGTTTTAATGTTGCTCCAGGGCAGATAGGCTGACAATTCAGTGGAAGCGCAAAGGCAAGATTCTCCTGTCCAGCCACTCGTGATGATTTGGTTTTGCTGTCTGTTGTGTGCTCGCTTTCTCTCTGCTTTTCTCTCCGGTGTTTTGCTCAGAGCTCTGTGAGGTGCTGAGATTAGTGCTGTTTGCTTTTGTCACAATCTTTCATGTTTGCTGTGACAGATAGGTGAAAAAGTAGCATTTGTTCTGCTCCAGCATGCAAGGGATCCAGCTCAGACACTGAGGACAATTAGTTCCATGTTGTGGGATAAAAAGCAGACATGCTAAAATTTTAGGAGGACTTTTTTCCTGTATATGCTCCAGAGGGAACTCTGCATACAGCACTGTGGCTTCCTACACGACTTTGCTGTTTAAGCTGGTTTAACTGCTGTCTGCCATTCAATTGCTGGGCTGTGGTTAGCTCTATTGCTTTTCTACAAACACTAAGCACTGTGCTGGCTTTGTTCCTTCTTTTTTTTTTTTCTTGTTTCTTTAGTATTTCACTTATATTTTAATAGTTTCATTTACGCTTAGAAATGTTTTTTCTACTTCTACAGAGAGATTGTGAATAGTCTGGCACCCCAAAATGTATGGAAAGCGTAAGAACTTGAAGGAGGGTTTAGTAAGAGGCAGAATTTAAGGCCAAGGTGAATTTTTGAGCGGAGCAGAGAGAGAAATCGGGAAGAAATAAGTTGCGGGGAAGGGGGAGGAACAGGGAAGGGAAACAATTGTGAGAAGGAAGATAGTATAACAAAGTGGGAGAAGAGTTAAAAAATAGAGAGAAATGGGAATAAAGAGAATGGAAGTATAAAGAATCTTGGAAGAGCAAGAAATGGTGTAACAGGAAAGAGAATAGTAATAAATTTAAGTGTCTGTACTTTTTAAACTTTATTTGTAGTCAGCATAATGAAGTTAATGTGGAAGCTGATGCCTCATCTTTCAAAATTATTTTTTCCTTTCTGTTACTCCTTGAAGTTAGAAATACCACTGTGAGTAATAGAACAGGAAAGAGAAACTAGGCAGACATTTGCTTTCATGGATCAAAAGGTATTAATACAAAGATCTGAATTTTCATCTATTTAACTTTTTGGCTGCAGCATTTAGTAGAGTCTTGCTCTGGGAAAACTGAATATGTAAACTACTAATAACGCATGATGCAACTAGTTAAAAATGCAACTTTTGTGTGAATGTATTAGTTCATGTTGTATGTCCAAAGTAGCTTTTTGTCTGTTGTAATATTTCTCAATCAACTTTCTTGAAGGAGTTGTTGTATTATGACCTTACTGTAGCAGAACACTTAGTCTGAAAGTCTGTAGACAGAACATTTGCAACAGTGTGTATGTGTAAGATTTTAAGTGATGAGCTGCTTGATTAAAGCCAGATTATATTTATTAGTAAAACTTGTTACTGGTTTTGTGTAAATCCATTATTACTACTACAAGGGGGGGTGGGAGGAGTGGGGGCAGTGCAGGAAATAAGGGAGTAGGAAGAAAAGGTTGGAAGAACATAAATTGAAGGCATAGCTTAAACTTGTAGACATATCAGCACTTTAAATGTGAATAATAAGGTCCGGCTTGGTAACTAACATTTGCTTCAGGAAAGATGGAGCGAGGTTTTGGCTGGTATAAATAGAACAATGAAGATGATGTTGTGCACAAATATATTATAATGTTGCTAGTCATGTTTCAAAGTCTACTGAAATCTGCTTGACTCCTTTCTACATCTGTCACAGACAACTATTTGTATTCTTGGGTAGAACCATAAATATTTGCAGAAGTGCTATAATCTTTTTTGCGATACAGCATTTGGAAAGTTTGTATAATGGACTTAAGTAAATATTATGACCCTTTCACTAGGGCTATGGATCTCTTACTTTGATACTCTTTTTTGGTCACTTTGTAATTAAAGTAGTTACTGGATATTCAAAGTATACTACTTGAAATAAGCTGAGAGAGGTACATCAGAAATATGAAGTATTTGTATCCTGTTTTCATTTTACTGTTTTCTCTCCTTTTGTCTTACAATTGTACTAACCAGTCAATAAGTACATATGAGCCATGTCAGCTTTTGCTGTTTCAAGAACTAATTGCATTTTTCAAATATATTTTAATAAAAATACCCAACATTTTCCTGCTTATTTGCACAATGCGACTTCTATATCTGAGACACCACTGGGGTCAGAGGATAGTAGGCAGCCTACACAGCGTTTGAGCTGGTACTCGAGTTCCTGGTTTCCTGAGGATAAATGTGATTGCTCCAATATAAATGTTTTAGATCGCAGTGACAGCTGTGGAAATTAAACATAGCCAGCAAAATCTATTTTCTATCTAGCTAAGTAAAGGAGAGGACAGATGAAGAAATTCCCTGGGCGAACGAATTCTTATGAACAGTAATGAATCTTTTCCTTTTGCTATATTAATTTTATTGTATTCCCAAAAATGAAGTCTGACTTGGGTTTCTTTATATGTTCTTCATATTCAAGTTTATCACTTAAAGGTGAAAAATTTCGAATATCATTCTTAGGCCATGTTGTAAACCACATTGCAAACACTTCTCTATACACAGGGAAAGTTTACCCTTTAGGATAGTTTCCAGAGAGTTACAATGGTCTGTGAATGGAATAGGCTTTAAAATTCTGTGAAAATCTGGGGTTTGGGGACAGGAGAAGGATTTCCAATTTCCCAGGTATCTTGTTTCTTCTAATTTATTATGAGCAGTATTCTGTTTTCAGGGGCTTCAGCAATATTAAGCATTACCTTATCCTGCTTTATAACATCTTAATGTGTTGAGTGTTTTTCAGAGAATTCCCTCTTTCAAATACAAGTTATGCTACCTGCTTTAGAAGCTACTTTAATGCAGGAAAATAATTTTCTCATATAGACTATGCAGCAGTTTTGCACTGAGCAATCAGCAGAGAGAGGCTGCCCTGCCAAAAGGTAAATCCCTGAATCACGTTCATCACAATTTCACTTTTTTCCTGTGGTAGGTTATTGGCTTCTGTAGTTCTGGATGGTTCATCTTCCATTTTAGCATCTCCTCTGGCTCTGGCTGCATCTCCACCAAACCTGCTCAGCCCTGACAACTGATCGGAGTCTTTGGGCCACTGTTGACCTTGCCAGAGGAGATGAACGAGTCTGCCTTGCCGGGGTTCTCTTGGTTCAGGCTGGAGCTCCTGAGCGTGCTGCTGTTAATCAGCTCACACTGCTCCTCTCTGGGCCAATTCTTTCTTTTTTCCACAGCAACTTCTTAAGCAACTCCATCTAGCAAAGTACGCCTTGTAGCAATGCGCTATTAGAAGTAATTCACTAATCTGTTTTGTGCACTCTACCAGTAACTGGGTCTTTCTGTTTGCGCTGAAGACTCAACTGAGCACCCTGTAGCTCATTTTATTGCATTTATTGTGATTTTTTTTTTTTCTCCTCTGGGGTGGGGTAATGAATGTAGGTTGTAACGGAGAAAGGAGACTATGGGATATTATCTATAGATTTTTTTAAAAAAATCAGTATGTTGTGATCCTTAAGATATATAGTCTTGTTTTGTGGGGGAGAAAAAGGCGCTCTTTAAAAAGTTTATTGCAAAGTAAATGGTTAAAACGGAGCTGCAGTTACTTGAAAGAGACAAATATACATTCATTATTTCCTGAGTATGTTGTTTTTATGGGAAAGCAAAGGAAGCAATGGCTGGGTGTCATTAAGGAGTAGCTGGTGGAAAGCGGTGAAATGAGCAATGAGACTTGTAAAGTGTCATGAAAACTGAAACACCAGGGTACAAAGTACCACTTATCCTCACAGATATGGATACCATATGGCAACATGAAGGGAAATGGAGAGTCGGAGACAAGAATCCTATTATTCCTCACACTTTCACTTGCTTGTTATTTGCTTTGGGCAAAAGACTTAAGAAGTTGTGCATGAACCTTGTTCTGGTACAGTATTGCTTGACAAGACACCTGTCTTCGCTGTAAGGTTCCTTGAAGTTTCTTCGGTGTCATTCCAGCTTTGGCACTTCTGATTATAATTTTATTGCTATTTTTCTAATAGTTCTAGAATACTCTTCTCTTGACTGTTCCTAGATTGAAATCTATATTTGTTTTCTGGTATGATAGCCCTTTTTTCTCTTACTGCATTTCATTTATTTTTACTTTAGAAAGGTAATTGGCTGTGGTTGTTATTGCTATCCTTGGAATTTCTGCTTTCACTTTTTTTTCCTTTCTCTGAGAGTTACCATCTCTGGACAACTTTCCACATCTCTCTTTGGAATCAAAGGGACTCCTTGAGAGTACTTCAGTAGCAGATATTGAAAGGATTTGGCTTCTGGAAAGATGTCTGAGTTGTCCGTGTGCCTTTGAAATGATACGGAGGAACAGAGCCTTTATCAGCCCTATAGGGGCTGCTACAACTAAGAAAAGATTTTTGCTTCCCCTTCGCACCGTCTGAACTACACACCTATCTGCTGGCCAGTTTTCTTCACTTATAATTTCCTTAAAATTTAAGTCTACCAATATTCAATACAGTTATCTTCACTGGAATAGTTGTTTAAAACGTTAATTCTAGCATCTTTCACCTTTGCTTGTCTGACTTCAATGTTTGTGAAACTATACTTGAAAATTGCCTCTTCTGATCATCTCCCTTAAAGTTTGTGGTTCGTTGTTAAGACCAAAGCAAGAGCGTTGAACAAGATGCAAAACCAGCGAGCGTATACTTACCTGTTCTCCTTCCTTGGTACCTATGTGGAAACTTTCAGCTATTTTACCTCACACTGTGTAAAGGCATCATTAGCGTATTATATTTGATTTTGACCTCACCTAAGGTTGTGGAAATAAGTAGCTATTTGACTGGGTTACAGCAAGATAATGTGATTATAAGTGCAGGTGCTTTTGTCTTAGCAATGGGTGCTGTACCAAGAGAGAATGAGGAAAGCTGCATAGAAAAGTTTTATGGGAGGGCAAGAAGATCATGTGGAATCGAACAGAAGATGTGATAAAAGGAACCCCAATGCATAAGTTTTATGCTTTGTGTGTTGTACTTCTGGAAATTAATGCTTCATGTGTTATATCAGGCTGTTGTGGGCATGTAGTGGCAAAATTATGGATAATAAATTACTACTCTTCCTACTGAAGCTATATAACCTTCTCCTACTTATAGTACCACAAAGAAATGCAGCTTAGTGGTTCACTGTGCTATGGAGATTAGTGCAAATATTTGAACTTCCCTGTGGTCTAGGAAAGCTCGTGTTTTAAGAAGTATTTCATAGTTACAGAGTTTACCATCTCACCACTGTAGTGATTTTGCAGTGCTTTGTTCAGTGGAACATTAACCTATTTGTGTGGAAAAACATCCAAAGGACATCCTAACTTCTGTTCTCTAAAGGAGTCCTCAATAGGACACAGCATTAAGGGACAGAATCAACCCAATGTATTCTTGATTTCAGAAACAGGGAAAAAAATGAAACGCCAAGCTATTCCCACTAGAAATGTTGTAAATCTTACAAAATATATAAGCTTTCCTCTTCAGCATACATCAAAGACATAAAACTTGGGAGATTAAAATATGTTTTTAATCTTGGTTTGATGAGCAAAACTTTCACTGTAATATTTATTGTGAGAGGCTCTGCTCCTGTTGCCTCTTCCCTTTGTTCTGTTTATATATGACTTCCTTTCTTCCAAAAAAGTAGGAAGTATCGCTTTCACAAAGCTGAAGGATATTGCAATGGTTTGTTCATTTAAGCCGGATCGTAGGCCCACGTGGCAGACACAAACTTTTCTTTTATTGTCGTGGGTCCCAGAGGAAGAGCGATGCTTTCTGATGGCTTCCCATGAATGCCTTTCATTTGTGGAGGAGTTTCAGTGGCTTATGCTGACTGTACAAAGATCAAACGGGCAGGAAAATTGTGGTTTGGAGAAACTTAGCCAAGATCTTTGTTATTTTCTCAGAAGTTTTTCTTCTCTACCCCTATTTTTTAAAGACAATATTAGACCACTTAGTTGTAGTGCCCGAAAGAAAGAAGTTCTTTCTACCATTTTATCTTTAAAAGGTTAAGTATTTTCTTAGTCATTAGAAAATTTGTAGGCATGTATAAAGAAAATACTAGCCATAATTGCAGTCTGTCTTTATTGCATTTGGAATCGCTGGTATCCAAAATTAAGCTTAAAAAAATGTTGCGGCTGCTTGGTGCTGCAATTTGATCTATATTGGGACGCTGCGCCTGCAGACTTTTGCTGAAATCACCCTTTTATTTTTTGCCTGGGCGCAAAGGTTTGTCAAACAGATTTCATTCTGGGATTTGACCTGTTGAAGTCGCTTTTGTTTCAAGAACAGTTTTTGTTTGTTTATTTTACTCAACAGGTTTTCTTTGTGTTCTTCATGAAGATCTCCTTTTTGCTTAGCTGTTAGTGAACTTGGGTATTGGAAAGAGATGTGCAGACCATAACATCTTTTTAACTGCAGTGATGGCAAGTTTTGCCCGCAATACACAATTTTCATTGTGTTACTCATCTAAAACCTCACGTTTGTCATACAAATTCAGTTTCTGTTGAAGGATTCTTTTAATAAAACTAAAATGGCTGAATTTCTGGAGTAAAACACGTAGCATCTTTAGAGGTCAGATGTAGCTGAAACTTCAACAGCTGTACAACATGCATCCTAGATTGTTTTTAATTGTCTTCCCTTTCTCTAACAGCAGTAATTCTTGTTTATATTGTCAAGAACCTTTCCACCAAGCACAAGCACACCATACTTTAAGGTCACATGCTTAACCCCACTGTGGGGGTTACAATGTAAATGGGCCCCCTTTGTTTTCATTAATGTGTGAGGGGTGGGTGCCCAGGCAAGGCTGTTCACAAGGCTTCAATAACTTATTGTAGAAGTGTCGTAAAGAAAGCATATTTTGTCTCCATACCACAGTTGTTTAGCATTGCTCTTGTGCATCCAACCGACGGCCAGTTTGGCAATGGATTTTTGTGTGTCATTTTGTTCTTTTGACCTCTGGTACTTTTTTCTTTCTTTCTTTCCTTTATTCTTTAACTGAGCTAATGGATCCACCTCAAGTAATACAAAATGAAGAAGCTTTTCCTCTTTCCTTTACTGCTATCCTAAAAGTAGTAAACGAAGCTGGAGCTGCTCAGTGCTTTGAATCAGTTTTAAAATGAACAAAGTATAGCTTTTTTGAGTGGTTTCAGGAGGTTTAAGGAAGTGTTGTGCTTTTCTATTGGTAGTGGTTGATGTATGGAGGAAAAATACTGTTGAAATCTTATGGGTTATTTTGGTTTTGAATATCTAGAGTTGGCCCTGAGTCTCAAGATTTTAGGTGATTTCAATCCCAACACTGATTGTAATCTGTGGCTTGAATCTGCAGCTGGTTTTGTAGGCCAGAAAAGTTGAAGTCATGCTCTTAAGTAAATGCTGCATTGTATCAAAAATCAAGCCTGTTTTTTGGGATATCTCCTTTCCGGGTTGTGTGGGGATTTTTTAATATTTGGTTATAATTTTTGGGCCATGACTGCAATTTGATTCACATCTGGTTTTGAGGCACAGATTTATATTAGAACATGAAAAGAGTATATACGTGTGTCCGTGATCCATCCAGTGTAGTGAATTTGATCCAAGAGGAGGGATGTACACAACAGTCTGTGCATGTACTGAACATACAAACACTGACCGAGCAGGGCAAGGGAGAACTGGGCTCTCTGGAACATGGAGCAATAATATGTGCCTATCAAAATATAACACTGCTCCGAATACAGCAAGTTGTAGTTTAGAAGGACCAGTACTTTGTTCATTTTCAAACTGTGTTAATCAAGGTAGAAAATTCTTTTTGTTTGCCAGCTTGCAGTTGAGGCAAAAATAGGGACTTTCCTGAGGTGAAAACTCTAGAGTGGGAACTTAAGTTCATAGTATTTGGCTGCTGTATTTTAAAATCAAAGTCTAATAGCAACATGTTTTCACAAATAATTATCAAAATGATTTTTTTTCCTCATAATGGCTGCTATGCTTCTGTGCTTTTGACAGAGAAATTTTGTCTTGGGTTTTAATTTTCTTACAATTCATCTAAACTTCCTGCATTATTTTTCATAGGTATTATATATAGAGCAACTTACTGTGTCTAATGACCTGTCTAATATGAGAATAACTGATTTGACTAGTCATACAAGTTTAAACAGGATATCCGCCAACCGTGAAGGAAGATTATTTAATGCTCAATACAGTGATAGCTTGATGTTAGAATATTTCCATCTCTTAATAAACATTTAAGAAACACTTTTGTGAAACAGGAAAAAGAAATGTACAGCATTTTAGACTGCAAGTTAATACAACAAATAGAAGTCTTCCAACATGCAGTCTTCTGTTGATGAATATGAAAAAAAATCAAGTATTGTTAAAATTGTTAAAAGACAGTCCATATCACAGTGAAAAAGTTTTCGCTTTTTTTTTCTTAAATGAATGTAAAACTGAAAATTGATTTGGTTTATATAAAAAGATGCATATAGAATCCTAAATAAAAAATTTAAAAGGGAAAGAAAAAACAACAACAAAAACACTAAAAAAAAAAACCAGCAAACAAAACCAACAACTAAACAAAAAAACCCCTACCACCATCAAAAAACCCCACACAAACCTCCAGAATCCAGATACTGAAGAGACCATTTTTTTTAATCAAATGACTTGTTTTCCTGTTTCAGAAGAGAGATATTTATATATACCACATTAATAGTTTGGGTGATTGTTCATATAGACTATCTCTCTCCTGTGTGGACTCTGAATGCTGTGAAGTGTGACTTACCTTGTAGTGTCATGTTAAAGCAGAGTGTGAATGAGATGGATGGTAACATTAAATAGAGATTCAGATCTCCAATGTAGCTCATCATGATGTGTCTTTAAGGGTAGAAGTTTTTGTATGAGAGAACACAGGTCAAACCCTCCTCCAAAACCTGCTATTTTTCATTTCTGGTGCAACCCAGAAGATCTGAGAGCTTTTTTAGGTTAGTAGAGAACATCTCTATAGCGCATGTGCTCACTACGTGTCTGTTGAGGATGCTTGGCCAGTTAATACATCCTTGACGTTGCTTTAACTTTTACTAGTGGATTAACTGATCCTTCTGGAAGAGTGCAGAGGTGATTAGTCGCCCACCTTTGACCTCTCTCTTAAGCTGGACTTTGCGGCTGAACTTGAGAACACATCTCTTATTTCATGTTATAGAAGGAAACGCTCGTGAGCGGCAGGGCAGGAGATGCGAATGTCACAGCGTGGTGTGACAGAATGTGGTGTCGCAGACTAGCAGTGTGTTCCCTTTTCTGAATTGAATTGTCATAGTTAGTGAGCACATCACGCACATGTTGTATTTGTTGAATTGCCAGAATCTTCAGGATGTGACTTGTGTTTCAGAGGGTAATCGACGTGCATGTAGGCACAGGGATCCGTTGGTCACATCATTTGTTTTCTTTGGTAGGCACGTGAATCAGATGATGAAAGTTTATTTTCCCTGCTAAATGCTGTGTCATTCATGAAAATTGTCTATATAATGATTTTTAATATAGTGAAGATTTCAAATATTTGGCCATTCAAGCTCTAAATTCTTTTTCAACTATTCATCTACAAATACTTGAATGTTCGTGGAAAATGATTATGACAAATTGACAGCATTTAGAACTTGTTTAGACTCTAAAGAAAAATATTTCCAGAAGTAGTTTTCTAATGCACTAGTAGGTGACAGGAAATAAATTTTAAAACTTTCTTAACTGATTTATTTTGCTCCTGAGCTACTTCCTTCATATTTCCTTGTGTGTACTTTTAATTGTTGGGTTAATCAGTTGGTAATCTTCCTTTTAAGGATGAAGAATGAACCTTTTATTTTCTTTCTCCTGAGGAGATAAACTAATTACTGAGACCTTTATTGCTCCCTTCCTATGAGTGTGAAACAACAAAAATCCTTCCAGAAAATCAAAATAAACTGAAAAAAACCCTGTATAGCTTATTGGGGAATATTAATGGAAGAGAAGTGGTATTTGTCATACCCATATAGTCATGACATTAGATCTCTCCGATGAAAGGAAAACATGGGTAGAATCCCAAAGTGAAGTCTAGGAAATGCCATGTATAACCTGCTCTTCTATTGGAACATGACAAAATAGAGTAGTCAATAACTGGCTCTAGTTTGCATTGACAGGTTTAGAAAAGGGAGGTTTTACAGTTATATTTCATTCAGAAGAACAATGAATACAAGATATGTTAGAGTTCTGGCATGATGGAGGTTGGCCGCTGTGTCTCATGTGGATGAGCAGCTCTGGGACAACGAGTTTCCTCTACTTTTAATTTTTCTTTTATTGAGGAGGAGGGTTGGTGTGTGTTGTGTGTGGCGTGGTTTTCGGTTTTGTTCTGTTGTTGTGTTCTGGAGAAAAGTCTAGATTTCTTTTGAGCCTAGAGGTTGATAAGTTTGACCAGACATATTAATTATAGTGAGGCTTTGCCTTATTTAGCGTTGTAGGTGTACCTGGACTGCTGAATTAATTTTGCAATTATCTCTTTTCTTGTAAAGTTTGTCTTGTTTATACATACTAGTAAGTATACTCATAAGTCAGGGTGACATGTGGAAAACTTTGTTCCTAACCATTGTGTGAATGCAAGAGAATTAAAAATAAGTAGTTGTCTCCCCTCCCAGGAGGTATACTGTAAGTATTACATCCAATACTCTAAGTATTGCATCCAAAATAGTGACTGTATGTATCTTGAGCAAATGTTTGGGAGCTAAATCAATAAACTTTTCTCTTTGTCAGTTCCTAATTTTTTTTATTTGCCAGTATATTGCATTTCTTTATACACTTTACACTGTACATCCTCAATGGCAGGTCATCATCATTTGCATGACCTATATATTAAGTGCTTCACTCATGGCTTTATGTAAAAATATTTTTGTACTGTAATTAAACTGGAGGAGGATAAGGCCCTGAAATCAGATTGCCTGGTTTTCCGCTGAGGAACAAGGATCATAGCTTCCATAGAAGTGTATTTCCAAATGCTGTTGTCATGATACTCCTCTAGCAATGGGTGGTGCTGTCCTTCTTGCTGCCTGACGATGTCATATTCCCCATACATTAAATACATAAAGTATATCAGGTTCTGCTTTGGTTTTATTTATTTCAAGCTAGAGTTCATTTTGGTGTTTCTGGCTTTGAAGTCCATAATTTCTTTTCCTCTCCTTCCTCCCTACTAAATTATTCATAATAGCTGATGATGTTAATTTCTATATGCTAATAAAATTATATGGTACTGTTTTGAGTTCCTTTGAATGGGTAAGATCATTTGTTGTATGATTGTTCGGTGCTCATTAGAACTGCACATAACTATTGATGATGGAGATTCTGACTGGTGGCTCGGTGTTCGTGTGCAGGTTGTACTCGGCACGATGCAGGATTGCAAAATGTGAGCTGTCCAGAGCGCACATTAGTTAAGTGAGTCTTGTATCGCATCGTAGCTCAACTGATTCCAGCAATAGTAAATAATCACTGAAGCATACACTGCTGTGCAGCCCTTCAGAACTTAAGTGTTCAGCGTAACTACTGTTTGCATGTGACCAAAATGGGAAAAGGGAGGTGTATACAAAGGAGTGAATTATAACAAAGAACACTTTCTGCTTCAGTTCTTGTTCAGAAAACATATGTTCAGCCATGCAGGCAACAGTTGGGTAAAGACACACTGTAGGTTTGGAAACAAAAGGCATGTTCTTTTCTTGTGTTCACAATGTTTTCAAACATATTCACTTGTTAGGGACTGGCCTGTCAGCTGGATCTTCTTGCAAGCTTGATTTCTTTTTCCTGACTTCTTTCAAAAGCTTTTTCCCCACAATGTTTTACACTTCATATAATCCACTGTGCATGGTAGGCCTGCTTCAGCCTTTGTGCTATTGATGATTCAGAGGTGGAGGGGCCGTGCTAGGGGAGAATGTGGCTAAAGACTAACCTTTCGCTCACCCACACATCTGAAGATGCTAAGTCACTTTTACTCCAAACATCTTGAGTGGTTCAGTTGTGTTTTCTTGATGAGACGGGTTATACTTCACCTTTAGAACATTGCCAAACTGATTAGTGCAGCAAAAATGTTTTGCAACTGTTGATCTTTATGTAACTTTTTTTTGTTTGCAACTAAGTCTTGAAAATCTTTGAGACCTACTGTAACTGCATGGAATCATCTGGTAGAAAATATTTCTCTTCTCCACTGGGAATTAATTCAGTTTTGGCATGCCAGAGTAACAAAAAATTACTTGGTCTTCTGTTTGGATTACTTTTTCCTAAATATATGGTTCAGAATAAATACTTCTATATAGGCATGTAGCTCTACCTGGTTTAATATATGACCTTTAAACTCATATAGCTGGAAAACGTATTGTGTTAGCTCCGCACATATAGTTAAATGGTACAACTTTCAAGCGTAGACAAGACCCAAAGTTTCTTTGAAAATGTCTAAGTGATCTGCTCTCTGTAGGTTTTTCTAGGTCGAGCTACTCATTTATCAAGTCAGGTATTCATCCTTTGTTGTCGGCAGTGAATACCTCAAAGAGAGGCAGGGCTCCCTACATTTTAATGCATGGGGACTTGTATATGGAGCTTAAGCATATGTCTGACTTTAAGCATTCTAGTCTACAGGGAGTTTGAAAAAGATGGACCCAATTTCAAAGATATAGTGATTTCAAATTGGGTCTGTCTTTTTGAAACATGTTGTGCAATTTGGTTATGTTCTTGCATATTTTAATGGTCCACCATTGAATATAATGGTAGGGCAGAATACATAATCTTTGTGGCAATGGTTTCACACCCGCGACTTGAGCCTCCATTCTTTTTACCCTACAAAAATATAAAAATTATGTGACTCTCACAAAACTCTCTATTCCTTTACATTTTGTTTAAAAACAGCCATAATATTTGACCCAGGCAAACAGTTTTGATGTTGGAAGTGCTCTATCAATAACCAGAATGGTTGTGGAGTTTTATGTTGGCTTGTAGACTATTTATGTATTCTGCTGGAGTATTAATAGTGTCAGCTGAATTCAGTAGCCTGGGAAATTACCCCGATGAATGTCCAATGATTAGGATTTCCCACGTAAGACCCTTCAGACCATGAGGATCATTTAGACAACTAGAAAATCCACAGACAAGAAAACTCCATGTAAATATTTTCTAATGGAAGGTGCCAGCAAATACATCCTTGCCAACATATGTCAAAACTGCCAGAAGATCTGTGAGGATGGGGATTAACTTTTTAGCACTGTCATCTTAAGAGCCTTGACAGAGAAACATGATTTAAACGTTTTTCTTTGACTGCATATGACTGAAAAGATGTTAACGGTAGATAAAACTAATATAAAGCAGTTAATGATACTGACATATTCCAAGTCTGCACCTTTTTCTTTTCATTGAGCTCTGTGTCAGACATCCTTGAGAATACTACAGCTTTAAAATAAATCGTCCTTCCTTCTCAAATGAAATCTGATGATTTGTCTCCAGTCTGATAAAAGAAAGCACATGCTAGTATATTGCTGCTTTTCAGGAATTTTTTGTTCTGTTTTATAGGCTTTTAAAAAGTAAATTATGTTTTAGATGTTGCAGTGACTTCTCTGACTCTCAGGAAAAAAACAGTTAATAATAATTTCTTTCCTTTCAGCTCCCATGAGCCTACCTTCATTGTACAGTTTGCATATAACAGCTAGTAAGAGTAGAACATAGTGAACCTTAAACAAATCTATTAGGATCACCATGGCAAGAAACTGGGAAAATGGCAGGAAAAACGAACAATGATTTTGTAAACCCTCCAAAGGTCAGAAAAAGGCTTTCAGTAAGTATGCAGAGGCTAGAAATCAAATCCCATTTCCTATCATAAGAAACCAGTTGTTTTAGCAGCGGTGGTTAATGTACTGTATGTGAAAGATTTAAGACTAGTTGGAAAGCTTTGCTTCTGTTTTATTAGGCTGCTATTGAAAAGCCAACAGCATAACTTCAACTAGGTGCTTTGAGATTTCTTAATGGGCTGTCAAGGGCAAGACACCAGGTCTGTGCTATACTAGCTCTTTCCTGTACATTAAAACAACAGGGGCCAAATGATCATATACAGAAGTATGAATTACTTGATGCTTTCTCTGTTCCATATGGTCAGCCATGTCTTTGGCAATTAATCATGTACCGAATCAGTTGAGTGCTCTCTGAAGCATTGAAGTCAACATTTAGTTGTACCTGTGCCAGTGGGGGTAGGGGGGCTGGGAGCGTAAAATAGCAAGATGAAGAGCTGCTGGCGCCGGAGCCGGAGCAGCTGGCTTCTATAAACAACACTTTTTGCCTCTTTACCTTTTTTTTCCCCCTACTTTCTTTGACAAACGTAAGCCATTTTTCAATATCATCCAAAACATGAGGGTTGCTGAGTGAAACTGTGATACCTGGCATAGTGGATTAATAAGCAAAAGGCAGAGAATTGGGTTTAATGTGCCCAAATTACTGGGTGATAACTTAAACCATACTGGCAGCTTCCATCATCTCAAGGAAAATGGGTGCATTTGGTCATATTTTAAGTAAAAATTTTAAAAGTAAAGAAAAAAAGAGCAGTGGTTTGTAGGCAATTACTTGCTTTTTTATCACGTAGAAGTTATGACATGTTAAATTAACATGGTTTAATAGAGTATGGGTTCTTTCCCCCCCCACCAAAGGCATGGTGTTCTAGTTTTACAGGGTTTCATCAGGATACTTTTTGCACTAAAAGTGAAATAAAGCCACAAAAATCACAGGGAAGATACAGAACAACATTTAAAATTCTAGCCCCGCTTACAGATTTTACAGTGTACGTTTTTCCGTTCTGTATTAGTTATTGATAATTAAGAGATGACTGCTGAATTTAAGTAGATGTGGTTAGTAGAGATATAGAAGCTTATACTATTTAAACTGGTGGTGAGTAAGTAAAATCTTCACTCAGAGTGAAAAATCTGGTTTGTTGACCCAATAAAGTGGGACCAAGAGACAAACTGTCCCAAGTGCCACTTTAGCTCAGACTGAAACTAATTTGTTTGACAGAATACGAGGCTTCATGTCTCCAGCTATACAATGTTCATAACCTTAAGTCCGGCTTCTCCAGAGGTCTGCATTGAAGGAAGGAAAATGTAGCTTTAAAAGCCTGAAAATGCACCAGTTTGGGTTTTTTGCTTGTTTGTAAGCATGTCCTGGTATTCACCCAGGACATACACAGCTAAGCGGGGTAGTGGCCTATTGATGTTGAAACATAGTTTCTTCTGCTGCGTCAGAAAAAAAATATTATTGTAATCCTTTTACAATACCTAGGTTAGCTTTGTTAAGACGCATGAAGGGCATCTAGTTTCGAGTGTGTATCCTAGGTGAATGGTACAACCCGGTTTTATAACCGTGTCTGTTTGATCGCATGTCTCTGATAGATTTTGTTAGTGGAAATGAGAAGAATATGATATTAGCCTCTTAAAATCTTAGTAAGAGAAGATGCTCTGATGGCTGTTGCCTGGTATAGGAGTAAAGCACTAGATTTAGTTTTGCTGCTGTACCGGGAGGAAGGTGAAGGATGTAATTTCCTAAATACTGTCTTTAACAGAGAAGACTGGCTTGGCAACTGTGATATATATGAATATATAGATTTGTGCATTTTTGAGAGGTGGGTTGTGTGTTTGTTTTTAAGACCATGCCATTTGGGATTTACAAGGAAATGCGCTAAATACATTAATAGATGTGTAAGGAGAATTGGGGAAGGTTTGCTGAAAAATATTAACAGTCCTTCTTAAAGAGATATACTGGCCAATAAGACAAGTGAAGTTGCTTCCCTCAAGTGATAAGCGATTTGTGTAGTCTCCTTGCTTAGGGTTGTCCAGGATATGTTTTTGCCAGCTCAGGAAGCAGAAGAAAGAAAGTTTCAACAATTTGTAAACATTAGCACCCTCAAGAATCTCTGTGAACACAAGGATGAGATAAGGCAGGCTGTAGGGCTGTTTATTTATTCTACTGTCCTGCAGTCCCAAGTGTGCTGAAAAACACGAAGTCAGTGTTGAGTCCGGCTCAGGTATGTGAAGGTTTCACTCAGCATTGGGCAAAGGGGCCTCTGCAGACAACTGTCTGTCATTAAAGAACATTAAAAGAATTGAGACACAAGATCAGATTTTCTTTGATGGGACGTGCAACTGTGGCGATGTTCAAAAGAAGGTCATTCCTGCCCTTTAGAGCAGGGTGGTATCAGTTGGGTTTCTGATGGATTTTTATCAGTGTTGATGTGAGGAAATGGCTTTCCCAGCTGATAACATCTTTGACCGAGTTTCTTGAACCCTTGACCTTTATCAGTCAAGGTATATATTGAATCACCTTGTTAAAAATAAATGTCAAAACAAGTTACATGGAAAAAAAAAATTCAAAGGACCATGTTTTATCATATTATTTTTCTCAGAACGCTGCTTTATTTTTTGCGATTTGGGATTTTTATCGAAATGATAAGAATAGCAAAATTTTAAGAAATGCCTCTATAAAAGCTACACATCAAACCATACACTCGTGTTCTGGGTAACCTTACTGCCCTCACCATACTAAGAGAACAGGTAGATCAGTTAAATTGCTATGTATTGTTGTTGGATGTCGCTTAATAGTACTATTTCATCCTCCAGGCAGCTCAAATATACTCACAGGGCTCAGTAAAGATGTCCGTGTTAGACCGTGAATTTGGCTTGATCTGTGTCGATCACCACAGAAATGCACAGTGTTAACAGAAGGCTGGAGCAATATGATTGTTCTCTCAGTAAAAGTTAAATTATGTTCCATTTTCAGGATTATTATGCTCCTGTAGATGGAGGGGAATTGAGATAGTTGAACTCAGTACTAAAGTTGCTATTTGGCCAGACCATCAGAATTCATACAAAAGCATTATGTGATTGTGAATCCTTGGAAAAGTGGTTGCTCATCTTCTCTGACTGATGAAAGTCACATCATGCCATCTTTTCATCAGATTTTAACTGAAAATTCTTTAGGAACTATCAGTTTTCCATGAATGGTGCTTTGGGAATCAGTTATTTAGGGGATCTTGATGTTTCTTGCCTGCAAATAACTATACTTGCAGCTTTGTGAGGCATAGCATCACTAAACATGGGGCTTTATGTGGTCTTGAAGACAAGTAGACTTCTACAGCATCTCCAGTGAATTTCGCTATCTCATTGTGGGATAAAGATTCTGAAAGTGAAATCTTGGTGTACTGTGATCTAGCTATAAGGCTACGTCTGATCATCCTATAATACAGAGGTAAGCTTTAGGTATAGTGCTGTGTCAAGTCTTGCACATGGCAAATGTAAAAGTTAAAGCCTTAATAAATGTATTTATTCTGAATGAAAAGGAGTGTTAATTTTCATCAATTAAAGAATGTACATACAGAATGTATGTTCTCCCAGCTGAAGTCCTCTGTCAAATCCTGCTTTAAACTGTGCAGCTGCTGGAAGCGGAGGCTGTAAGATCAGGGTTGTTGAAGTTGGCGGATATTAGAGCTTGTAGAAAAGATGATGCAGGTCAGTGCAAGGAAAAACCATGTCAGGGAATCCTTATCAGAAAATACTCTCTGGCTTTTTGTTTGCTTTGTAATGTCAAAGCAGGGTCAAGAATGTGATCTGTATAGGCAGAGTTTTGAACATTTTGGGTTTTTAACAAGAAAATGTTCTTTTGATGTATAAGTCCCATATGAGGAGCTAATGCCTCTTAGTAAGCCGACTGATAGAGCTGGGAGGTGGGCAGGAAGATGCTTTTTGTATTTGGTGTAATAAAATTATTTCCTGTCTCTATGAACCCTGCCTCTTGGAACCACCACAGCAGTAGTAATGTTACTGCTACTTTTCTCAGCTTAAGAAGTGTATAATCTGCGTATTGTTCTTTCTTGTGGGGATAAAAAAAAAGGCAACCTTTCAGACCAGGGATAGATCTGTTTTTGTGAACTTATGATGGTTACAACTATTTATCTTGCAGAATCCCCAGGGGAATTTTGGTGGGTGTACGTTTGGACAGGGCATAATGTAAAGTGTATGGGATGTTGAGGAGGAGGCAACGTGCCATGTCTTTGTGTCATGTTGTTTCTATAAGAAAGACCATGCTGGGAGTAGGAATTGTACCTCCTGGTGATGTTTGAGCTGTGTTTTCAAACTCACTTCCACAATGCTTCAGGTTAGAAATGTGTTTGGTTTTTTTGTTTGTTTGGTTGTTGTTTTTTTTTTCCTCATTTTCTCTGGAGAAAAAAAACCCCTGGTTTTCTGCAAGTGTTCTGCCCATTCAGCCATCCTTCTCAAAAGCATTTAGATACTTTGGGATGTTTGCAGAACATGAGTCTGCAGGTTAGAATAGCAAACATGATTAAGTGGATATCAGTGGCTGGTTAAGGTGAGAAAGGTGAATATGGTATCTTTGCTGAAGGAAAAGCCTGCAGCATCCACCCCAGATCTCTGTCGTGGCTGGGCTGCTGCACCTCAGGTCAGCACACATGCACTGGTTGACATGTGTTTGTGGGATGAGCATCATCATATGCTGTTCCTTTCCCGAGTTGACAGAGTGGGGAAACATAGGACAAAGAAGAGGAGAAAATGGTGGGTGAGTTAGTAGTTGAAGGCAAAGATGGAGTGAGGGGGTTGGAGTTGGCTTGTGAGGTGGATGAAGGACGATAACATTGCATCAACTCTGGACACAACATTTGGGAAGGCCAGTAACTGTTGGTCTGCAGAGACCATCATCCTACTACACAGATGGTTTAAATCCATGGCACACGTGTGTGTGCACATATATAGATATATATTAGCAATTTTTAATTTATTCCATAAATGAAAAAGGTAGACTTTTACTACTTGCTTACTTGAAATATTTCATGATAAAGAGAACATGGGGACATAATCAGAAATTCATTTTACAAGATACAATACCAACAGGTATTTTCTTCTGTAGCTTCACAAAGGCTCGAAGGGGAGGGGGAAATCCCCCAAATTCTGTATTGAGGGAAACAATTTAATATGATTTGATACAAGAAAATATTTAGAAAATAGAAGAATTGCATCTCAAGAAAATGAGAGCTGGAGTGCACAATGTCTTGTTGTGTTACTTAAGGCAATGAGATTTTAAAGTTTACCTTATGTGCCATGTATATTGATTAAATACCAAATATATGGTGGCCATTTCTAACCATCATTTACTGTATTGATTTGTCAGCAGTGGAACTGTAATAAAAAAAGTTATTGATTTACTGTCCTTATTTGCTTATGGGCTTTTTATTAATTTTACACATTGTTTCCTATTTCTAGGTTATAATTTTTATGTGTTTTTTCCCTATAAGTCAAGCCTGGTCCTCTCTGAAGTTGGAAAAAAGGAACAAATCAAGGAAAAAGGGAAGGAAGCCATCAGCTGCTTCTTGCAAGTCCTTATTGAGCGTCAAAGGCTGCGTAAAGAATGGACCGCAAGGTGAGAAATTTTTGAAAAACAGTAAGTTAATAAAATTAGAAACAAGTACATCAGTTACACTCCTCAAAATTCTCTTGGCAGGGGGCAAGTTGACCCTTAAAAAAAAAAAGTCGTCGAAATTTTTACTGATTAAGTAGTATTTTTCCTTGAATGGAATAGTCAGTATTTCTGCTTCTGATTTCAGTTACTTTTTGGGGTAGAATGCTTTGTGCTTATGTAGCGTAGTCTATTGATAATGGCTTGATAAGCAGCATATATATTTGAGAACTGGTGTCACTTTATGTGTCCTAAGGTTTTCCTTATATTGCTGACGATGTGTGTGCTCATAGATACCCATCTGCTCTGCCCTCTTCATGATGTCCTACTGGTGTTAACTGGGTTGTGTTGAGTGAGATAGGCATAACTTGAGTTATTCAACTGAACTCATTGCCATGGTAATAAATCAGGTGATGTTAACTATTTTAAAAAGTTGCTTATGTTTTTATTTGAGAAAGTTTGATACTGGATTGTAGTTAAATGAGTGGATTTCAAAAACTACAGATACATCATGTTTCTAGTTTGTTCAGAAATATGTGAATTCAAAAAAGAGAATTTCTACTGTATGCCACCTTGTGTCCTTTTCTTTAGCTGCTAAATGAGTTGATGTACCTTTTTCACATCTGTTTCTGAAAGCTATAGATTTAAACTCATTTATTCATCTTTTTTCTTATTTATAGTATTGATATAAAATTTGTAAGTCTATAAAAATTTTCTACCGAATGTGTGGATGTTCTGTGCTTACAATTAAATAAGTTTGTAGTCTGAAGTATTTTCAAATGAGTTTTTGTTATCAGAATTATCACATAATTGGTAAATGTGATAAATGCTCCAGGTAAGGGAGGTCTCCTGTGTTTTGTTAGTGTGTAACTTTGGTAAGTTCATGAAAATGCTATGAGGTTGCCTTTAAAAAGTTAATTGTAGATATTGGATCTGACACTCCAATGGCTTTGTTGTTCTCAGTAATTACAGTGAGTGGAGTTGAAACATTTTAGAAGCTTTAGATAAAAATTGAACATTATTACGTAATGGTGATTATTAGACAAGTTAGAGGATGTGTTTTCCAAATCTTCATTCTGATGAGTATGGAATGTTAATTTGTATACTAATCAGTTAAGACCTCAGAGTAGAAAAGAGCTTAGCAAGGTGAGTCTTGTATTATCATGTGGTTTTTGTTTATTCCTTTTTGAGGAATTTGGGGGATTTCTCTGTGGGGCTTTGTTACCTCTATCACCGTGCTTACTAAATGGTGCAAAGGGTTTGGCTACGTTGAAAAACGAAGAAATCACTTAAGGCTTCTCCATGGGACACATGCATCTTTGTTGTGAACCAGAATAGAAAGTTTCCTAGAGACTGGAAAAAGCTGAACAATTCTGATGAGGGGAGTGTCTTTTTAGTGTTCATTTAGTTTAACAATGATTTCCTAATATCCAAAGTCATCAAGAATCATGGCAACAGGGGCTCATTTAAAAGTACGGCGGGTTCCAGTGCTGTGATGGAGGCTGGCGCAGCGTTGCTGTCGCAGCAGAGTCTTGTCTCTGAAAACGCTCAAGTTCTTGGTTGGGGGTGGGGAGAGGCACAAGCAGACAAAGTGCAGGCCTTCTTCAAGCTAAACACCTGAAAGAACATTTCAAGAGTATTGTGCCTTGCAAGTTTTGAAAGAAAGTGTCCTTTGAGTATTAAGTATCCATAATCCTCCTTCTTTCCATTTGATGTTTCCCATCCCAGCGACCTATCTGGAAGTCTCATCCATATGATCTGCATAAACAGACTGTTACCGTACACCTCACTCTGCTTCATCAAAGCTTTGGCTCGATGTCTGGAATGAAGCGCTGACTGGGGTAGCCATCAAGCATACGGCGGTGGAAGTTATAAAACGTCCGCTGTGGTACTAGCAGGGCTGCCCATGTTTTAGAGATCAGTCTATTGTGTACTTTGGAATTACATGAGAAAAATGTGCTTGGACAGGAAATAATTAGCACTTGTCAAAGGGCAGGCAATAGGTTACAGTATTTTACTTTCAACAGGCTATCAGGGGATCAGCTAGATTAGATAATAGAATTTTTTTCCTCTGGAAGTTAAATACAGACGACTCTAATTAGCTTACATTGTGCATTAGAGAGCACATTATGCAGAGTACAACTTCAAGAAATTTAGGTCAGTGAAGGGAGGGCAGCTGGCAAAAACTTTGCTCTGCACTTGGTATTTGTAGAGTTATGTGGGCATTCTGTTCTTTCATGAGTTTTATTTGTGTCATTGACAGCTTAAAAAAAAGAAAACAACAAACTTTGCTGGGAGCTGTTAATACAAACTACTTCAACTTGTAGAAAGTTAGCCTCTCTCAGAGAAAGGCATCTGAACTGCTTTGATATGTGTATGTATCTACTCAGATAAAGCACGTCCTTGCATTATTTGATTCTGCATGTTAACCAGCTGAAATTACCCTTTAAGTGTTTGTTCCAATTCCATAGTCCAAAACGTGGTAGTGTGCTTTGTTATGCTTCACCGTTTCATATACTTTTGCCTCAAAGATGTCATCAGTATCTTAAGTGTCTGAACTGGTCTTCCAGGGATTTGAGTTGTTCTGCTGTTGAGTGGTAGTGATCCAAAATACCTCAGGTAGGACTCAATGAATGTCCTCTAAGTGTTAACAGAAATGGCCCAGAGTTTCTAAAGCCCCAGATCTGTTTATACTGCATGATAGTGCCTGATGGACAGGTTGTTATAGCTGTTAAAGAGCTGCTCTAGCCCTTTGAACTGACCCCTTCTCGACCTCTGCCTACACAAGGTCACTCTTCGGCTTCTCTAAAGCAAGGGGAACCTTCGACTCTACTGTAACAAATAGAGGGGAAAGGGAACAGCTGTGAATTTGGGACTAACCATGCAAACTTGGGTAGACTTTTTAGGGTCACTGTATGATAATGAAAATTGTTACCAAATTATATGGAAATTTAACAGCAATAGTGGGAAAGAGAGGGTGGAGTCTAATGCATTGGGTTTGATAAATGAAGTGTGAAGTTACCCATCTGGCTCTAGACAGCCCTCTCTTTCTCTACAGAAAGAGAAACATTTAAAAATAACCATGGTACATCTAGAATCAATGACCCATACAGAGAGCTGGAATAGATCAAGATTTAATGGTGGCTGTGGAAGAAATTATCATTTGAAAAGTGAGACAAAGGATGAAAAAGTACAGTTCAATATCTGCATCTGATTCATTTTCAAAAAAGACCATAATATTTTTAGCCTGTTGATGATGTTATTGACATTTTTTTATTTTACTTTTTAACTGGAAACAGAAAAGTTGTTATATCGTAAAAAAAAGTACTTGAATTTCAAAAGATGTTGTACTTTACCTGCTCAGTAGATGCCCAAGAGAACTAGACAGTATATTTCAATCAAAAATGTATCTTTTATTTCTCCTAATAGAACTTGTAACGTGCTATAATAATAGTGTCTTCAATGCCTGTGTGACATACTCCACTTAATTGCTAGTAGTCTTTTGCTGTATTTTTCATATGGATACATTTACTACCAAACTAATTTGTCATCAAGAAATCAAGAGTAGATAAATTTAAAGGTTTGTGTTTAACAACATTGAAATTATTAACTCCTAGGGAAAAAAAAAAAAAAGTGGTTAGTTAAACCATTACTAAAAAGTATTTTTCATACAAAAATTTTATTAGTCTAAAATGGTTTTCTTTTGACGTAGACTCTGATGTCCATTTTGCTGTTTCACTAAGTGAAATTGCACTATTTCTCTTTGGGGAAATTGAGCCACTAAACGTCAAGTTTTGGAGAAAGACGTAATAAAGTGGAAAGCTTGATAGGAAAAGTAAAATTATTTATGATGGTTGTGTTTTCATAGTTGTGCTGCTTAGTCAAATTTTCAAATCTGAAGTTGTCTCTAAGTCATCGTGTAAGGACAATTTGACATAGAGAAAACAGAATAAACATTCAATAAATAATTTGGACCACAATAAAGGCAAAATTCTTCTGGTTCATGAGATAATCGATTAACACTTTTCTGCTGTTTATAATTGGTAAGAATCAATAGCTTAAAACCTTGATTCATTGAAATAACACAAAGAAAAAACCCTATTTTATGCGGTCATTCTACAACCCATAACATTTTGTAGATCAGATGATTGTATTTTTAGAATTGTTATATTCTTCCATCTTTGCACAACACTTCAAAAAAGAACCTCTTACTCATGGCAGATTATGTAAGCTTCAGGTTTCAAGTCAAACGTGAGCTGTAATTCCTTTGGAGTTTTTTGCCTTTGTCAAACCCCTTCAAAGATCTCACAATTTTGACATAACGATGTAAGGTATTTTTTTTTTCTAGCTACAGTGAGCACTTGTCAAACTACTGAGATAGTCTTACCTCTCAGCAGTGAAATCTGGTTTATTATGTGGATAGTTATATAGGAATTTGAATTATAAGTACATAGTGTGACAACTGTGATAACACTGTTGGGTTCGGTAATAAGAACAGTGATGAATATGAGAGTGGAATCCTAAAAAAGTAAGTAAAATGAGAAACAAACAGGACAACTTCTATATATTTTAATTTTTGTTTTGAATAAGAAGTTAATTATTTTTATATATATATATATATACATATATATACACACACACACACCCCCCTTGGAATTTTAGGTCAGATCGAAGAAGGTAATTGAGGTAGATCTTACTCTTTTTAGCTCCAGTAGGAGAAAGTGATGTTGACATAAAGAAGGAATGTATTTCCTCCTTAACCCGTGGACTGTTCTTCTGTTACAGAAGTTGGCCTGGGCTTTAGGAAATTTGGAGCAGTTCTTTTCCTTCTTTCACAGACTTTTTGTGTTTTTCAGGATCTCACTAAATGCTAATTTTTAAATGAAATGTGGTCATACTTATTGAAAAGACTGGTTGACAAATACTGCAGTGTTTTACACTCTCACAAGCCTGCCAAGATGATAAACATGTGAAATATAGTGAACCCTTTAGAAACGTCTGCAATGGGAGCTACACGAGTTCCAAAGATTTAACAGACAAATTGTGGAGATATCAAAGTCTGACGGGGAGTGAGGGAAAGTATTTGGGTGGTTTAAAACTTTTGTGGTGGTTTTGTGTAACATTAGAATGACAGATTTTTTCTTTCATGTTGAGGAGTCCCTGTTTCTGAGATTCTGACGGATCTCAATAGGTACTACGGTGTGATCTCCGGTGATAACAGTTGTCCTCTCTGGACAATAAGTGTGTCAGCTGGAATGGATACTCAGTAAGCCAGCAACAGCCATAGATAAAATTTTTGATTCATCGTTTTGGAAATCATAAGAAAAAAAAAACCTGAAAAACAAAATTATTATTGTATTCTTTGCTATTCATATTTTGTGTGTGTGCATGTGTGCACTCTTTAAAAGAAGATAAAACTGTTCTGCACCCAGTATGTATGTAGCCTAAAACCGTTTTTTGGAAAGTGAATGTACGTTGTGAGTTAGAGGGTGATGCTGAGCACTGGGTGTTGATGGGGAAGGTGCTTTAGGCAGCCTGCAGACCAGCCCTGCAGCTTTCGAACGACCCGAGCGAGCGCCGCGACTCAATGAAGTTGTCAGGTCTCCTGCCGCAGTTCTGCTCGGGCATCAGCTGCCTTCGCTGACCTTTGACTTTGCTCCAGTTGCTTATTACCCAACTCCTTTTGCTTCTCCTGACCCTTCCTGTTTCCTGCCTCTGTCTTTCACCTGTGTTTCTTGTCTCGAGGAGCCTTTGGAGCAGCCAAGCTGGGGATCAATAGGTACCAGTGCTCTCCAGCACAATGGAAATGCTGCCTGATTAAATGCTGCTGTTTAACCACCCCTATTATTGCCTTTGAAACTGTCTTGGCCCTTTACCCTTGAAAAGACTTCGTGTTCACAAGCTGTGGCTCCTTACAGAAATGCTGCTTCTTACCTTGTGATGTCACTGTATACACAGAAAATATGGTGCAAAAAAATGTTCTTTGGTGTAGGGACTTAATACAAATGCTATTATTGGGCAGTCTAGTAAAAGTCGCAGAACTTCAGCTCTGTGCATGGCTTTTGTGTGGGTCAGGCTCTTTCACTACATGCTTTGTAGGAATTGTTTACTCTGAGGGTTTACTTTATAATTTTAATTTTGTTTTAATGTTCCACTTTGGAAAACCATAGAGAGATGCATTATCCCATACCTGAATAACTACTGGATCAAAATTCTTTGATGTTTTCCTTTTTGATTTCATGCTTTCTTCTTGTTATATTAGATGGAACTTTCAAAAAATGATTCAGTGACACTGCCAAAACCGACAACTGACACAAAGTTAGGCCTTATTTACAGTGCAATTAGGTTTCCAAAACAAAAAAAGATAAAGACTTTTCCCACACTATCAGAATGCACATGACAAATATTTTCTTTTTTAGCTAAATTTCTTAGAGGTTTGACTTTATTTCACCTGGACAGGCTTTTGAAGTAATCACGGCTGACATTTCCTTATTCATGTAAGCTTTCATGATTGCAGTACAAGAAAGATAGTTAGTGTTGTTTTTCCAGTGGATTGACAACAATTTGCTCACTACCACTGGAAGATCTGAGTGCTGGAAATGGAGATCATTGTGTTGCCGGGCTACAGGATACTGGAGATAGAGTAGATCAGAGGTGACAAATTTATAATCTGTGGAGACGAAGTGTCAGCCACATCATCAGCTGGTTGAACCACAAAGTAGCATTAGCATCAGCTGTCGTGGTTCCTGTAGGAGAGAAAGGTGGCTGCCAGAGGCAGGGGAAGAGGAGCAAAGCTGGGAGAACTCAGTGTGCTGTACAGTGCTCTGTAGCTACCCATATTAGCTAAAAGCCTACTGTTAGAAAATAGGGATGGTCCAGAGAATGACAAATTATCATAGGTTTATTTTGCTTTATCCTCTGAGGTTTCTTTCTTCTGCAATATCAATCCATGCTTTCCTTTGCCTTCAGCAAAATGTGCTAATGTCTTGATATGTAACATGTCCATTAAACTATTCACAAACTTAGTATCAAGGAAAACTTTTTCTAAAGCTAGATATTTAAAATTAATTGAATCCAAAGATAAAATGGTCTCTTTTGTAAAATAATAGAAACCTTATCCAAGCAGGACTTTATTGTTGTTATTACCACTTTGTTACAGCTTTTTCTGTCATAAAGCTGAATTAAAGAAAGATAATTTGGAGGATCAGGGTTAAATAATCTGTGTATATTACCAATACAGAAAAACAGAGGGTAACATATGGGGTTTACCTAGCCAAATTGTGTGCTTATCGTGTCATAGAATGAGGCATGAGTGAGCAGATGCTTAAGTTAGTTCATGACTTAAGTCTTAAATGCTGTCAGCCTTATGTTATTAAAGTTTTTCCACATATATAGAACTTGATGGCTCCAGGGATTGGTAATGAAATACAAAGCCTTTTGTTTTCAGGTCAGCGGTTCAAATATGGTTCAGGTAGATAGTGCCAAAGATTATTCCCACTGGGTATCTGTGTTCGATGGCCTATGTAAAATGCATTGGTTCTCCAACCCTGGTAGGCAGGTGTGTATATCACATAAAGCAACTGTTACAGCTGACACTAATTGGTGCCCTTGCTGGCTTTTTCGGAGCAGCCAAAAATTAAATGAATGTAGTAACTGAGCAAGATGTTGTCAATGTTCTACACAGTCTAGACCATGGTTGTGAGGGAGTGATAAAACCTGTGAATATCGGAGCTGGCTGTGGGCAAAAAGAGGATGTTGGTCTGTTCCATTGCTCTACAGTTTGCTTGTGCGAAAAGTTATGGTAACGTACCCGGATAGCCACATGCTGCTGAGAGTTGTGGTAAATTCCTGGGTCACGTCAAATGCATTGGGCGAGAGGGAAACACAATCCACTGGGAGGTCAAAGAACACGCTGGAGATGTTTCAACTGGGCAGAGAAACTAACACAAACTGGAGAACAGAAATTAGCTTTACTCACTTATTTTTGCTGCTGATGAGATCTTTTGGGCATTTAAGCAGTTTAATTTGGCTGTATGATTTGTGCTGTTTATTTTGTCTGAGTTTTCAATTATTAATGTAATATTGCTGTGGAATTATTGTATTATAAACTGATGTTTAAAATAACTAAAAAAGGAAGCTGGCATTTTTATGCTTAAGATGTGTAAAAATGGAGAACTTGGGAACTTGTTACATAGCATGTGGTGGTTTTTTTTTGTCCTGGTGTTCTTTTGATAAATGACAGCAGTCCCAAAGGGAACAGTGCTTGAAGCGTAGGTAATAGCAGTAGAAGAGAAGTTTATCTTGAGTAGCTTGGCCAACTGAGAACACTTCTGGAGTTATGCAACACCCCAACTTACTGCTAATTCAAAATACTCATATTTCCATATTGCTGTATTCTAGAGCTTACTTATCCTGAGTTGGTGATGGAGCAGATAGGATTCATGGGTGAGAAGTGTGTTAAAGGAACATCAGCAGACATCAGTGATATAATTAAAATTGAGAGAAATAATTGAAACAAAAGGTATCTTGAGCTGTATCAAAAAGATTAACTGAGAAACAGGCTCTCAAAATGCAGGGTTTGTGGTAGAAGCTAAGAAAAAGCTATCAAATATTAAAGTAGAAGCAGGAATACTAGGAGAAGAGAGTCTTCTGTTGAGAAAATGGAGTTCTGAGAATTTTAAGAGCTACTAATAAGAGGGTGTTCCACAGTTTCTACAAGGGTAACCTGAATGGACTTATCACTTATGCCTGTGGATTTGCTGGAATCAGATCTAGCTCCAAATTACACTGGAGGGCATTTTTTTGTACAAGTTTAAACAACGGTCTTAAAATATTTTACTAGTTGTCTTGAGCAAGCTGACATTTTCTCATTTTTGTTTTCTCATATTTAGTCATGTCAGCATGTGGTCTTTCTGAGTTCTGAAAAATAGTCTTATCAGAATTACTTTTGACCGCCTGGTAAAGGTGGATTTGAACAAGTGCTCAGGAGATGTAAGATCATCAAGGTGTCCACTCCAGCGGAGATGACTTGCTTGTCGTACAGCATGTTTGTTGTAAGACGTTTAGGGTCTGATTATTTAATATAAAGCCATCCTGAAAGCATTTTAGGTATTTGCCCTTCTTTTTATATTTGGACATATGGATAATCCCAAAATCCAGATGTGTGTGTGTGTCAGGGATTGAGAGGGAGGTTGGAGGAGGGGAAAGGTGGGGATGAAAGAGCGTTTGAGAGGGATGAGGGTGCAACGTGTGAGAAGGTTTTTAACTGTTTTGCTTGCCTGTAGGTGACACTGTTGCATCATTTATCTGTACATTTTCACATATCTTGTCCAGGGACAAAAAAAAAGTTTCATTAAGATAATTTGAGAGAGATTCAAATAAATATATTATATTAACAAGTCCTTAAGTTATGGCTTGAATGTAGAGTCTTAGATGCAGGTAGATGAATTGCATGTTCTTCTTAAAGATGGCAACAATTTATAGTATTATTTCTGATTAACAAGCTCACTAGCACTGTATCTTCATTATTCCCTTGACAGGCAAGATGCTAAAAGGATTGCTCTGCATGCTTGTAAAGACTAATGTAATAAACCATGATGATAATGCACTGATGAAAAAAAAAACCGTAATTTGCTGCTAAGTTATGGCAATATAAAGTTAAAATGTTTTTCTTTGCTCAAGTCATTTAAATTAATAACGTGTGCTATTAACTGAAAACTCAGAGAGGATTCTTGCTTCTTTGCCATTAAGTATGCTGGCTACAGAGAAAATGAAATATTCTGTGAGACTTGAGCAATCATCTATCTCTAAGCTACAGTGTGCCTGCTGCCAGATGTTCAGGTGCTGGTGCTGCTGCTTTGACATGTATATCTCTTCCAGGCAAAAAAAACCAATATATACATCAGTCCAGGTGCAAGGTGGCCTTGCCAGCAAACCTGCCTCCTCCTAGCTGTGACACTCATCCCCTCCCCGTCAGAATGTGTACGTTAGAAGGGGATTGTAATTAACCCCTGGAAAGCGCAGGTTTCACTAAAGTGATGTGCACAGTAATGATATTGTTAGCTTCCTTAATTTCCAGTTTCACCATCAATTATGCCATGTGTTTCATCCAGTTGGTGCTACCCTCCCAGTGTTAATTATAACCTACAAGACTGTTAGAGTTAATTTTATGGCAAGCATATTGTCTCTTCAAGGCTCCACAGCAGCTCATAAATTATCTTGAAGGTAAAATGTAACTTGGGGAACTAGTTATGAAAATTCCATCCATCTCGCTTAGGAGGTGCAGCTGCTACTGTCAGCTGCCTCGCTGCTGCATTGTGAAGGAATTATGGTGGGTCAGGTTGAAGAGGCGAGGCCCAGGCTGTCACTGAGGAGAAAGGCTGTCCTGGCCCTGTCAGACAAGTACCTTCTGCCGGTCCCCGGTGGGTTCCCGTTGCAGGCAGGAGAAGGCAAGTGGTGCAGGTGGATGGTCCCCGAGCTGTCTCTATTCATTACTTTACAGAAACTTGTTTTAGGTAGGCAGGTACGGAGACCTTTTCACTGTTGTCATAATGTTAGGCATCATCTGCAAAGTGCAAGATAGATAACTCTATAAATAACTGCTGTTCTGTTGGGCTGCGGCAGTGGAGAAAAGATGATTAGTGCCGGAGACGCACATGAAATAGCTCGCTGGTTTGTAAAATGACTGTTGGTTTAATTGTAGCAATAGCTTGGTTTGGAAGAGCACAGCTGTTCGCTTTTATTTTGCATGCACAATATGAGGAGGTGCAATTTCACTGCTAAGTAATTTGTGTTGGAGTTGCACGTTAAATAAATTAGCATGGGTTTATATTGGAATTATTTATGACATCTGTGTGTGTGTCCTGTTTTTTGCTGAAGGAATTGCAAACAGTTTTTTTCTTACGAGAAGAAAAAAAGAAAAAGCAACTCACTGCTCAGAACAATGAGCTCAGCATTCAGTGCTATTTATATTTTTGTAGTATACTTGTATCATTGCTATAATACCTTACTCTGCTCTTTGTAGCAAAAATACAAGACTACTATAAAAATGCCTTATTCTGCTGTCAGTCCCTTTAATATTTTGTATTTCAATAGTTTGAAATTATGTCAAGCTTTGGGTGTTCCTTTAAGAATGAAACCAAAGTACAAATCAAATTTCCTGAGAGGCTTTTTTTCTTTTTTACCACTGTTTTACCTTTCGAAAGGACTTCTATGTTTACAGTGGTGTTTCCTAACCTCATTTACAGCTGGGAGGGCACATGAGAAGGGACCCTGAAAGCTGATACTTAATGCATTTCCATAGGCAACCACTGTACAGATGTGAATGTACAGAGCCATTGTGAATGAGGAAATGCTGTGAATTCAATTGGGGAGAAAATGAGCAAACACAATAATGAAAACCAGCAGGGATAAGGTATTTAAGTATCTATTGTTCATTTGTTTTGACAGTCTTCATTTAGTTTGGTATTTTTGATCATGCGTTATACAATGAAGAAAACTTTTTCAAAATATTGCGGACTTTGTTAATTGGACCTTCTATATGTTTGCAAAGTGGGGAAAGAAAGGCTGTTGAGTGTGTATTAGTACGCATCTAATGTATAGGCATTATTGCTTTTCCCCTGGAATTTACAGTAAACATGTTTTGTGATATCTTTTAGAGGTCCATTCTTTTTGCAGAATCAACAATTGCATGTCATTGTATACAGAGGAGAAACTCTTAAGTTTCAACTGCTCAGAATCCTGTATTTCCATTTGTCATTTGAAGAGAAGCTGTGTATTAGGCCACCCAGGATGCTTCACCTGGTCATCTACATGATCATCATCTCGTAGACTGCAGGATGTCCATTACTATACAGGGATTATCCATCAGTATTGCCAAGGCACCGCCTCCATTGTGGGGTATTTCCTAGTTATGGTTCTACATCACGCCTGGTAACTCTGCAATATCTGCAGTTGCTGTAGTGTAGTTCTCGTATTTTTGATGGATTTGTGTAGGTTGGGGACAGGGAAGAAGGCTGAGAATTTTCGTGTCCCATGCAGGTTTATATAAGGATAACATGACTGCAGAATATCCAAAAATGTAACATTTATTTTGCTTAAAATCATGTGGAAGTATCTTGATTTTCATTGTCATCATCCTTTTACACCATTGCCATATTGCTGAGTTCAAGAGACTTACTCTGGATTTAAGTCAGTGTAGGTGAGAAGAGAATCAGGGCACAGGTCCTGGTGTAAATATCCTTCACATTTTCCTACGGTGGAATCTCTGACTTTTATTGCAATGCTACTGCAGAAAGACGCATCCGATTGGAAAAGTTTTT
This sequence comes from Patagioenas fasciata, assembly GCF_037038585.1. Taxonomy (NCBI): domain Eukaryota; kingdom Metazoa; phylum Chordata; class Aves; order Columbiformes; family Columbidae; genus Patagioenas; species Patagioenas fasciata. Next base: position 6,989,746 of record NC_092532.1, read on the forward strand.
ATGATTTTCAATTTGGCACGTAAAATGGTCATTACCAAAGTAATTATCTTTTAAGTAAAAGTATTTTTGTGGATTCAATAAGCAAATCATCTTCAAAAGAAAGTGCCTTTGTTTCTTGGCTCTTGGCCAACGTCAGTAGCAAAAGCTGCATTTGGGAAGCAATAGATCTCTTTGGTATTGCAAACTTGATTTTTAGGAGGGTGGATTAAAGTAGCTGTAAAATAATGGGAGAAAGGACAACTTTAAGAGTTGGATCCAGACCACTCAGTTGTCGCAGGCAGACACACTTTAAAAAATGTTGCTCTTTCTTGCTTAACATGTTTCTTTTATATCATTAATCCAAGAAGAAAACAGATTTTCAAAATAGTCTGAATACCAGATAGTCATTAGATTCCAAAAAAAAATTTGGAAAAAAAGGGGGGTTGTTTATGACTCTAGAATTTAGACTTCTTTTGTAAAATAAGTAATTTAAAAGAGCACAAGCTCAAGTGAAATATGTTTGCCAGTTAAGTGCACTATCAGCCAAATGTATTTCTAAGAATAAAAATAATTATGTAGTGCATATATGTGAATATAAAAGAAATTAAATTGATGTTAGTTTGTGCAGATCACTGTTGAAGCTTGGTACTTCAAAATGTATAAAGAAATAATAATTTGTAATATTGTTGTAATAGGAATTTTTTTCTTAATTTTTCTGCTTGTCAGTAAGTTCCAGTAGTGGGAAGACCTGTGTGCATGTTGAATCCTGTGGAAGCAGTGGAGCACTGTATGCAGTTGACCATTTGCTTATTCAGTTTGCCCATGAGAAAACGAGTTATCAGTAGAGCTTCTCTCTGTTCGGGTACTCTGATATAGTACATTTTGATGGGAAATAATGTTTCTTTTATTTGACAATATTCTGATCTATTTGTTCTATTTGTGTAAGAGCCATTTCATAATTTGCCTTGGATGAGAAGTTTCTGAGTAGGACTGCTAGACTACCCAAATACTATGCACATTTTGTTGTGTAATTGAAGTTACATGATTAAAAAGTAGAAGCTTGATATGTATTTACTTGCTGGCTCAACAGAAGCACTAAACAAGTTAATTTCAAGAGTATATATAGTCTCTTTGAAGTAATACAGCTACAACAAAATAGAATCGCATGTTTGAATTTTCCTGAATTCAATGCAATTGACTTTCAGTATATGTTTGTCTTCTAGCATAAATATAGGTCCTCTTGTCATTAGTCCTTCAGTTTAACTATGCACTCAGAAGTACTACTTTGAAAAGACCAATACTTGGCTTGATGAACTTAGGCTATATTTAGGGATTTTTCCCTCTCCACAATGTCCTTCTGTAAAAGGGAAATACTCATGGTCTGTGTTCAGAGTGTTTGAAAACAAACGAACCAAGCAAGCAAAACAAACAAAGAACCCCCAAACAACCAACAACAAAACAACAACAAAAACCCATTGAACTTTAGAATAAAGAAAGTGCTGACTGACCTTTTCTGCGCACTCTTAATTGCTAACTGATATGGAAAATACAAATCCTTCAGCTTTTACTCCTTTTTATGTTTATCCTACAAAATAAACTGTAAGAAAACAACATACTGTCAAATATCAGAAGAGGTTACATTTTAAAGTGTACAGCTTTTTAAAATGTACCCATTATTATGAGGTGCAATTGATGAACACAGGAAAATAATTTTGTTTGCCTGCTCAGAAGCCTGCCCTTTATTTCAGCGTATTATTTTTCTGTGTCACACACCAAAAAACCTTACAAGATTTATTGACATTTGTATGGAAAAAATGAAAAGATTTTCATGTTTTGTAAGAAACTTAATACACTCTCACAGATGGCCCAGCTCAGGTGTGATTTTAATTATGAGATAAAACAAAGCCCAACACAGTAGGAAGTAGTCTTAATAAACGACCTGAAGCTTTTGTCTTCATGTGTCAAAAAGCCTTTTTATCGCATGATGAATTTTTTTTCTTTACTAACTGTTTCTAAAAATGCTGGAAAAAAAAATACAAGGGCTTCCAAAGTTCAAGTGAATTGTTTTGGTCAAGTAAAAAATAAGACTTCTTTTTTCCATTTCTTTTTCCTTCCCGATAAGTTTAGACTTCTCTGACAAGTGATAGGAAAAAAAAAGCATTAGTAATAGTTAAACCTTCAAGAACATAAATGCTTTATTTACAAATAAAACCATTTTTTTAATTAGATGTTGCCCTTGTTTGTTAGTGTATCACCTTGGTTTGGAGTAACAAAAACTTAGAATTTTTTAACCCTGCCTTAAACTGCGCTGTCAGAAACTAATAATAATTTAAATCCTGCTTTGGTATTCAGCCTTCATTATTAAACCACAAAAAGTATGATCCTGTTGTTCAATATTACTGATATATTATAATAATATTGTACTGTCTGTCTTAGTGGGGAATTATGAGGACCTCATGTTAGGACCTCAGTGTTCCTGACATAGTTAATTATCCATAGATAATGGTTTTCAGCAGTAGCTGTTCGGAACATCACAACCTCACTGTTAAGGGCTTAATAAATATTTGCAGACTCAGGTGCAGAGCACCTATGTGCTGCTCTGCAGTCACCAACAGCTGGGGCTTCTCTCCTGCGCGATGCATCACGGACAACGTCTCATTTATTGCGGCAAACCTAATGGTGCAAATGGCAAGCTTTATGGCCTGGGTTCTACTGCGCTAATATGTTTATTGCAGATAGGCTAACTGATCTTTCATGAGTCATCTGTCTTTTCTAGTATAAAAATGTCTTAGGAAGCTGAAACTTCCAGGGTTCGTTACTCGGATGTTGTGTATATTGATTTAATTATTTAAAATTTCATTTTAGAGTGTATAACCACTATCACCACCAGTGCTGGAAGGTGGAAAACTAAAACCAGATGGTTGACAATTGAATTCTCTGTGTGAGCTTACTTTTAGAGGACAATTATTGGTAATAATTATTTCAATTATAGGACATTGAAGAGAGTGAACATAATGAGCTTTTGTAAGTAATACAGGTTGTGGTTTTTGCTCATTTTTGTTTTGTGTTTTGTTTTGTTTTCTTCTGTGTGGTTGAATACATCTCTTGGGAGGAAGTATCCATAAACTTCAGGTAGCTGTGCATCACCCTAAACTGTGGCTTGGAATATTGAGTGATACCCATATAACAGCCCATCTTTAATTGTTGTTGAATAATGGAGTGAAAGAGGAAATGCTGGGTTTATGTACATGGAACTAAGCCACGTTCAGAATGAAGCATTCTAGCAGTGGTCTGTGATGAGCAGTCAGGGAGTGTTTCTGTCTAACAAGAGAGGGACAGCAATGTCCTGTATGGCAGGACAGAGTTCCAACCAGGAGCTCAGCCTTGGTGACCCCTGCAGGGAGCCAATAGCGGCAGGGATGCCCATGGTCTTCATCACAGTGTTCTCTCAGGTCGGTTAATATTTTGTATTTTCCTCAGAGCACTAGCTCTTAAGAACCCGCGTTTGTGTGTCTCAGCTTTCGCTTGTTACAGAGCTGCTAAGAGGAACTTGATAACCTGTCTTATAAAAGCATATAAATAGATATGTATGTACTTTAGGTATTTATAAACACACATACATGGTTGTGGTTTCTGGAACCTGATTGTCAGCTATGGAAACACGATGGAACAGATCCAGCAATTAATAATAGAGTTTTTTTATTAGTAAGCTTGTAAACTGGGAATATTGTGTGTTACAGTACTGTGTTTTCAGTATAGAACCATCCCCCCCACCCCACCTTTTTTCTTTTTTCCCTTTTCCTCATGGATAAACTATGCATGCTAATGGTATTTTAAAACATTGGGAGATGTAGACTCTACTCTGAACTGGCTCTTGTATTCTTGGTCAAAATTTAGAATGCATTCAGTTTTGGATATGGAGCAGCACTGCACACTGAAGCTTATTATTTGTTTATTCTAGATGTTAATATATCTCTAAACATTGACAGGGAAGTTCCATCTTAATTGGAAAATAAAAACAATGTTACATCATTATTACATCACCTTAGTTTAGAAAATAGACTATCTCCTTATCTATTTGTGTTATATTTTAGGAACAAAAACATCAATTTGTAACTACTATAATGTATGAAGTAGTTATAGAAAAGATTTTGATTGGCTCATGTGACACAGTAGTAGTAATACTTGAAATGTTACTCAGCAAATTCTTTTTGTATTCAGTCAAAAGAAAACCACCCACAACTTTTTAACATTTTCTCCATAGATTTCAGTGCTTTCAAAGAAAGTCTTAATGGGAACTTTATATATGTATATATTTTTTTCCATAAGTTTTCTGTTTTCTGCTTCCTCTGTCACACTGCCATCTCTGCATCCTTGATGCTAATTCTTTTCCGTTTTTGGATTATAAGGGTTATATTATATTCATTTCTCTCTTCTAGTCATAATCATCATGTATTATGAGAAGGTATAATAGCAATAGTAATCTGTAATATGTTAAAAATGGTGTATTCAAAGCTCTGGATCATGTGCTGAGTGTGGGAAGATTTGGAGGAATAGTGTATGGTCCATGTTCTGTAGAATTCTTAGTCCAGTTTAGGCAGGAAAATGATCCTTGTCTGTCCTGGCCTGTATGCATCACCCACTGTAATTCTCATCTTATACAATTCCAAATGCTCTATTAATATTTATGTTTTCCAAGATTTTGATAAAATCAACTATTGATGGGTAAGAGTAGCGATGACCATTGCCTTGATGGGAGGGTGCCTTGCATGGCGTGGGTTGCCATGATCCTCAGCACTGCTTGACCTGGGCTCCAGGACTCTTGTAGCTGGTTTCTGGTTGTCATACACACGAATTTTATTATACGTACTCTCCAGCAAATGGTATAGTGACTGCAGGAAGCTTTGTCAGTGTTAATATTACTGTGAGCACTATGTTTCAACTGAAGTTGTGATTATGATGTTGCTTATTCAGATACCAGTTATGACTTCAGTACAAACCATAAGGAAGGAATTTTCATTCCGATGTGCATCCTTTGTGCAACAGATTGTCTTTCTACTTGTTAATCAGATTCTGCTGATTGACTTGAGTGAAACAAAAGCTGGCAATAGGATCTGTTTTACTCCCACAGATGCTGGGCTCTGCTTCCACACTGGGTATGAGCAGTGCTGATGGTCTAAATGTCAGTAGCATGTCACTAACATGACCTGGCTATCTGGCCAAGAATCATTAATGTCAGATTAAAAAAAAAAAAAAATGTTAAAAAAGGATGCTGGGTTTAAGTGGTGATAGACTGTCAGTTCTAAGTGTTATGTCTCCCCATCAAACAGAAGGCACAATGGCGGAGCTAGCTTCCCTTAATTTTTAATGGTACAAGCCTGAAAGTTGCCTGAAAAGCACACACATGACTGACTCTAGGATTAAAACTCAGCATTAGATTAATTTAACTGCAGTTATGTACCTTTTAAATTGAGTGCACTTTAAAATGCTGCTGGTAACCCTTCTATTGGTAACCTATGCCCCTTTGAGTCATTAACAAAATGTAACTGATCCTGATCTGTTTTGGTTTTTCTGGAGGGAGTTAATCTTCAATATAATGAAGGCAAGAGGCTTTTGGCTCATGAAAGTAAATGTTTTCGATCCTTTGTTGTCAGATCCCACAATTTTCTCTACAGCAGACTTGGATGAAACCGAAAACTGATACACCGAGCCACTGGAATTGCTGTCTTGTAATTTAGAAATATCCATTTTATCCCTTATAATTTCTTCACTAAGATTCTTCAGTCTGAATCTGATATAGGTAGGAGCCAAGACAAACAGTAACCATTTATAGTCGTTCAGACCAGTTTAGATTTCACTAGACTATAAAGCCAAATAGTTCTTGGCTTTGTTTCATGTATCTCACAAGGATAGAAAGTGCAGTTAGGTTGTGGTACTCGCTGTAGCTGCATATTTCTGTAACATCTGCAAGCTTTTATTTTCAACATTTTGAAGACGTGAAAATACTTGTGTGATAAATGCTCTTAATTTACCAGCTGATGAGCTTGTCAGAAGGTCCTTTAACTTTCTAGAAATAGAGTAGACAAAAAGCTGTCTGCAAGCCTTCGATCAGGAGCTGGGCTGCAGTGACAGCAGCGATGCCGTACGTGTGCTGTATTAAGGACAGAGCAGGTGCGGGTCAGTTCTGTGTGGGGCATTACCCTTGGAGTGCTGACATTTATTAAGAGTTTTCATCCTTCAAAATGCTTCTGAGTGCACAGCTATTACTACTATTGTGTCACATGTGGTTTTAAAGAGCAACTGCTGCAGCAGATAGTATTTGTAGGACCAAACTATAAAATTACTTCCATAATTTATGTGTGTACTTGTTCTAGAGATACTTGCCAAATAGTTAGAATAGCTTAAAGTGAGTGTGCCAGTTTCATAGCACAAGAGCATGGAAAATATATTTATTTTATGACAGGGTTCTTAGTCAAATAATTATAAAAACCATTAAAATAGACTCTTGCCTTTATGTGAGTATGTTATTGTCCTACCACTCAACATGCATGTGCTTGCATACCTCATTTCCCCGGTATGTATACTGAATTGATACATGGGGAGTCCTCCCAGTAAGCGGAGTTGCCAGAATATCATTCAGAATTTGTCTTGTCTTGCCCTGTCCTCCTGTGTTATAAATAACTTGGCATGCAAAGCAGTGGTTTAATTTCTCTCTATCTCCAGAAAGGTCTTTTTAATATAGCTTAGACTATTTATTCTACCTTAAATAGCAATTTCATTCAGGAATTGCAGAGTGCTATGTAATATATATGTAACAATGAAAAGGAGAGAAGCCTCATGTTTGTGAAATCCACAGTGAGAAAGCAGTATGGCAAAGACATTGTAATACTGACTCCTTTACAGCTGGAAGTTGTGAAAGAGTTTTAAATGTTGTCATTATCCTTTGCTGAATGCCTTTGAAATAGATGTACACAGTTTGACACAGAATTCTGTAGCTTACATACAGAATGTGTCCCCCATCAGTGTGTGTACATGAGGATGGGACCCTTCTCGTGTGTAATTAGTTTGGAATTGGCATAGATGAAATAACAATCAGTAACATCTAGTTTAAATCCATGTCACAAAAATACGCATTACATATTTTTCTCTCTGTCAAAGACTGTAGTAATTATTTCTTCTGTGCAATAGATTATTTCATTTTCTCTTTTCTGTTTCTCATAAAGCAAATGTTTGCTATGAATTTCAACTCCCAATCACTGAAAGGAATTAAAAGACCAAAATATTACTGACTTCCAGTACTTTAAAAATCCACAGCAGTCTTTTATCCATATAAATGACATAGGGGATGAAGATACTTGCCTCAGAAAACTACCTTGTGTGGATGGGATTGCAAACCACGTATCCCAAGGGATAGCTTAAAAGCACATAATTTTTTGAGAAGACCTTTAATACCAATTATTAAAGCAGATGGCCTAAAATGCACATTTGTTTGAGTCAGGGTGAAGATGACACTTAAATTTGTAGTCCACCAAAACTTGATGGACATTCTGTGAGTCTGTAATGACTCAGCTTTTTAAAATGTTCATTGACATGCTTGCACCATTCCATATATAAAGGTAATATTGCCTATAAAATTATATTTTGAGTTAGAATTTAGTTCTTTGTTCTCTCTTTCAGATTACCTCTGAAAGCAGCTAATCAATAAATAAGCAGTTTGATGAACTGGAGTGAATAACTGCTTACTGGATAACTAAATTTGGAAACAGTTTCACAAAAATCTCTCCAAATTAATAAAAAAAAAAAATCAGAATTTTGAAAGAATGCAGCTATTGTGTTGTATTGTTTTGTTAGCTTAGAGCACTCCAGTTCTATATAGATGTAATTAAATGGATTATAAACTAAAGAATTAATAAGGAACCTTTTAGTTACTTTACGTGTTTCACTCTGAGGATAGACAACCTTAAGATGACCTTTCCACATCTGGGGTCAAGTGCCAGCAAAAGTTATCTTAGTCTTAGTCTTCATCTGGGTTGGCATTTCTGACAGACGTGTAAACAGATGCGAGCGTTGTTGCTAATGACAGGTGATTATAAGTGGCATGGGTGCCAAGGTAATTAAACCATGCCTTGACAGGAACATTTGGTGAAATGGTATTTCAGCATTAGAAAAATTGTTGCAATGCGTTTTTCCCTGCTAGACTCTAGAGCTGAGTATCATTCATTCAGATTCTTTGGCCTTAGTACTCCAAAATCTGCTCGCTACTTTGGATATAGAAATATTCAGTGAAGGGCAATGAGCAAAAATAGCTGGTTGACTAGAGCAGGTACATATGAATGGGGCTTTGGAGCTCTGAATTGGAGCATCTGGTCCTAAGAAGGCTTTTAGCATATAAATACAGTATAAAAATCTACCATGGAGGGATTGGAGATGTATTATCTTACTTTATGACAAGATAATGGTTATTGTGCCAGATTTATTAATGGCGGAATTATTGTGCTGTTCTTTGTCAAATATTTCTTCTTGGACGTCTTAACTGCTTTTACTGTTGCAAATTGTAGTTTCGAAATCCATTTTATATTTTTGTATGTGTGAATGTACTTCACAATGGAATACAGATTATTCTCAAAGTGAAAATAATGGTTGCTTTAGAAATAATGCACTTAATATTAAAGATTTTATGGACTTCAGGCAGTATATTCTCAGGTCTTCATGGAGCAATTTCATAGTTTAAGATGACTGTGTTTGACTTTCGGATTTCTTTCGCTGATAGTAAATAATGCTAAAGTTCCATGATTCAATGGAAGCGACCTGTTTGCACTGCTGATGTTCCTTTGGTATTTGCCTCAGCCTTGAAGCTATGAGTGTTTAATATAATAATTTCAGCTAAAATTCTGGACTTCCACCAAATTTGGGAGAACAACTTCATCCTGTCTATTTTTCCTTCAGGGCACTCAGGCTGGAAAGAAATTCTTTCTCTCCCCTGCTTCATCTGGATATTGCTAAAGCAATACAAGAAACTGCCAGAAATAGTAGATTGTAGCTAATACAAATCTTAATATTTGTACTGAATACCTAGAAAGTGGCCTTGAAAAATCTAGTAACTCTCTTAGTTTAAAGCTGGTTCTTAGAAATTAGGTATTAAATATGGTGAAATCAGTTTTCAGTTACTTGAAGAGATTCGTGTAAATGACTTGTTAAACACCTAGCTTCCACATTCTTACAAAAAGAAGGTAAAATTTAGTTAAACCTATTAAGATCACAATGAAATTTTCAATGTACTTTGTTGCTTTTCCTTTTTTAACCGCCCCCCCATCTCCCAGTCCAAATGTCTCTGCTTTCCATCCGCTGTTTCTTCTAATGGGTGTGCTAATATAGTGTTAAAGCACAGTTCATACATAGGTAGAATTTTAAGCCCCTGGACTGAGGCAGGTGTGGTCCAAGGAAGCGGCTGAAGTTGGGGTGGTGACAAGGGGTGTGCAGAGGTGACCTAGCGAAGTGTGGTGGGAATGCCCCTCTGGAAAATAATCAACTAGGGGATCACTCACAATAATTATAAAGTGGCATTTTTGCATTTAGAATTTCTACATGCAGGAGCGTTCCAGAGGTTTTAAAAAGCCTGGATGTTTCCCCTTGACTTCAGCATAGCAGAGGGTATGCAAATTATGCCTCCTCGTACTGTTTGCAGCTTTTAAGTAGTGAAACTGTAGAAAAAAGAAAAGGATTTGCATATCCTGTAGTTAAGGAAGGTGTAATATTTATAAAGTCTATCAGAAATAAAATCAGTATCGTCTTTAGGTCCAGTCTTAAGTGTGTGTGTTTATACAGAGAGTACAGTGTAACTTTTTCTAAGGGTTTTTAATGTTAAGTGCAAGTAACCTTGGACCTGCCAGTTTACTTCATTTCTGCTGTTGCCTGCTAGTCTCTGAAGCAGATAAACTATGGATTTTTTGGTTTTTTTTGATCCTCCATTTGCTAGACTTACGTTATATTGTGGTTACAGTCACAATGTCAGCACATAAAATGTTAAACATCACTGGTCTGAAAGAAACTTCCATTGTCTTCTACTTCTGGTGCCTGGGGATTCTTTCCAGTCTTGCAGTGGTGGTTCTGTCAGTGTAATATGTCATGAAGCATTTCTCAGTAATGACAGACATTGAATATGAGTGACAGGAACTCTGACCGAGTGAAATGGGTTCAATTACCAGTGATGTAGGGTTACCTGAGATAAAACCAAATGGTCCAATTGTGCTCGTTTTTGACCCTTTGACTCCCAACTACCCAGCAGCAAAGACAAATGGCTGATTAACCATCTCCTAACCCTCCTTTTCTGTGATAAACTTGTTTGGATTTCCTTGTCTGAATAAAAATCTAAGTGTGGCGTGTTTCTAAAAGGAAATATGATAGGAAAACAATGGGTACTGATGCTAGTCATTTTTTTTTTCTCCTACCGACATAAACCAGAAAGCTGTCATTCTATCTTGGAATGTATCTAGGACATAGTGTCCAGAAATCAATACAAGATAAATGATTGCTCTCTTAACCTCACCTTTCTTCTGCTGCAGCAGTTCTGTTGCTCCTGTTCACCTGTAGCCAACCTGACGCCAGAATAAATGAGAGAACCTGCCATGAAAAGTATCTTCTTGGGATTTTTTTTGTGTTGGAGGGTTTTTGTTGGTTGGGGGGGCAGGGGTTACTAATCAGCATTGAATGCCATTTTACACTGGTTCTAGTCCAGTGCCTGCAGCTCCCAGATAGAGTTATAGCAAGCTCCCTAATTAAACTGTCGCTGTCTGCCCTCACTTGACTGCCTTTACAAAGTGATTTAACTAACAGACATTCCTGACTATTAAAGCTAGGAGCAGCATGTCTCCAGTACTGCAGATAAAATGAATGAAATTTGTTAATCTCCACTGACACTTGATCCGAGATGTTAAACTAATGCTGTTGCACCTGAACTTTTTCTTTATTGTAATTACTTCTCATGTTATTATTTCATATAATAAATTGGAGGAAAATTTCAACAGGTATTAAATTATTCAAGTTGATTTATGGATGCTGAATGAATGACATTCATCTTGTGCATTCTTTAAGAGCACATTTCAGTGGATGTTCAGAGCTGGGTTCAAGGATTGCACTAATAGAACACTGTAGTTAGAGGATGTATTTCCTTGATCTGAAAGGAATGCCATTTTGAAGTTTATATCCTTTTAGTAATGAAGATAAATTTTACCTTTGTGATTTTACCCACTCTTAGTTTAAACAAATACTTTGAATGAAAACTTAATAAATTTTCAAGTAGCAAAGCAAAAGAATTGCATGCCATTGGTAAAAATAAGAGGGTCAAATTACAGAATAGAATTTGGTTCTGTTTGAAGGAACGAAGACTTTTTAGAAAAGGTTGTTGGTTTATTTTCCATCTCTTCTATTTGTTCTGTGTTCATAGATTCATAGACTTTAAGGCCAGAAGGGACCGTTAGATCATCTTGTTTGACCTCCTGTGTATCATAAGGCATTACACCTCCCTTGGCTTTCCCTGTATTGAGTCCAATGATTTGTCTTTGGTTTTGAATGCACCTTTCAGAATGGTGACCATTGGTCAGAGGACGATTGGAAGTGGAGAATCTATCACTTCTCTGGACTTAATTCAATTGTTAATCAACCTCACAAGTTCTGTTTTCTATTTGAATGCTTGGCTTCAGCAATCTTTCAGTCTCTAGTCCTTACTATATATTTTTCCCACTAGACAGGAGAAACCCTGTAGGTGTGCAGTACTTTCTGTCTACAGAAGTACATCTAACAGCAGTCACTTCACTTGCATCTCTTGTTTCTGAACAACTCAGTAGACTGGGATCTGTAGGGGTATGTACCTCACACAGCAAGGCTACCTGCAGAGCTTCTGTTCTGGCTTCAAGGGGCTGTGTACACTAAATGTATACACTCTGCATCTCTGGAATACCTAGTTATATGGTTCATTTTAAAAGCTTATACTCAACAGGTGATGATTTCTAATGCTTTTGACTCCTGGTGAATTTTTACAAGTTCATCACCACCTGCATCACTATGTTGTGCTCCTTATTTCCAGGTCTGAGAGAGGTATGTTTTGAACACCTCTGACTTCTCTGCATAGTGTACTAATAAGGCTATAGATACTGGGAGGTGAAATTGATCCTAGGAGCTACATTTTGGCGTATTTTTTCTTGCAGAGTTGGAAGGAATGTGTTTACCTTAAAACACCTAAAGTCCACTCTAGAGAAACTTTCTTGAACAACTTCTGCTCAAAACAAATAATTATGATGTCTCTAGAGCCTGACATTGCAATTTATTCAGCTGAACCATGGATGCAGTTTCTGAACTCGGCACGTTTGGGTGATGACAAAACTGGTTCATCATAGGTGGTTAAATATCATTTGTTTTCTCTGATAAGGGCTGTTCTGGAAAAGTTCAAGCTATGTTCCTTTCCAGATAGATCAGCAGTAGAAGTATTTATTATGTTGTTTCTAAGTGATACCTGAAAGCTGTAGTATAAACTTCCTTATATAAAAGAATATTTTTAAGTTTACTTTTTATGGCTTCTTGTATCTGCTGGCTAGAACAGGATTGTGATAAATTTTTAATCCTGGGAGTATAGAGGATAACCATGAGCTACCTGATTAATGTCTTTTCTGTATGGCTGGTAGTGTATCTGATGCAGTTTATTTTTTTTAAATTCTTTGTTGCTTTTCTATTAACAAATACTATTCCTATGTAACTAATAATCCAAACTTCTATACAGTAAGAAATATTTTATAAAACCAAGAAATATTTAACTAACATTAGCCTATGAAAAAGTAGACAGTTATCTGCCAGTCGTAAATTTACATTTATTTCCTTAATTTTGTTTCTATGTTGTAATAATATTCCTACCACGTTCTTCCTCTGCCTCACCTTTGCTATTGTGACCTTTTACTCATCATTCTCATCATTCATTGTCACCTGCAAGAATAAATTCTTTGAAAACTATTACTTTGGTTCATTTATAATCTCAAAACACGAATATGGGCTAGTAACATGTCCTTCAGTTGCTGATGTGTCAGTTATACTTTTGGAAGGGTGTTTTGCATATCGTGGTATATTCACTATTTTGGTTTTTTTGGGGGGGTATTTTTACCTGTTGTTGCTCTTCACTTTAATATTCGCAGCAATGCTCGTGTTAAGTTCCATGTTCTGAGGTAGCAGGAATCCATTTCATGAGCAGAAAAATATATATAGAGCAGGTTTTTCTCTCAGATTTTAGGGGTTTGTTTTTAACCCCAAACCAACCAACCAGAACAAAAAAACCCACCCTCCGTTATTTCTTAAACTACATGACACAAGATCTGCAAAAGAAAAAGCACCACTTAAAGCAAGTGTGAGGAGCACAAGGGATTTACCACGTTACTGTAAAAGGTACAGGGTACAGTCCCTTGTGTGGCTGCCTGTGTCTGTGGTGTCTCCCAGGAGAAAGGCATATTTATTGCACTGAAAAGCTGATTTTTTTATTTGTATTTTTTTTAGCCCTGTAAACAGTCATTTGCCTGCAAAGTTAGATGACCTCTTGAGTTTCTTTCACTCCGTTTTCCTATAGAGAGGCTGCCACAGGCAAGTCTGTAGGTTTCAAAACACAATTCACAAAAATATATTAAAAAAAAAAATTTAATACATTTTCTGGTTCAAATAATAATAAAAAATAACATCTTTGATGACAAGTAGCAAGACTTACCTAAAACATGGTAGGGAAGTGGGAAAAAAAAATCACAGAGGAAAAAATGCTTCTGTATTTTGTGAGAGGGAGAGCAAATAATAAAATTCCTGAAGTGAAAGTGCATATGTAGGACTTGGGTAGGAAAACAAATACTGCTGTTTTGGAGGAGAGTTCTTTCACCTGTGAATTCATGCCAACAGTAACACTTCAGACTAAAATCCAAATCTAATTTCATATGTTTCCTTTACATCCTCACGCAAGAATCCTTGGACACAGAATAACCTTAGAATGCAATACATGAAACTTCCTGAATTGAAATCTGTCGTGAAGAGTAAGTAGATTCCCAATGAGTCGTACCTGGTTGTGAATATTTGCATTCAATCTTTCAGAACCATCTTGAGGACACCAGTTCTATGCTGTCAGTGCTGATACAGCCAGGAGGCCTTTTGGTGCTTCTGTTAGGGCCCAAGAAAGATTAGTCTTGTATAGTGTACAGTCCCTAATCCAGCAGAATAGAAACCCAAAGTTGTAAATAACATTCTTTCTTCCCTGGCTGCATTCATAGCTTGATGTCATCTGAATCATAGTGAAACCCGTCTTCCAGCTGTGGCTTTGGTCATGTTGCTGCTATAGTTTTTGTGTGTGGAAATGAGAATTCCAATACTTAGCAATAAATGTGTGTAAGAACTAGTAAATGCTTGTAATATTTGCATGTAAACTTTGACAACCATTCTATGATTTTATGGTTCTGGAAAGCATCAGATGCTAAACTGTCTTAGTAGGCAAGTTGCATCCTATTAAATAAGTTTCAAGGCTGAATATTAAAATGAAAGAATAACAGACTTCCTTTCAGTGCTAAAACAGGATTGTTACCTTCTGTTGAGTACTGACTTCTGAATTCAGGTACATCTTTCTGCCTTTGAGGTACTGATGAAAGTTGTCCCGTGTTTGAAAGAATTTTCCTTAATAGCTTTATATTAAAAAGTAGTAACTGTAGTTCTTGGTTTGAATGTGATATACTCTATAGCAACTGATTTTTATAAATCATCTTTTACATAAATTACTGGAAAGAGAACAAATGTCTAACTAAGCTCTGTGCAAGTTGTTACATTTAGGTTCTGTCCTGTAAATGTGTATTAATAAGGGTGATTAATCTGGAGCTGTTTTCAAGAGAGACCTCACTGATAGTGCATTAGGATTTCTTGTTTGTGGCATATCCTTCTTGGTTTAAATGTTACGCAGCTGGGTTTTGCAGTCTTAGTTTTGTTCCCAATGAAGTCAGTGGCAAAAATGCCTCCACTGTTACAGAAGTAGATGTTCCATCATGTACAAGTTTAAACGTGGGGATAAGATTAAAGGAATATTAAACTGATAGGGTCTATATGTTTTTAAATAACTATATTAAACTAGTTCATCAAATGAGCATTTGAGAAGGATCAAAATTTAAAAACGAAGTACAACTATTAGGTAGAACTGCCGAGCTTTATCAATGGAATAGATACCTTGGTGCTTGGAGTAAGCCAAAATATTTTTTTTTACTCTTGTAAGCTATTCTGGAAATACGTTAATTAAAATTTAGTAAGTGTCAGTGCATACATCATATTTCTAGACTGCAATGACATTTGCGTATAGTAAACTCCTGTGGAAAATAGTGTGAGGTCCATCTTGTGGAAGCTAATTGACATAATTGTGATATTTATATTCCTTGAATTAGTAGAAAATAATCTCTACATTTTCTTAGCGTGTTTAGTAAGAGTGAAGCTTTGTTTCACAGATTTTAAAAAGTCATGTAGTCTTAGGAAAAGTATGTGCTTTATCAACATTTCAGTAAAGTTGAATTAATTTCATTAACAAAATGGAACTTTTTCTATGTTGTAAATATTTTCTGTATAACCATTGGGCTCAGACAGGTCAGGTGAGTGTTTTCCCTCACAGAGACTTTGATCTTCATCGGCCTGCACGCTAAACCAGATCTCAGTGTAGCTTTGTCCTGTGGGTATCCATAAGGACATGTAATTCTGTTAATTTTAAAATTGTGTTGCTTTAAATCTGCAGCTCTTGTGTTTCATCTCTGTAAATAAAGCTCATCCTGCAAGCCAGCCAGGAAAACATATGATACCATTTGCGATTGCAGAATGCGGCATGCTGTTCTTCTGTAATTATAATGGCCGGAGCAGCGAGGGGTTGGTTAGCCTTCCTTAGCAATCATTAATCTCGCAGCCTCGGTGGCGGTGGCCCGTCCTGCAGAACAGCGGTCCTTGGCGTCGGGCTCCTCGGAGCGAGGGGCGGTCGCGTTTGCAACGTGCTGCTGCTCCGCATCCCTCGGGAGCCGGGGAGAGGCTTTTTCCCCGTCTCAATCGCTGCTCTACTCGCCCCCACGCTCCGGCGTGTCCCTTTCTTTCTCCTTGTTGTGAAAGTTCCTTTCGGTGTGACCGCGAGTCTGTTTAGCAGACCATATTGCAAGTGAAGGTGCCTCGTTTGTTGCCTGGTTTTGGCAAGGCTGGGCAGTCAGCTGGGATGTAATTAAGACTCTGAGAACAGGCTGTCTTCTCCACAGGAAGGGCATGTTAGATGTTGCTGGGATTTGGGGCTGTCAGTTTGGCCAAGGCTGGAGACGCAGAGCTGGGGACAGTGATCTTTTCTTTCATTTATAATCCCTTTATGTACAGTGTATGCACTTGGCAAAGTTTACATATAACCTAGTGGCTGGAGCTTACAAGCCAGTGCAGCTCAATTAGCATATGTTACATGTATATTTTAGTAATATTTTAAAGCAAGTGCAAATTTCCAAAGTGAATTATGCATGTATGACAGAAATAGGGTTGTGTTGCATTGGGTGTCAAATCCCACAACTTTTTGTCAAGACCATGGATTTTACATTAAAAAGGCAGAGAGACTAAACGAGGTAAAACAGTTTTAATTTTTAACAGTTTGGTCCAACCCAAGGAACTGCTCTCTGACAGTTATAACTGACATTTGAATAATTGGATTAATTCAGAGAGGGGCAAATCCTGTATTGATGGCTGTGCTTGTTCTATATATTTTTTTTAACTTAGGGATGGAGCGGAATGGTTTAATTATTTAAGGGCGCTTCGTTCAATATAAAATACTGCTGTTTTGAAACTTTGGTCTAAATTGAAGGAGGAAAAATATTTGCCTTATTTTGCGCTTTATATTTAAAGGCTTAAGAAAAAATTATGAAATGTATTGTTTTATGCTTTTTAAGAAAACTGGGAGAGGTGAAAATTATTATTTGTGGCTCAAAGCACCAGAAATGGAGATGAACCTGACGTGTAAAACCTCAGTAATAATCGCATTACTCTGCAATTGTAGAATATTCAGTTAATGCTATTGCGAGAAGTATCTTTTGCAGTTTTCTTAAATGGGTATTAAACTCTTATTTTATTCAGACTCTTTTTTTTTTTTTTTTTTAATGAGAAATTTAATATTTACAAAAGTAAATGGGTTTACTGTGCTGAAAACCAAGGATAGGAAGGCTGGTGATTGTCAGAGACAGTGGAGAACAGGGGTTTGGTTCTGGCTGGTTACCCAGCAGGACGTTAATAGTATTAACACTCAAGGAGAAAGTGTGGATTCACAGCTTATGACATTTACACCTTATAAGAGAAGTAAGAAGCATGTCTATGAAATGCCACGTGCATTTATGGATGCATGTGTGATTTTAGACAAATAGAAGTGTTTTTTTAAAGGATTATGGAGTCTGCTTTGCTTTTATTAGTTTATTGAAATGTTTTTATGTTGCAAAACAAGCAAATACCATCTTTCCTTAGCGTTCCTACCTGCCATGCTGCGTTTACAGATTACATCATCATAAGTTCTGCGACATAATTGTGTTTCCAAAAAGGTTTGTTTCAGCGGATTTATATATAAAGAACCAAGTGAAATTTGAAAGTGCCTTCTCAATTTGTGTGATTAGATGACAAGGAAATGTATTCTTTAAGTTAATTTTGTACATTGTCATCCTAAGGAGTTGCTGTACATTCCTGAAATGTTTTATCATTTGCTTTGCAAACAAGGCAGTGAAGCTTTCCTGTATCCAGATGAGCATTCCTGTGGGAATTCTCAAATCTTTTTAAAATTCTGGGGGTTTTGGTGCTGTTTGGTTTGGTGGGGTGTTTTTTGGTTTGGTTGGTTGGGTGTTTTTTTCGGTTGTTTGGTTATTTGTTATTTTTGTTTCTCTGCTTTGGGTTGTTGGTTTTTCTCTGGGGCAGCCTGAGGAAGTCCCAGGAGTGAAGTTGCCATCTGTTCTCTATATTAAAAGAATCTTCTGTATTATATACCTGATGTTCTTGTCCCAGAGATAAATGTTGATAATTAAAAGGACAGCATTTGTCCTTTATTCTGACAAAAATTCCTTCTTATGAACAGTTACAAAACTTATGCACAATTTTAGGTTAAGCTCATATTTTCTAGTGTGTCCCATTCCCCTTTTTTTTCCTTCTCGTTCCTGAATTTTGATGAGTATTGGCAAGTAAATTGAATAGTTTATTAATCTAAGCATGTGCAGGTATGATTTAAGGAAGGCTTCAGCAAGGCTGAATGCAGTAGAGTTGTAGATAAATTATTGTTATTGATAAGCCTGTCTTGTGGTATAGAGGAGGGAAGGCAAAGGGTTGAGAGTGAGAGATTGATTGGAGCCAGACACCTATTTTGGGATTGTTTCCTCCATAAAAATTGGGAGGAAGACGGCCTTGCTTGATTGCATGAACTTCCTTCCCAATGCACATTTGCCCGGGAACAATTCTGCAACTTCACACCACCTATAGCTCATTAGTGCCTATAGCTGCTCCCAGTGGTGGATGCACAGCCTGAATACCAAGTACCTCTATTCTGAATATCATGTTTATGCAAGTCAAGATTAATAATTTGTGAGTAGCCTCCTTGTTTGTTGTTTTAATACCATCTCCATTCATGATTTTAATACAATAATGTAAAGAAGAATGCATCTATCAATAAGGAGAGTGGAAAAAGAGTGCTGTGATGTTACTCTGATAATTGTGCTGCTCTCCCACCTCCATGGCAAACAGCACCATGCCAGGGCAGAGCAACGTTCTTTCTAGCTCTGTGTCATCCACTGGTGGACAACAGCAGATAGCAAAAGACAAAAATGAGAATAAGGGAAGTATATAGTGATTCTATCTCTGGATATTGATCTGCCTCTAGTAATTTGTGCCTAACAGAATTCCTGATGCAAGCTGATACCTTTGCATTTAATGGTCCTGCAAAGATACTGCTTTTCTGTGAATTTATGCAATAATTTTTGATGTACATAGACTCAATATTCTGTTCTGAGCAATTGCACTATGTACTAAAGATTATGATCACACCCCACAAAAAAAAGTCCCAGAATAAAACACCCAAAAATTCTATCTGCTTTTGCCTATTTGTTTCTGTTATTAGCAAATAGTGAAAGCAAATGCCTAGGTAAGTTTGGTTGGTTTTGTTTGTGGTTGGTTGGGTTTTGTGTTCATTCATGATCTCATTGAGTTTCACTGCGTTTTCCTTCTGCGATCACTTTCCTGGGATGAACAGCTTTACTCTTTTTAATCATTCTTCATATTGACTCCTTTTGGTATCAGTGCTCTTTATGTCTTTCTTCATTGTAGTGTATCTGCTTTGAGGAGGGGAACCAAAAGTGTTTAGTTCTTCATGCTTTGGCATCTTATCATATACAAACATCACCATATTCATATAAATGAGTTCATTTTTCTTCCTGAATATTTTCATTTTTCTTCTTGAATGTTGTGTTTTGTTTTGTTTTCTTTTTTTGTTTGTTTTACTTCCAATTTGTCTGAAAGAGCCTGTGTATCTTTTGTGAAGTGAAATGTAGGAATTGACATAAACATGATTAATAATTGTTATTTTCACAATAGCTTCTGCTATTCAGATATAAAATTGTATCTTCATTTAATTGTGTGTATCGTTAAATATACCAGGTGGAACTGAAATCAAATCAGAGTTTATCTGCCTTGGGTAAGAGAACATATTCTCTTTGCTTGGCAGCATACTGGCGTTGAGATATCAGCACCCATATAAGTATCTGTTTTAAACTGATTTTATATTCTGTCTGGAATACCTTGGCTATAGAAAACTTATGCAGAAGTTACATTCAGGAGTTCCTCCTTATAAATAGGCCATTGAAAAGGTATAGAGATCTTTATATTAATATTTAGTTCCGAAGACTTGTTTACATGCAGCGATTATCTTTTTGTTTTAGGGACAGACTATTAGTAATCAGTAGTTTCATAATGACTCACAAAAACTTCTCCTGTGCAGCTGTTCTGTGTACTTGTGGCTCATTTTAATTCATCATGGTTTGATGCAATTGTTTGCAATATCTTCTAAAACACACATCCCACCTGTTGGCGCACCTCTCTACTGAACAATATTTTTTCTGTTCATAGCACTGTGCCACCTTACAAAGAATGTAACGTATCACATGTGCCAGCCTGTGCCTTCTTCATATAGGTGGGGCAAGAAATCAGAACACCGACTTACTCAAGTTATGGGGGAAGCTGCACACACTGGGCAGTATAATTGAAGCTGAATGTTGGACAGGACATGGATTTGTAAAAAGTTCCATGTGAGTTTTGAAGACGTTATAATCGTCTTCTCTACTGCTCAAAAATGGTGTCGAGTCTTGGAAGAGGAGCTAGTAATATGTGAACTGATTCTTAGAAGGTCTCAGGTTGAAGAGGGCTTCACAATCAAGTCTTAAAGTTTGTGTGGATTTACATACAACTGAAAATTTGAGAGATTCATATCTCTCCTGAGATACGGATGTTTCAGGGGGGAAAAAAGACAGTTGTGCACAGAAAGTAATAAGAACATATATGTAAAGATTAAAAGCGACTGCAAAAAAAAAAAAAAGTATGCAACAAATCTGTATAGCAGTTCATTTGTGGATCAAGACAAATAATGAACAGAAAAAATATTGTTCAGTAGAAAGGTGCGCCAACAGGTGGGATGTGTGTTTTAGAAGATATTGCAAACAATTGCATCAAACCATGATGAATTAAAATGAGACACAACTATAGGATACACAGTAACATGTCTCGTGGGACACAGCTATAGGATACACAGTAACATGTCTTGTGGGACACAGCTATAGGATACACTGTAACACGTCTCATGATTGCTTCATTTCTATAGTTGATTGCTGCTTAGTTATTTTGAATGTGCTGGGTTTGCTGCTGACATTATGTGTACGAGAGACACATATTAGGTAGAGTTAGGTGGATTATTTCAAATGTCATTTTTCAGCTTCTTAAGAGTTTCTCGTTCAAATTCTGGTATCAGATTGTTGATGTATGTAACAATCTCAAAAGACGAATGGCCTTCTGGAGCATATACAGAATTATTAGTCTCTTCTTAAAATTATCCTTCGCAGATTTCCTTTTACACAATATGCATCTATCTGATGCTATAATCTGTCTGATTACTGAAAACTTAATTTAAAAAAAAAAAAAATCCTGTTCTCCAATAGCTACTAATGCACCAGGTTTTGTTACCTTAACATTTTTCTTTCATTAATATTGATTAAACAGTAGAGGGTTTTGCTGCTGTTAATAGGGTGCACATTTTAAATTTTAGATCATTAACATTTAAATAGATTTTAATTGTTAAATATAACAAATTTATGCAGGTAAAGATTCAGTTTCTTCAATTAATTTACATTTACATGTTCAGAGATCTTTCACTAAGGCTATTCTCATAAAACTTTAAGGGTCCCAGAAGGATCTCTCTATACCTTTATTCTTTTCATTTTATCCCAGCTATTCTCTCCATATTATGTCTTTGAAATTGCTAGGCTTTTTTCCATGTGCTGCTTAATAAAATAACATTTCTTTTAGCCTTTTAGGCAGAGGTTTGTTTCAACAGATTTATATATGAAGAGCCAAGTGAAGCTCAAGTGTGTGACTGAATTCTAAATTTGTTTTACAAGTTTGGAAATCGATCATTTTCTTCATTATACACACATGGCAAAAATAAGTATCTGCTTGTTTGGTGGAACATGCAGAACTGTCAGTGACTAAAATCCCTGGGGATACTTTTCCATCCCCTTGGGTTCCACAAGGCCAAATTAAAATAAGCAATGTTAGTTAGGTATTTTATCTCATCCTCTAAAGGAATATTCATTTCTTATGTATTCCTTGATCTGGGTCTGGCATGTTTCTGGAAGCATTTTACCTTGGATGTAGCCACTTTATCCTATATATTCCTATGCTATGTAGACACAAAGTTCTAACAGTTCAGTAAAAAGTTACATGTTTTACTTTATCAAACTAATAAGTTAATGTTGGCTTGCATGATGTCAAGTAAAACACAGTATAGAACAAGGACATGAAAGGCAGAGGTGAGGAACATCTTATGAACAAGAGGAGGAATATGTCTTGCAATATTAAATTTCACAAAGAAGGGAGATAAATTTCATTTCTTTAGAAGGAACCTGATCAACTCATAATTGCATATCTATGCTCCCAAATAAATAATTAGCGAGGATTAAATGTAACACATTTTATTTTACTGTATGTTCATTGTGTGCCGTGACGTAATTTTCTGAATTCCCCAACCCAACGTGCAAAACCAGGGACTCGAGGGATTGTAGAAGATGGAGCAGTCATTTGAAGTTTTTTAGGTTGGTAAGAAATTAATAAAGAAAAGTCAGAGACATGATGCGAGTTTGACAGTGGGATCAAATCAATAGACAGAAAAGGGTTCATTATGTTGCAAAGGAAAAGTTAATAAAGTCTGTATGAAGGGCCTCATCATTTGAAGAGATGAGTGGACCAAGAATGGCTTGTGGGAGGAGGACCTGATGGAAGACATGTAGAAGGGAATGTCAAATGACTCTTAAATGCTTAGATAAAAACAAGTTTCAAGAATTGTGGACACAACAAGATAAAGGGCAATAAGGATGTAAAGGAGAATTGAAATGGGAAAGGCTGTAAAATTTTTCAAGGAAAGTATTACAACAGGTAGTGGAAGTGGTTTCTGTGGACAAAAGGTGGTCCAAGCTGAGGTGATCGGAAAGGAAGTTCAGAGGCCCTTGACACAATGATAGTAAACTGTCATTCAATGTTTATAAGAGGAATAAGAATTGAAGTAAAGTTTGAAGAAGAAGTTGAGATCTGAAATACCATTTTTATTTTTTCTCGTTAAAACATACATCACTGTTTGGCGAGGGCTTTGCCAAAAATAAAAGATAAGTGAGAGAAAAGAGAAGGAAACATGATGGAAAAGAAGGGCTTGAACATGAAGGTAGAAATTAGTAGTTGACACAAAATGTATCCAAAGGGCACACTACTGGAGTATCCTGACCATTAGGAAACAAAAGTTTATAAATATCTTGACGGTAACCTGACTTGTTCTTGTGTTATGAAAGGCAGCTTGTGTCAGGAGGTGGCATGTTTTTCTTGGTAGTGATTTATTCTGTCAGACAGTATTGATTTTAATTGTGTAGAAGGTATTATAGGAAAAAGAAATGGCAACTCCCCTAAGCTGGCGCTTAACGATTCGTGATTAACAGATCTCTGTGCAGAACCGTTGGCTTCAGCTCTGGCAGCATTCACAAGTGTAATTATTGTTTGTGAGGGACAGAAACCCGCTTAAAAATGTGACGACTTTATAAGTGGAAAAAAAAGTTGCAGAGCTACATATTGATAGAGGAAATGAGGTAAGTTGGAAAGTGATGTAAATTATCTCAAAGCCTAAAAACAACTCAAAACAAAGGGATATTTCCTCCACAGAGACAAGAATATTAAAAAAGTCTTTCTTCACCATTTCAGTGAAGAATTTGCATTTCCATGTTTATGATTCTCCATCTCTCCATCATCAAATGCATGTCATTTTATGCCTTTGATTCTGAGTTTAAGACAGCAGAAGACAATCTGATTTCCAAGGAGGAAAATCTTTCATATTAGAGCATCATGTTAGTCTTGGGCCTCTGCTAATGTGAAAATAAGAATATTAACTGCTGAGGGACTGAGATCTACACATAAAATATCTATGAAGGAAATAAATATTTTAAAATGCAAGCACTGAAGTTGTGTTGGCACTTCAAAATAGGGTCAGAGGCTGGTTCCTCCTTTAGAAGTGTCAGTGTTCTAATGTGCTTTACTGCCTACACTGAACCTTTCATGATGAAGTTACTACTGTTGCTTTTTTTCCAATGGAAAAAACACATGGAATTATTTTTTTCTTTCAAAAGGTCATGAGGTTTCTATAAATAGTAATATACAGCTTCAGAATTATGCAAAAAATGAAGTTTTCAAAAAGATGATTTGTTCTATCCAGACCGCACAGAAGAGACCACCAGAATAATACCTGCCTGGCAAATGAATTCATAGTTTTTTTTAAATGAGGATAATTTCTTTAAAATGAGCAAAGGAAAAGCTGTTCTTCTGCAAGATCCATGTGTAATACCAAAACATGTAAAAATGTCCTTCAGCCTGGATGTCCTTAGCTGTAGCACACAAAAGGAGAGGTGTGCAACATTATGTATTGGGAAGCCAGGAATTTCTGCAGTCTCAGCAGCCTCTGTCACCAGCCGAGATTGTGTTTGTTCCAGGTAGCATGAAGGATGCAGGAGAGATACCAAGCCTTTACTTCAAAACCTTCTTGCACCTAATGTTGATGTTATTTGATCAATCTTTTTAAGACAGAGTACTAGTAGTAGGGTAGGACTTTCCAGTGGTCCCCCTTCCTTCTGATGTCCAGTGACAACAGGGAGTAATCAGATCTACTTACTGACTTTGCATATTCCCCCCGATTGATTTGTGCCTTAACAATAGAATATGTTTTGCTTTCAGCTTTTGGTTTCAAGGTGGTATTTCTGTATGCAATCAAAGTGTATATTATGCATTAAGTAGTTGTCTGTAAATATGAAACCTCTGATAGTGATGTCTGGATGCATAAAATCAAGAGAAAAGTAGATGGTTAATAAAATAGAAATTAAGGAGTATGGATTATGAGGACCCTAAATGGTAATTTCACTGGGGTCCTGAGCTCAATACATACTGAGTACCTGTAATTAAATGCTGAGCAATCTAAATTTCTGTTGACCTGGTTGGGAACTGAAGTTGACTCAAATGTGTCTCCTATCACTTTATCAGCCTCCAAGTGTCTCTTGCATATGGTGTTACATATGGTTTTATGTAAGCGGGAAGGTTAAATAGCTTATGCTCTCTGCTTAACTTGGTCTCCTGCCTTCAAACTGCTGGTAGATGAACCTCATGTTCAGCTGAACTATTCTTTAGAATTTGCTCTAATTCAAGATAAAAAAATTCCAAGACAAATAAGAGGACAGGAGGTGTGGTTTATTGAGGGCCCAACTTAAATGCTTCTGTGCAAACACACGTAGCGTGGGGAACAAATGAGGAGTCAGAGATGTGCACATGTCTGCAGGGCTGTGGTGTTATTGGGATCAGTCATTTACAATCAAACAAGTGAACAGAAATGTAATAGGATACAAAGAAAAGTCTCTAGCAAGGTGTAGATGTACACACAAAACCTGTATAATAGCTGCTTCATGGCAGCAGATATAAATGTATGTCTTATATCCACCTACAATGGCTTTGGAAAGAAAAGCACATAGAAGGAGAACTCTGTAAAATACAAAGTGTGAACAAATAAGGTGTTTAAAATATAGGACTTATTGCAGATAAAAATGTGTGACTGCTTTTTCCCCAAAGTGGTACTCTAATAGAAGTTACAGCTATTTGCATGCAATGGAAATATGTTAATACAAAATGTTACCAGTATTTTAAGTCCCTGAGGATAACAGTAGGAATATGGAATCCTGCATTTGTACTTTCTTTTCCTAACTATTTCACATACATTTAAATATGCTTTACCAATGAAAGACATCCTTTTGTATTTGAGTCTGGTCTTTGAAATTTTAGCCCTTTCTGGTAAATATGTTTGAATAAAAATTAGCCCAGGAGAGGTGATTCTAGTCTGTCCACTGTATTCTCTAGATTTTGTTTAGTCCCCAAAATTTAGCTCTAGTGAACATACATTTGCATAGAGAGAAATAGAAATAAATACTGTATCTCTTTTGAAGACTGCAGTTCTCTGCTGAAAAGAAGAAAAAAAGCCCACTCTGATTGCACTGTTAGAACATGATGCTGAGTCCAGCCGGTTCAGGCAGGCCTGCCTAACACTATAATCAAGTTGATTGTATTGCATTGGTATTCTAATTTCCAATTTGGATTTTTGCTACATAATCTCTAGTAGAGTGTGTCTAATCTTTGAGACCCAAAGTCTCTGTATAAACTCTCTGAATTTTCCTCCATGTGTCTCTGCTAAACTGAGATGTGTCTTCTGGCTGAGTTGTAGAGACATTAAATTACTGAGTAAATCAATACAGCACTGTTATGTCACTGTATCTTTTTCAAAGACCAGCTCAAATTTTGTATGCTGTAGCTTTGATCCCTTTCATTTAATTCTAAGTACACTTGTTATTATAGTAACTGTTGTTTGTATGTTATTTTAGCCTTTTACTTAAGTAGCTATTTAGCAATTTAAATGAAAATGTAATTAGGTTACATCTGTTTTACATGCATGTAATACCACGCAGATGTAAACTTATATTAAAGCCATATTTTCTTTTTGGCAAAAAGACGTAAGAATAGAATTGTAGTAATCATGCAATACTTTTTTTTTTTTTAAATAGTGTACACAGGACGTATTCCAGTGTTTATGTTGTGATGGTAACAGCCCTTTCTATTTTTGAGAGACAGCACAGGGAGCCGACTGTTACAGCCTTTTATTTTAGTTGTAAAGGACAAGCACACTGCTATGATGGTGTAAATCCTAAGGAACTCCATTGAAGTTAGTTAAAATTCCCTACTAAACTCATCAGTTTCAAGAACTGACTCTTTCCAGAGCCATATCCCACTCTTACGCATCTCCACTGAAATAAAGAATGTGTGGGTTTGCACCATTGTGAATGACAGTGATATTTGGCTTTCAATAGCTTTATTTTAAAGAAAGATGAACTTCTTGCTGGGCTGATCTTATGAAGTGCCGAGTGCCCTCAGCTATTGTTGACTTTGATCGGGGTTTTTTCTGTGCTCTGGAAAGAGAGATAAGAGGTATGGATTCAATTCCAGCTTTACCTTCGTCTTTGTGTAGGTACTTAAGGAAGGTACTTGATGTGCCTGTACTACTATAATCATAACAGAATTTCTCCTGCCTTATTTGTCCTTTCTTTTTTTGACTGTGGGCTCTTTGTGGCTGATTACTACCTTTTGTTTATAAGGTGTCTAGCACAATATAAGGATTGTGAGTAGCATCCATTGATAGAGGTGTAAGTCATATCCTAAGTGAAACAGATAAATGAATGAGGGTACCTGACAGTCCACTAAAGATGACTAGTATCTTTTAAGACATTGTCTTAATTTGTCTATCAGTAGGCTAAAAATATTAAGCATGAATATCTTTATTCTGTAGTGTAGCACACAATTTTTTAATAATGTCGTGCATTTAAAGCTGCGTTAATGAGGTAAGACTTCTTTCTTGTCTAGTTTTACTTACATAAGTTCAAAATAAACTATGTATATTTTACTCGGAGCAAGTTTCTTTCCAGATGTATTTCTTTTCAATAATTCTGCCTTTTTAGAGAATAATTAAGAAGAACATGTAAGAAAACTGCTGCATGTTTTTCTTCTTACGTTTTTCCTATGAACATTTAAGGCTCCGATTCTACAACTGGGAACATAAGCATATGAGACTACATAGAGACAGAATCAGAATATAAATTTAAATTTATTCCAATTCCTTGTTATTAAATACTTTAGGAGGGCTAAATCTTGCTACTCTTAAGTGTTAATTTGACCCAAATAAGGACTTCCAAGATTGCCTCTAAAGAGTATTTAAATGGGTAATTTAATGCCAACATGATAGGAAGCCACAGAGAGTCAGTATTATGGTATTGTTTCTCAGTTGTGCCTGATAGCTCTGCTGCAGTTTACATTTGGTACAAGGATTGTATTTCGGGAGCATGCAACTTAATTATTCTGAAGGATCCATAATGACCCACTCAAAACGATTTTCTCCAAATCCATAATTTATTTGTTTTCCTTCGTTTGTTTAAATCATCTAAGACTAGGGCTTATCCATGAAAAATCCACAATCCAAGTCTTGGTTAAAAATTATTACCAATTAGTTTGTAAATATTGACAGATCTTGATATTTTTGTAAGCATATAGAGTACTTTAAACATCTAGTTTTAAAGTACTTTTTCCACATATACTGTGCAACTCCAAGTTCTGTCATTTCATAGGATTTATCTTTTGCTTTTGTGTTAACTGAGTTGGTCAAGTTAACTTTACCGTGTAAGATACTTCAAATTTTCTTTGTTGCTTTGCCAGAGAAATTGATGGGTACAGAAATCTTTACTTCCCACACACAGAATTCAGTGGATTGGTTGGCTGTCATGCAGGGTTATACAGACAATATCTGCAAAGGATGGTAATATAAACAACATGGAATGAAGAAACACAAAGGTTTTTTTTCCTGAACGTTGTTGGGCAAAGACTGAAAGCTGGAGTGCTGGACATATTTTCTCCTCCTCTTCCTTTCTGCATGGAAATAATTTCTTTTCCCTCTTGGGAAATCAGTGCCGTTCTCTTTTCCTGTGGACTGGGCTGTGAAGTACTCACCCTCAAGTTGAGATAATGATTTATAGGGAGATATATAGATGTATGAATATATATCGAGAGATGTATATATACAGATTTATAAATATATATGTAGAGATGTATATGTACATATTTGAAACCTCTTGAGTTTTAAGCACTTTTGTGTGGCCCAAAGCCATGCAGTCAGCCCTTTGAGAACCATCTGGGTTTCCAGAGCGCTGGTGCCCTGTGTCCTTCAGCTGCGGCTCCTGGGGGTAACTCGGCTTTCTGCAGCCTTCGCGGTATTCACAGACTGGGCAGATCAGCCTTGTAGAGGGTGGTTCCATGTTATCTTTCATGGCGACTGGCTCCATGATTCATGGGGACTTTGGTAGGAGCATCCTGTATACAGCGGATTCTCTCATTCTGTCTCCTTCTGGACAGCTGTAGCTCCGTTAATGATGTGGAACGTGGCTGGCGATGGAGGCCACGGCAGAGGTGGTGATGAGGCTCTCAATGCTGAAGGACTTTGTCCTGAATCAACAGCTGGTCCAGCCCCACTCCTCACATTCCTTCCTTTCTTGGCAGGGCCATGGAACGTACTGTTCATTGTCTCTCGCCTGCCCTGTTATGCCAGTGTGCATGCTTGTGGTAAATAAAATCATTGTAGCTGAGTTATGATTCAACATTAACTTTGATATTGACACCTCTAACTGGCTAAGACAGATCTCTGATCATTAGTATTTTAGTAGTTTAAGAATAGTCTTACAAACTAAAGATACTGAATATATTTTAAATTCAAAATATTGTGTGGTGTGGGAGAACATAGCTACATGATTAATAACAATTATTAAAGCACTCAGTGTAGCTTGTAACATTTTTCCCTTTGTGTTATGGCAGCTTTCTTTGCTGAAGAGGTAAAAGAGCGTCTGTTACAACCGCCAGAGTGAGGAAAGAGCATTGAAACCTGGACTCAGTATCAGATCATGTTTCACTAACAGAACAAGATTGATTTATTGTGTTACATCAGGGTTAGATGGACCCAGTACTGCTTCACCACATGCTATTTCATTCCCTTGTCTACTAAGTATGCAAGTACAAACAGCTTTAACACAATTCTTTACCTAGAAACAAGCCCGAGGCTTCATCCAAATACTTTTAACATATGAAAATTGAGCTGCTTTGAACTTGTATGTTTTTGATAACTGCTTGGTATGCTTCCTGGAGGATCACCTGTAGGCTTTTCTTTCCAAATCCTAATCCCTTTGATTAAGTGCCAGGACAGATAGCTCTCATTGAATAACTCCAGTCTCATAATTCTTCCTTCATTCAGAGTTGAAAGGGAGCTGCTCAAGCTTCAATAGGTAAATCCTCAGATTTAGTTAAAGTAATTCAGACACTTAGAAACTGAAATTGTTTTGTTCTGAAACAGGGTTCAGATGGGCTACTAAACATTTACATACCACTTGCTGCCAAAAGCTGTAGGATGAAAAAAAAACAAGACAATTTTTTAGCAAGAAGGATTAAGAGTAGAAAAACTTTGAGAACGAGACATTAAAAGACAACCTGGCATGGAAATTTAGACCCAGAAATAGGAATGTAGTTACTTTGCTTGAATGCTCTTGTTTTCTTTTTCTCCAAGATCAGACTGTGGTGCTGGGCTAAACATTCCATTCCTTCCTCAGCCCTTCTTCTCGTTACTAAACAGGGAGCAAGCAGGGGGAAGAAAAAAATCTGATTATTTTTATCTTTACGAGAATGCCTGCTGGGAACAAACCCAAGCCAGTTCAGGATTCCTCTATTTAAGAGTGTTTGTGGCAGGAAAGTGTGATGGGGAATTAGAAATAAACCTGTTAGCTGCTGATATCTTGGGGTAGTAGAGATATCTATTCCATATACATTTTTGCACACGTCATTTTGCGTATGTGCATAATGAAATGGTTTTCTCTGTGGAGGACTTACTGTTCACCTAGGAAATAAGAATATTTCCACATGAGTAATTTGCCTTGGTTAATTCTAGTTCAACCAGAAATGGAGCAGAACAGTTAGAGAAGCTACACTCAGTTCATATGATACAGATTTTCAAAGCTCCTTCAGCCTGAAAATTCATTATTTTTAGAAGACTTCAACCTGCTGAACTATCACATAAAACTGAGTGTTGTAGCACTGTACTGAAGAACTGGCCTGTTCCGTGAAGAAGAGATGGCACTTGCATGGCTATAACCGCAGTTTCTAGTTAAACTTGAGCAAAAACCATTGGGTAACTGTGCACCTTGCCAGCAGTAGACTTTCAGTCAAGTCCTTTTGCCTCTTAGCTACCAGAAGATTCCAAAATATTAATGGACACTTAATCTTGTAGGATGACTTTTTAATTGTTGGGGTTTTTTTTACCCCTCTCTGGCTCCCTGATTTGTTATTGCCATTTTAGACAGTAGTGTTATTTCTGCAGCTCTTTGGCAGGTAAACCATGATGGCCGTTAGAAGATGTGGCTTTGTCATTAAACAAACCACCTTTGGAATTCATTATAGACCTCAAAAACTACATGAGTAGATTAAAAATTAGGAAATACATAGAGAACTCCAGCCCTTACAAGCCTGGGGTAGTTCTGACTGTTCAGATCACTTTCTACTGTAACAAGAAATTTTAACTTTATTTCTTTCTTTTAAAAAGATGTTTTTCAAATAGTATCCTCATTATCAAGAAACTTGTAATGACATTGCAGCTCAGCTACATCAGTAGCATCAGTCCATCAATTCAGACATAAAATGGAATGGTGTACAGCTGCAATTAATAAGCAAAAGCAAGTGGGCAAGACTGCATAAATGAGCTAGAATTTTAAAGGAGAAGTGCTAATTTCTTTCAAGAAGATACTTATATATTTTAAATGATGAGGATTTCAGTGTGTTCTTGCTGCAAACAGCACAGCAATGCCGTTGTCTGGAATCTGCACTAACTGAATGTTACGTATAGGCGATGTCATCTCTGTCTAATATAATGAGGTTATATAGGTTCTTAGCTCTAACTTAGTATTTGATTCCTTAACTAATTTTATAAACGAACCCAGTAGGTCTTTGAATTATTGTTAGGGCAATGACAACTTGAGGGTTCTGTTTAATAAGATAATAACAAAAGTAGTTTGGTTAAATAAACTTTGAAGCAGCAAGCCTGAAGGCCTCTTATTACCTCATTAACAAGAAATGCCATTAAGTTATTACTATTATCCTGTAATAGTTCTCCTTCTTATCACTCTTGCATTCTGATCAGCAAGGATATTTAGTGAAATAGCAATAAATTTTACATAGTTACATGTACCCAAGCAAGACTATAAGCTGAAAATGAAAACAGAAAAATTTAACATTTGAACATACACTTTTGAAAAGGAGAAAGATTTTGCGTGTTCTTACGACAAAGCTTTGGAATGAAAGCAATAGTTTATGAGACATTTTATTACACCTGTAAATCTGAAAGCTTAGCTATAGTTTTTAATTTTTATTTTGCCTCTATAACTATTTTTATACCCTTTTTATAGTTGAGTGGCTCAAGGTTTAAAATAAGTTCTGCTGGGAGTCCGTGCCCCATTAGTCTTCTATAATAAAATGTGAACCTGGCTAAAATAAAACATGATGCCTTAAGAGCAATTAAGAATGGTCTTTTGTAGATAACTGTAACATGAAATACAATCACTGTTTTTATTAATGGATTTGGGAAAAGGAGCTCAGTGATTTATAGCAGAAGAGTGGTTATATTACATTTTTATTTCTTTTATTTTATGTCTCACTCTTCAAAAAACCTTTTAAGACCCCTGAAATAATCAAATTCTGTTTTTCCAATGTTTGTCATGTTAACGTGAACCTCAGTATCTGTTTTATTTAGGTAGTGCTATGATGTCAGATAAGGAGGTGTCCTTTTTTTGTTGTTACTCCATTCCAAAAAAAGTGTTATTTTTGAAAGAAAATCTTGTTGAATGTTTTATAAGAGTGATAAAACCTAAAGGCTGTGTTTTGTATTTTATAATGGCAGGATTTGTAGGACACAGCCATAATCTACTGGCATTGTCTGAACACAAAGCAGAGCATCTCATTAACGCATAGCTTCTTAAAAACTATAAACACAGTTGGCAGATGTTTCTCTAATAGTATAATAGTTTGTGATTACTAGATTAAGCTTCTAATAA
The DNA here is from genome assembly GCF_037038585.1 of Patagioenas fasciata. Classification (NCBI taxonomy): domain Eukaryota; kingdom Metazoa; phylum Chordata; class Aves; order Columbiformes; family Columbidae; genus Patagioenas; species Patagioenas fasciata. Next base: position 7,022,265 of record NC_092532.1, read on the forward strand.
CTTGAAGATTGGTATTTAGCATTGTTGGAAATGGAATCTGCACTGTTAAATATGGAGAGGTTCTTATGTTTGAAACGTTTAGAAAGACTTCAAGGACAGATCTTTCCAGTCTGGATTTTAGCTGTACTTAATATACTACTTGTTGTGAGTGAGGAGAGGAGAAGGAAGTGAAGGAAGGGCTAAAATAACTGGTGTCTTTGCTCTTCTCCTCGAGACTGCAAAGGCTGTAAGTGTGTGGTGGGATATGTGCTCTTTGGATGCCCTGAAAGCACCTCCTGGGTTTCTGGGGACAAGTCCCTGGGCTGGAGGGACATCACGCACATACCATTGACATCTTGGTGTCTGCCTGTGGAGATGCACAAAATCTTTAGGCAGCACAGTCTTGTTACACAAATTACAAAGCATGTTTTCTAGACTCTGTACTAGCATGTTTTTAACTCACATGTTGTTATGTGCTAGTAAGTGTGAGAAAATGTTTGAAGAAAGTTAACTCATTGTGTCTTTCAAACCTGTTTTTTCCCAGCAGAATTGTGTAGTTTGCAAAGCTGTTAGCATGGACAGAGAAGGGCCACAGCAATTTTCCTCAGGAGGTGACCGCTGGCATTTAACACATGCAGGGGCAAGGCAGGCAGGATGTGTCGCTGGTTAGTGGCAGCGTTTGCACTCCTCTAGGCTGGGTGAGTTGGCAAGCCTTGATTCTTACTGATAAAACCGAACTAAAATTCATGTCCTATATCGACATTTGGAAAAGCAATCAGAATCACCTTAGCTAAGCTTGTCTTAAACGGTATATATAGTGTTTATGCACATGTATGTGTGTAAGTACATATATTTATTTGTATATGTATGTGTGGGGAGGGGGTATTTTGGTGTCAAAGAGGCTCTTTATGCTTCTGAAGGGCAGTACAAATATTGCCAGTGGCCTCATTTTGCTTTTTGTTTCACCTACCATGAGGAAGAGCAAGTTTTAAATGAAGTTTCTGCTACAGGAAGCGCTGCTTCCACAGCTGACTGCAAATATGCAGTAAAAAATCGGTAGCGTAGTGCTTCTGCACTTGCAGTAAAGGGAGTTGCAAATGAAACTATTTGATTTGTAAGTACATTTGCAAATGTTGTCTTGACAACCTTTTGGTGTACACCACAAATTTTGTGGTAGCAATGAATTCTGGGGTTAAACCTTCTGGCCCAAAACCAAAGGGTGGTCTTAACTATCTTTGAATGCTTCACCCTATGAAGTGTTTGGTAGAGACTAATAGCAGCTGACATATACTATGCTGGTAATATCCTCTGTCTGCTGTAACCGAACCCTTCCCTAGCCAGCGCAGTGTCCTATTTTTGGAATGTGCTGGCTGGCAGTCCAACGTGGGCAGTTAGTCACCTTGAATTCCACTCGCTCGACTTTCCGTCCCCCAGGACTTGGCTCCATGCTCGCTGCTCTTGGCGTAGGCTCTCGAGTCCGTCAGGATGCTTGGCATTCTTCAAGATAAGATCGGAAATAAATCTCCCTTTTGAAAAGCACGTGCCATAGGAATAAGAATTCAGCCTTCATTGAAAATCAGCAGCATATTGGAGTCACTACCTGTGTCTTTGAGAAAACGTTGTGTGGACTTATTCTCTAGACTGTGAATCTCCAGATGAGAAGCTGGGACATGGGCTTCCTTAGCTTAGCCTGCTTGAGAAGAGGGAGCAAAGAGATGTAAAAGACTAAATCAAGAAATTTCAAAGATGGGAATCTAGTGTGTAGATTCTCTCTATGAATGATAGGATTTGTGATCTGAGCTCACGTAGTACAGCTCTGAAGTGTGCCAGGAAAGTCAGGGCTGAGTGGTAAAGCAGCCTGAGGAAAAAAGATGCTGTTGCTCTCAGCAGCCCATATACTCCAAATCCACCTCCATACGAGACAAATGGAAATCAGAATGACTAAAATGTATTCTGTAAACTTCCAGAAATGCTCTCCTGCTCTCTAGAATCATTCTGAAGGAACAAAGGGGTTGTCGTCATCTAGTGCTGCGTGATCAGAGGTATTTGGCAATGAAGAACTCGGTTCCATCTCTAGCAAATCTAGATATGATGGCATTAATCTGATGGCATAGACAGAATGAGCCCTATCAAATTCACTCTGTGATAAAAATTTAAAGAAAAATATTTATTTTGACATCATACTAAAGGAATATGAATTTACTGTGTTATTGGTTTACGAAAGTAGTACGGTAGATACTTTTCTCTCTGTCTGGTTCTAAAAATAATCATTAAAATGAATGATAGTTGTCACTTTGCTGTAGCACTTCACATTAATATTTTTATTAATTACATTAATATTTTTACTCAGCTCTCACTGCTTGTATCAACATGGCAAATTTCCCAGGGTTTGTTTGTGGTTTACTCTGAGCTGTGAAATTGTACTTTAATGTGATGTTTCTCTTACTGAAACTGTCAACACGGTTGGGAGATCTGTATGATAATTAAATTATCACTGGGTTTTTTCACATTAAAGCAATTACAAGCAACTTGCAGAACAAGTCGATCAGTTAACTATGTTCATGCAGGCTAAAAAGAATTCTGAGAGATAAATAGTTCATATACTGGAGACAGGAGTGGCTGTGGTGGAAGGGAGCGTATGATCACCGATCATCACAAAAACATTTTCTGTTTTCTTCCTCTTTACTAATATAGTTATTAAATAGCTTTTATAAATGCAATAATGAGTCTTTTTTAGCTTTCAAAATTTTAAACCATATGTTTATTATAGTATCCCAGAATAATTTTTTTGAGTTAACAAAACAAAATGGAGGAACATAGGAAGAAATAATGTTGCTATTTGGAATCAATAAATATATTTGTATATTCATTTGGTTTAGGTATTATATTTTAATTCTGTTGTTATGAGAGTTAGTAGACATTTCTGTACTGAAAATATATTTTTTATTCCTCCTTATAAGCAAACAATAGGTAAGTATAGGTTAGTTTGACTGTGATTTATAGGGCTCATCATTGACACTCATCACTTATGCACAGTAACTCACACCTTCAGCTCCCTTTTTAATGTACAATAGATGTTCAATTAACACCGTGCTAATTTGCACATGTGCAGCAGCTTTGTCTTCAGCTCACTATATTACAACTCAGCTCTGTACAACTGTTGGTGGGATACATGCTGTTTTAAATACTTGCAAGTATAGAGTTTTAGGGGTAAAGTTGAATTATTTAAATTCTTGTGTTTAAAATGGTTCATAAGGGATTATTTTTATACAGAAAACTGAAAAAACACATTTTGCTATACACTTAGTTGTTAAGTAGCACAAAAATATATTTTAATCAATTTATTTCAAGTGTTTGCATTCTCTGCTAGGAGATCCTTTAATGTCTTTGTCACAGAAGTTACCTTGGTGCTGGTGTGTGCCAATGTATCATTCAGTTCTGCGCTGATTGTACCTAATCAACACCTAACGTTCATGTTTTGCTCTTAAATACCGTAAGTGATATGAAACGTGCATGAAGGACTGCCATTGAGAGAGAAATATTTACTTAAAATTCAGTTTACATTGTTTTGGGACAAAGCAGCCCACAGAGTTGTTGTGGAGGTTGCACAGACAGTCATGCTTTCTGTAATTTTTAATTGCTTCTTTTTTAGTTTATTCTGAATTCTGGGCTGGAGGCTGTTTGCATTGAAGGAGGGCAAGTTTTCATATGGTCCGTGCTCTGGTTTGGGGGCTCTGGCTGAAATTTCACAGTCCTTTCAGGAATCCCTTTCAGGAATTCCCGAAACAGAAGCGAGCATCAGTTAGCAGCTTGCCTAGATGGGAGAATAAATGTCTCCAGCCTCTGTGCACAAGGGATATTTAAAATCGCATTTCTTCACAAGCTAAATGATACGTTTGCGCTACGCTGGCATATTATACTTAAAGGATGTCAGAAACACCACCAGTAATCACAGGATTTTTAGTGAAATGTGTCTGTGCGTTGAGGCTGGGTTGAGATCCTCTGTTAGAAATGCTGTGGAACTTGCTCATATTCTTCATTTAAGGATTTTTATTTATTTTTTTTCCGAGCAGATAATGTTGTGACAGTGTTTCAATGCTGTTGATTTTTCCTGTAAGTTACATAACAAATGAAAACATTTCAAAGGCATAAACTGTTGACTATAGAGTTGTATTTATTGTGCTTACCTAAATCCTTACATTTCCTTTGCAAAATGTTTTTGAAAGTCTATAAAATCATTTTGCGTGTCATCTGTGGACTATGAGGAAAAAAGGTACCATGTTTGCACAGAAGAGGGAAAACAAAAGCATTTCTATTATACCTATGTCTTTTTTGTCAAAGAAAATCAGCTCTGTATATTTTAGAGCATTGTAACAGCGTGGCGCGGTTGAGTGCTGTTTTCAGAGCTTTTCTGCACTGGTTTTAAAACCTTTTTTGAGAATATAGTTGCTTCGAGTCAGATGAAAAGGCTACAAAGAATGGAGGAATGTCAGTAAAATGCAGTTCTTGGGAACACTGCGTTATCCCTGCTTGTGAACTTTTAGTATTTTGACTTTCAATCAAAATAAACAAGGGTTGAAAGATGAGTGGTTCCTACTGATTATGTGCAAACTTTGTCACTCAGAAGCGTGACACGAGTCAATCATTGCCAGCTCCTGGTAAACCAGCCCCAGCCCCGTGTTAGGTCATGTGTTAGAGATACATCTCTCTTCTAAATTGAATTAAGATTTTTTTTTTTCTGGGCATCTGCTTTTTATCACCAAGATTTCTAAACTGCTAAAGCTCGTTACCATGAACAGAGAAAGTAGTCTGGGTGCAGCACTGAGTAACCATGTCTGGGTAAGTAAAGGTCCATGTTGTTCTTCAGAAATACAAAGGCAGGTTTAAATATGCTACATAGAAATTAGAGTAGGTAAAAAAGAAAAATCAGTGCAAGAAACTGAGTAGAACCTGACGTTTATATTTGAATCATTCTGTTGAAAAAGAATTGTGTAAAAATTAACATGACAGTGTTGACATACAGACTTACCAAAACCGGTGAAGTACTTGTTTATGGCTGAAGTTTTAAAGAAAAACAAAAGACCGAAAGAGTTAAACACCTGGAGCCAGTCTGCTCAACTGCTCGGCTGCGTTTGGCACACAGAGTTTTTCCTCCATTATGGTTCGGTTCAGTGACTGATTCATTCAAAGCTGAGAAACCAATTGAGAGTTGAAAATGCAGGAAAGCTTATTTTCCTGTTTAAACATTTAAATAAATTGATATATACGAAGACTCGAACTACAAGTTTCAAATGCTTGCTGGACATTAAAAAACAAAATAAGAGATTATATTATATATATATATCTCCAATGCACTGACGTTGGTTTTATTTTAATTAAAAAATGGGTATTCAAAAAAAATTGTCATCTTGTACATTTTCAATTCTTTTCCAAATGTAGACTTAAATCACGCTTGTTATCGTATTTACTAAATATTTAAATAATTGGTAATTATTTCTGACGTGTTAAAATGGTTAAATTGGCAAAGTAGATAAGTATAACATAGAATTGACAAAAATATATGTCTGTCAAGTGTTGTAGTTATTGTACGGGGTTGTAAACCACCCATTTTTAAATAGTTACTAGTCACTAAGCAATATTTTTGTAAGAAAGCAACTGAAAGTTGTAATTAGTACTTCTCAGCTTCTTCCAAAGAATCCCTTCCTTTTGATGCATCCACTTGTGTTTACTTAGTTGGTGTTGTTCCCTTGAGCTAAAACTGTTCTTCCATGACAAAATATAAGGTTCACATGTCAGATCTTAAACATTTGCAGATAACAATAACTGATCTATAAAAGTATCTCAGGTTTGGCCCTGTGAAAATAAATAATTCTTTAAAAAGACTAGAGGTCATATGTGTTTTGATAAATTATATTCTTTAACTACATCTTTTGTATTTTTCCTATACTTGTAAAGGCAAGTTTAGACAAGGAAGAAGTCCTGTGTATATTCTCAAAATAAATAAAATATCAGCCCATTTCCTAATTTGTTGAATATGTTTGGGAAGTTTGGAATAGATGTTTAGATAAACAGATGGACTTACAGAGAATTGAATCACAGGAAATACTCATTTTTGAGTTTTAATTTTAGTTTTTCCTCACCTTTTGATTCTGGAAGTCAGACATAAGTTGGAATATTTTAAATCTATTGTTGGCCATGATCTTATAGTTACCTAAACAAAGTCTTAAAGCAGTGTTCACAAAAACACAGCAAGTACTGGTTGAATAAGATTTCAAAGGTGGTGGTGTGTGTTTGTATGGGGGTTTTTTTTGAGAGAACTTTAATTATAAATATATATATTTTTTTCTAGTTTGTAAAGCTCTATTTCAACCCTCTATAATTTCAAGTTTCATAACCTTTCCCTCTTATTTCAAGAGATATTTTGAATATGAAAATATCATGTCAAAACTTAGCTCAACCCTTCATCATGTTTTTTAAAACCTAAGTTAGAATTCTGTTTCTAAGATAAACAGATTTGGATCAGAAAGATTTTCAGCTAGCCTGGTATTCATTTTGGCTGAGGGTTCAAGCAGTGTCTTTAATCATATTTTTGTTGATTATTTATTAGTTTCTGTGGGAAATCAAAGGACATACAACCGAAAATATGTCTCCCATAAAATACATCATGAATCAGAAGCTGTAGCAAAGAATTTCTAGGAAGTGTCTTTCATGTACCAATATGAACTGATTGAGAGATAAAATATACATCTTTAGGGTGTGTGTAACATGCAAATGAAGGCTGACCCAAAAAATGGAATTATCCACACTCTGCCTGGAGTAGGATTGGTATTGCATTACCAGAGTAAGGAATCTGGTGTCAGAGAAGAGAGTATTTCTGTTCCGTGTCATCTGAAGGTCGATGGTTAAAACTGATTCAAAACAGAAAACTGACATAGAAGTGCACATTAAGAATACATTGGCTACCTTTGGCAACTTTGCAAAATATGTGTTTACATACTTGGCATGTGTTTGTGTGAGGTAGTGATCAAATTTGCCGTCATCCAAATATAGCTATGAAATCCCAATGGACTTTTAGCAGTCCCAGTATATACTTCTGAGTGGTGACAGCCAGACTAGCTTCAGTGCTGACACTGACTGGGAGAAAATGTTGTTGTTGTAGGAATGTAAAATATACTGTGTATTTTATTGCAAACATCAGCAGTAGAAAAAAGTATTAGTTATTTGAAAATGCAAGTGATTATGTACAACTAATTCTGGATTTTGTATCTTTCATTGGCAAAATACCATTCTAGGACTTTTACAACTTCAGTAACGCAGGTTTCGCTCAGGAAGCTCCGTAGCCGATGAGCAGCACCGATACCCGGCTTGAGGAATAAGGAGCATTTAGCTCGTTTCTAGCTGAAAATTTGAGTCTCTGAGTGAGCTTCTCTGGCTTCTCCAGCTTGCGGGGGATTTCTGGCTGCTTTTCCTTTCATTCCCTTCCCCAGTCTGTAACATATTACCAAAGTTTCCTACTTCCCTAAGAGGAGGGTACCTCTCATCAGTGATGTAGATTTTTTTAGTGCAACAATTTGTTCATATGAACTGAGCAGACAGAATGTGCATCATCAAAAGCCATGGCAGGATGCTGCTGACTGCCTCCAGAAGGGTGAAAATACCCCCACAGACCAAGAATACTAGAGAAGAAATAAGCTGGCAAGGAGATTCATGCCAGATTTTGTAGTGGAATTTGAATTTTCTTCTAAATTGCACTGATAGTTTAATAAAAACAATATAAAAATCTAATGTAATCATTACAAACAATTACTTCTGTCAGCCTTGTTTCCAGTTTGAGCGGCAAGTGCATTTTCCTTATGTATATTGGTGTGGGAGTAGAAATCATTCTACTTTTCCCTGCCCCCAGAAAACCAGAAGACAAATAAAAGATTTTTATAAGTAAAATGACATCTTCTTTATTTTAGCTTGCAAAGCAGTCAAATGTTTTGTAAGGAGAATATCTTCTGAAAAATATATTGAGTTTTTCTAACAAAAAGCCATTGTATACAGGGGAAACAGCAATTAGTTAATTCTTTAGCATTTCCTTTTGAAGATTTCTGAAGGGCGGAGTCTGCTGGAGTATTGAAACAGAGGTTTAGTCCTGTATTTGGAACTGGCTGGTTTCTGGCAGTCTAAGTGCCAGCACTGCCAAATATAATATGATTCACACAGCACTAACAGTTTCTACTTAGCCATATGTGAGATTTTGTAAATGTCTATGGAAATTGTGCAATACACATTTTTGGAGGATGATCTAAATATGCAAATACAAACTGTCTTCATTCTGTATCCCAAGGCAAGATCTCTGAATAAGAGAATGTACAACCCATTAACCAAAATGCAGCACAGTTTTGCTTTTGAGAACCAATATAATCTTCAGCCAAAATACAGCACAGTTTTTCTTTGGAGACCACTGTCGTATTCAGTGGAGAGGTTCTGTCTGTCCAAACAGCAAACTCCATTACCTTGTGCTCCACATTCACCCAACAAGCCCAATGCCTGAGGAAAGCATCAACTATTTATTCTTGTCTTTACTCAGAATAAATTAGATGCAGACTCTCAAATGAGTTTGTCCCCACAGCCCTGGGTTTCGTGCCTCTGTCAATGCAGCCAGAGGTGTTATTGCAGTTTATTTTGCTTGTATCTCCAAGTTAGTGCAAAGCCTGTTGTTGTGTTTTCCCATAAATATTTCCTTTTTTTTTTCCCTTTCTTGAAGTGATTTAAGTACACTTGGGAGCAAGATTTTTTTTTTTAATAGTAATTTAGTTTCTACATGTATTGGTGAGAAAACAAAGATTACCTTGTTCATAAGGGCATTGGTGCCCCAGGTTAATGTCCAGGTGTTCTTGCAACTGATGTCTGAGACTAATTTCTTCCTGGCCCTCTGGTAACCAGCTGAAGCAGGAGACCAGCTGGGATATCTTCACTCTTGCATACCAACATCTTTCACTGATTCACAGATTTCCTTATATCCTCTGCACTTCCTCTACTGCTTAACAGCCTTTGAGCAATAGTTGGAAGGTAACCGCAGTTTTGCTTTGCAGTGGCTGCATCTGAATCAAGGAATGAATGATTTTTAAAAAATAATATCTTGTAATGGTTCTCATAAGGTCCATTTGTCAAAAGGTCATAAATTTGAGAACCCATCAAAGGTTTGCTAAAGAAATGCTTAACACTGAATATTATCTGGTTTGAGTCTTATGAGCTTGGATGGCATTTCAGCAGGTAATGCTGCAAAGAAGAGTTCTTCAGATATTTAATTCAAAGGTTCAGTTTCTTACATTCTCTCACACACTGACCTGCTGCCACCAGTTGAAGCTCACAATTTCAGTTACTTTTTGCCTGCCACATATAGACGTCAACTATGTCAGTCTAAAAATACACTGAGTAGTAGAGGCATCTGGTGTTTCTTTACTGCATTCTAAGCTTTATGATACATGTATTTTGTATTTATTTTTTAAGCTTCTATGCGAGGTTTACAGACATTTTGTATTCAGTATGTGTGACCCATTTGAGTAAGGGAGGTAGTAAACGTAAGATGGAAGCAGGAGAGGGGACAGCCAAGGGACAGCCATCCGCTTCAGCTGCATCCGAGGGAAGAACCGACTTACCCTGAGGGTACAGTGAAGGTGGGAGCTCGGGAGTTAGAGTGTCTTGTGGGAAAAGATGACAAACGAAATGATCTTTGCAGGTGCTGGTGACCTGTGAAGTAGGAAGAAAGCAGGTTCACTACATATGTGGTGAGAGTACACAGCATAGAGAAAAAGAAATTTCACCTTGTACAGTAGACACCAGTTTGAGGAACTAGACCCTGAAGACCATTATCAGGGAAAACACTGGAGTCGTGAGGGATTCAGACTTCAGTCTGAAGTAAAACAACTTCAGACTTTTCATATAAGCCAGGACAAAACTTCACAGTTCAAAGTGCTTGTCATTACCGCTGTGGATTTATTGACGTGATGTTACTTGTTTGTGTATAACTGAATCATACTGTGAGAAAACAGGATATGTACGTTTGGACAATTAGACTAAATAATTGAATTAAAATAACAGGTAACTGCATCAGTGATGGAGGACTGGTAATTACGATGTGGAAAGAGAAGGAAATCCCTGTTCACCAGAATGTCCATATAACTCCATCTCTGCTTTCCTTGTAGTTGTTCAGTCCCTGTCAGCACTACAAACATTTAAATCACTGTTAGAAACTATGGAAGAGGGAAAATGGAAATTTCTTATAATAGTTTATATAAAGGTTTGTTATTTGAACAGCTGTTTTAAGAAAACCTGTGATTCTTTTGGTATTGTCTGTAAAAACTAAAGTGGAGGTTGCTGAGTTATGTTAATTATCTCGTGTGTGTGTGTGTGTGTTCGGTATCTTCTGGAGTTTCTTCAGTTCCACAGGGACCCTCACAGCATAACTGCATATTCTAATTATATGATCACACATTTATGCCACTTACGTCATTAAGTATAATTGCACTTGCTATGTGAATGTACCATGATAGACCAAAAATTACTTTGAGAAAAATTATATAACAGAATCTTAATTAAAAGTCCATGAAGTATGTAAGACATCCTTACCCAAATACAGTATATACTAAGGGCTAAAAACTCCTCTGATGCACAAGTGTTTGCAAAGTCCCAGTTGTTTTGTTTTGTCGTGCATACTCTTGGAGACATTCGGCTGCAATTTTGGTTGCGTATGTTAAACTCATCAAATGTCTGTGCTTTGTAGAAATAATACCAGTAGTTCAGAACTCTAGTTCTGGATGTAGTCAGATAAACCTTTGTGTATGAATTCTGCTGTGATATTTAGCTAAGGAAATCTGAACAAAAGGACTTGATAGCTTTACAGCAATGCACTACAGGAAATCTTGGTGCCAGGTTCCTGAGGCAGCAGTGTCAGTGGAGAGGTGTTTGCATAAATCCTTGGTGGAACAACAATATTTTGATGTGACAAAGTTCTGTCTTGGAGGTATTGTGAAAATTCCTAGCATGTATTCCACCCATGCTCTAGTGATGCACAGGGGCTTTGTCCCGCTGGCCATGCAAACACCCCTGTTCTGACTCAGTTCCCCGGACTATTTCATTTAGACTCTGATTTATCTTTCCTAAACTGTTGATCTGTGTTAAACAGCTGCTGCCTTTTATTCAGACCTGGCTGGAGTTCAGTGATTTATCTGAAGACATGAAGCTTGTCTAAGACTACTCATCAAAGGCTCAACAAAAACAGTTTCTTAATGGGAAGTAATTTTCCAATCAACAAATAACAGAACTGTAGTTACATATTGGAGTATCCTTTGATGTAGCGTAAGACATACGGCTGCCTAATAAGAATGCCTAATTGTGTAGGTTTCTTTGTCTCTAGCTGAGGAACAATTTTGACTGGCTTCTAAGGTGTTATGAGATTCTTTTGACTGAAATTGAAATTCAAGATGCTATCTTATAGTGAAAATGGAGACATGCTGCATTACCATAATTATCTCTCTCTAGTTGTAAATATTTATATAACAATGCTCCAAAGACCAAATATACTTATGTGCTTTTCTTCTAGTTGGCCTAAACATTCAAGAAAAACTGGTTCTTCAGCAGTTCTAGGAACAGTTTATTTGTCAAGTTATAAATCAGCTTTTAGAGGATTTAAGCTCACCTTTCCAGTTTTTTATTTATTTATTTATTCTTCACATTCTCTTCACTCCTGGTTTTCTAATGGAATCCCATGAAATTTCTTGTTACTTTGAGAAGAAAAAGAAAAAATAAACAACCTAGTTTCAAGTGAAAATTTCTCTTGGAAAAACATGTTTTTAAAACTCACCTGTACCTTTCTTTTAAATTAAAGGCCTTGGGAAGGGCCATTGTCTGCTAGGTACGTCTCTTAACATATGGGCTGAATTACTCACCAAAGAATCGAACCACGCTGTTTCAGATTGGTTACGGTGGTAAAAACTGCCTTGCCCTGCTCTGTAGAAGAGGGATGGATAAAATGCTCTTTGAACAGTCAAGATTTTTTAAAAATGTCAGTGCAGAGGGCTTGCATTTGTATTTGGCTTTCTGGACCTGCCTCTTGACCTTCTAATTACTTTATTTGAAACAGCACTGAGGGTATAATAAAACTGGAGGTTGTCTCTCGTTTGCTTTATCATAAATTAAAGCTGTTAGTTTGGGGAGGTGAAAGCAGAGGCCGAGTGTTCATTACTGCTCAAGTGACGGCTTGTCAATAGCGCTGCCTTTTAGTTTGTTCTAGTCAGCACTTGCTGTGCATTTTGTTGGACCGCTGGGAAATAAATACAACAAGATTATACATTTGGAATACCACAAGAGTTCATGAAGGGAAGGGGGAAAAAAAAAACCCCGAATGATAAATTATCCACTTGGTAGCAAGTGACATGCTATCTTGTGCTATTAACAACCAGAGATAATTGCAGCGAATTGTAATTGCAGTTTGCAACTTACAGTACAGTGTGTCCAACATCAATCTTAATAGTGAACAAAGCAATTTATATTAAAAGTTAATTCACTTGGTAAGTTTCGGCAGTGTACAAGGGAGCTAACAGATGTAGCTTTTCACAAAGTTCAAAGGCATTTGGAACATGGAGAGAAATGCTAATGTAGGAAGCCTTAGAGAAATATTGCATTACTACTTGTAATGAAAACAAATATATGCCATTATATCCCAGTTTGTGTTTATTTAATAAACTACAGTTTTGTACGTGGAAGAAATTGTGTTTCTGAACATAACAAAACCAGATTTTTTACTCATAAATTACACAAGAATAGCAACTGTATATGTATAGAGTAAATGGGGTCTAGATTTCCATGTATTTCGGTCTATATTAAATTTTAACTTAGTCCTTTTATGAGGCAGTACTAAAATGTGTGTGTGTATGTGTTTATATTTATACATATGTTTTATTGGAGTTCTTAAATCTAGGCCTTTTTTCCTGGAATTGTTTACTAGCACTCAGGGTATTTTGCAAGGTCGCCTGGTTATAATTACTGTAGATTTTAAGCGATATCTTTAATCTGGTTTAATTAAAATGAAACTTTATTTTGTGAAAGCCTAACACCCCTTCTAATAGAGATGATAATCTAACTTTCACTGACCAGGCAGTGGTGCCCAAATGTCTGGAAGAGATTCTGCCTTCTGTTCTGTGGGCTACATCACATTTACTGTAAGAGGCCACCATTACATACTGTAACCATTTTCTCGGTGTTGTGCTCAGTCCTCGGTGGGACAGGGACAGGGAACTCCCTGAACTGCAGAGCTGAGATCTAAACTCTGTTCTGCTGTGGGATTGACCCTGCACCCGTGGGTGACCATCAATTCAGTTTGAAAGTGCAGAGTGAAAGTGCTGCCTCTTTGCGTAGTTATTTGTCAAAGTATGAAAATCTCCAAATTAAAATGTACTTTGATTTGCCTGATTGAATAATTGCTACCTTTTTTAGAATGGGGAAGCTGTTTGGAGGAAAGGGGGCTGAGGAGTAGGTTGTGCTTACTGTGTCACCATGCATATCCAGACCTCATTCAGAGGGTTCATCCGACACAGAAATGTGGTGTTCTTCATTTTGTACATCGTGCTTTTTCATGAACGTCTCATCCTTACAAGAGAGCAGTTAGTTCGTTTTCACCTAGAGTCAACTACTATAGTTCTACAGAATTCAGTGGAACAAAGACATTTAACGTCAGCTAATGGTTGATTTTTACAGGAGTTTTGGGAGTAGCTGGCCTGAAACTGTTGTTCTTTGTGATGTTATTTCATTGGCTAGGTAGGAATGTGCATTTTGGAACCAACAGACTTGCTTAGACACATGCATGGAACTTTGCTTGTCTGTGTGCGGGAGATCCAGAGCAGCACTAAACTTCACATCTCGCACAATATACCTATGTGCTTCAGCCAGGGTTTTGGTCTAGGCTTCAGTAAAGATTTATCTTATTAAAAATTACAATCTTGAATTATTTGATCATTAGAGTTATAATGTGGAAGTAAACTAGCAATATTTAATAGCAGACTTTTAAATTTGATGGCAAATACTTGGCTGGAATTTTTAGAATGGAATATAGAAGATAAAAAGCGTTTGCTTTTTTGCTGGTAATGAGTTTTCTCCTGTAAAACTATGTGCTGTATTGGACATAAATTGACAGGAAAGATAATTTGAGAAACTCAGTTTAGAAATGTTACGTATAGGTTTCCATTTGTTTTAGTAAAAGCTGTCAGTAAATCTAAGGGGCATTTTGACAACCAATCATTCTGGATGTGCAGTATTCAATTCAAATTATATTTATTTTGTTTACTTTTCCATAGATAAGAGTGGAATTATTAAAAATATATTAAGTTTCATATATTTTACTTGTTTTTATCAGGAACAAGCCTCTCTGCATATGTGGATATACTGACTAGTATAATTCATTTTACAGAGAAGGGCATGTGGTGTTTCCTATAGGTATATTTATTATATATATCATAATAGGAATTGAGTTATTTCCCTGTTTTTCTCCTTAGCTTTGTGACTATTTGTGCATGTTCCATGCATTACTCTGTTAACAGAACACCTATCCACAAACCCCAAACCATATTAATCCTGAAATGTGTAACTAGTGTGGGACATTTTACGCTGTTCCAGGAGAGCAGCGTTTGTGTCCCTGCTCCTGGTAGTGGGGACGTCTGCCTGTCACAGGCAGGGAGGATGACAAGGACACGAACACAGGTGCGTGAGGCTGGGCAGCAAGGTCACAGCCTGGTGTAAGATTGTCTTGCAGGAAAAAGACTGGCAAAATAGATTCATATGTTTACAAAGCGTAGCAATTAACACCTTCCATTTAAGAATCTCATTAAAGGAGACAGGTTTTCACAGGAGTTCAAGCACCATGTATGTATTTACTCTGCTTATATATGCATTCCATGAGAAGGTGTTGCCTATCTTTTTCTCCCGGCACTCTTTGAGGAATGTCAAAAGTGCAGTTATACAAACAGACTGCTCGGGACCTACTGTTCCCCAGGTAATTAACATGAATCGTAATCCAGCAACAAACCTTATTCCTAACTGTTCTGGTGGGAGACAGTAACAGTTAAATGGCCAAACATCCAAATTATCAAACTCCACCTCAAACAGAATTTAATTTTTTTCTGTGTGTGTATATCTATACAAGAAATATTTCTGAGTATTGGTCTCATGGATTGGATGTGGCTTAGTACTACCCTTTCTTTACATAAATCGTGTCACTTTGTTGGTTAATGGGTATGTTTAACATTAATTTGTAGCATGTTTAGCACCTACTACAGAGACAAAGTTGCAAAGAATTAACAAAAGAAAAACCTGGTGTCAGGAATTTGTTAATAATGATAATGAGCAATATGAGGAAAGCCTGAAGAATTCGCCCAGTTACTGTAATGGAGCAGGCCATGAAACACCTTTTAAAGTAATTGAAAAAATTTACAGTATTCCTGAAACAGAAAAATGTGAGTAACAGAAGGAGCCAGTATGATATCCTGAGGACTGCGTCAAAACTGAGATACTATAGGGATGGAGAGCTGAACAGAAAGCAAAAGACGTAACAAAGGTAAAAGTGAAGACTTACGGAAGAACAACAAAGGTCATAAAACACACATGCAGGAAGATCTAATTCTAGGACAGCGGACTAGAGAAAGAAAGGCTTTAAAAAGATCTTGGTATGAAATAAATGTTAATAAAACTGCAAAGCCACTGATATGTAAAACTGGAGAAAGGAGTTAAGAGACTGAGGAATTTTATATTCATCAGTAGATTCTGAAAAATCATTCTTTATGTGTTTTCCTTATTTCTTAATAGAGCCACAGGAAAAGCTGTGTGTTAAATGACTGTGAGACAACACTTGAATCACTCAAGCATGCAAAAATAATCAGATCTGGATGATAGTCAGGAGGGATTTGAGTAGCAACTTGTTTTTAAATATTAGGGTACTAGAACTAGATGAAGTGATTTACAAGTGTAATTTGGAAATAAAAGCAGTAAGTTTAGATAGTTGTGAATTCCAAGTTCATATTATTTCTTCACAGCATTCGAAGATTTTGTGTCCTTTTGGGGGAAACGCTTGTACCTTTTGATACAAATTCAGTACTTTTAAAAATATAGTTTCATATTTGTATTTTGTGTTCACTGATACAAACATCATTGTGTTAGTCCGTCCATAGTACTTTTTTGGCAGTAGATCTCTGAATAATTTACAAAGAGATAAATGATATTATCCTTCAGGAAACTGATGAACAGTGAAATGCAATAATCCAAAGCGTGAAGTATCATGGTGTGTTACTTTGTTTAATGTTTCAAGCAGTAAAACCGATGATCTGATACCTGGATAGCATGCCATGTAATGTAAATAAAGAATAGGTGAGACACGAAACAAGAAGTTTACAGAAACCATTGTCTGAAAACAACTTAGGCCATTCTTACAAAATAAGAATGCGTTAAAAAGATGGAGATTCCTGTAAAGATTTTAACAAAGTCCTCTTCAAACTTGAACCTCATTCTTGGGGATAGAGAAGAAGAGAGTGAGAATCTGTTTCTGTTGGAGAATTTATTTTGGTGAAATCATTGTTGATGTTGCATTGCCAGTTCTTAGGACTTGGGGCCAGATCAAGTCCAGTTCTGGTTCCATCAAGACAAGTGAAACCAGGCCAGTAACCCCAGTTCTTCCAACGCTGTCTGTGGAAACAAAGTCCAGCTTGAACACTTGGTGTGGTGTCAGTGCTGGGAAGAAACATGAACAATTCTTGTAAAGTAATTTAAAAAAATTTTTTTTTTTTTTGTGAAATATGTAAAACTACTAGAGCTAGATATCTACTGCAGCACATTTATTTTTCAGGATCACAAGTAGCTCTCTGATTTGAGGTGTTATAAACAAGATGTCTATGGGTTTTTGTTTTGGTTTTCGAAATAAACATACAAGTAGCAGGATTAAGCGAAGAAAAGTTTAGGTTATTAAATAAACTTCCAACATTTCTTACTTGCTCAAAATATTTGCAGCAAGTTCTATGAAGTAGAAAATGAAGGGAATGTGCCATGCAATTTTTCTTTAGCCTTTTTGCAATGCAACAGGGCAATCGATACAAATCTTTGCAGTAATCATATATTGATTTTCCTAGAATATAACTCCATTTAAAGCATTTTTATCCCCAGGAGTGAAAGCATTGGAGGCTATCAAAGGAGGAAGTAGCTTTCCTTGACCCCATCTGCAGTTCACATTGATTAACAGAGGCTAGGTAAAATAAATAAATATGTGTGAGATAGAAGAAAGAAAAAAGAGTCACAGAAAGGTTAATACTGGCTGGGGAGAAACATAATTATAGTGCATTAGAGTTTTTGTAAAATTATCAGGTCAGGGTAAGCTAACAAGTGACTTGGAGAAAGTGGATTCTTCATTAAGTCACAGCTGAATATTCCAGTACTTATTTTTCACTGACTGTGTTGCAAATTCAAATAATGGGGAGCTTTCTAATGATCTACCCATGTACACATGCAGTTATTGGGATAGCAAAATTGAGTTGAACCTGGTAGGTTTTCACTTTACCCTGTAAAGGAAGGTCCATTATGATATACTGAACCTGGGACAAATTCAGAGTGAGTGTGTGGAGGCGGCACTGGAATATTGGAAAAATGTGGTTGTTGAAAATAGTTTGAAAAGCTGCAGAAACATGATAATTTTTTTAATTTATTATTGAATTTTATGACATATTCTAAATAGTGCAAGATATTATTTTAGTATCATTTTAGTAACACTGAAGCCAGTGCTTCCCCTAGTGTAATGTATTCAGGACAGTTTCCAGATTTTAAGCGCTCACTTCGTTCACTGCAAGCACAAAGCAGATGCCATCACATCTCATGCAAGTGTTGTGTTCTGCGGTGTTACTCCTAAACAAGACAGTAAAATCCAGACAATGCAGTAGGTGGAGGCCATGTGCCATAATTTTAGGATCAGCTTTTTCACTCAAAGCCAGGGATAGTTGGATTTCTGCTTCATCCTGGATGCCCTGAAGTCCCCCCAGCTCATCCAATGCAGCTTTCAGCTCTGAACTTTGGCAGGTTTTCCTCCTCTCCTGCCATTTATGTCTATGATTTCCTGACCCTTACCCTCCATTTCCCATATTTCTGTGGCTGAAGCTCAGTTCTCATAGATCAGCCTTTACAAAATTAAAAGGTCTGTGTAGCCTCATTATCCTTCTCGGTGCATTGGAGTTGATACTGTTTATTTTATCAGCAACTTCAGAGCTTTTTCGCAAAGCAGCTACTACACATTGTCAGATAAAGTACCTTATCTGTCAGCAGCATACTTGTGAATTAATCATAATTCAATAGGTTTGCTAATCAAGATTTGAGATTAATGTTTTGATAGAGCAATCAGATTTGTCTAATCTATCATGACCTGACAGTTGCTTTAGGCAGAGTTCTAACTTGGCATTGGTACCTGGGTTTGATCAGTTTGCTGTGGCCCCGCCAGTCAGTAGCATCAGTTATTGCAGCAATGGACTTCTGCACAGACAGTAATTATAGTTCTTTTTCAGTTTCAAGAGAGACTGGAGAGAAGCCAAGATCAGGCAGCTCTACCCTGTCCTGTAACGCACTCTCAAAAAGTTTTTGAACCAAGAGTTCACTTTGTAATTTCCACAAATAATAAAAGTACTCGGAACTTGTTGACAAATCTGAGACATGATTTATGGTAGCGTATGCAAACATTGCTCAGAACTGAAAGGGTCACCGGAATAGAAAGGAGATAAACTTAATATATTGTTAAGTGTTGCTAATTATGACTCCAGTCACGTCTAATGTCATTAAAATTTGTTCTCTATTTTGTCCAGTTAAACATTCTTTGGGGTAATTTACAACGTAGCTTGCAGCAGTTTGCTCAATTTGAAAGCATAAATGAAAGCTTTCATTGTATATTGACATATTTTTCTTGTTAAGCAATGTTTAAAGTACTGATACAAGGTGCTGTAATAGTGGGTTAGACTGCAAGTGCAAGTTTGGTACATTGTAGTCAATAACGCATTAGTGTGGGAAAACGAAGGAGAGAATTGATGTTTTGGTTTGGTTGGTTTTTTGTTGTTGTTGTTATTGTTTTTTTTTTAACATGGGTGGAGTGTTGTCTTCATGTAGAAGAAAAAAAACCACCTTCAAGCATCAATGGCTAAACATAGACCCCTATTCCTATTTAATTTGATTTTAGGGTTTGTGTCAGTAGTATGAACACAATATATGTGTGGACCTCTAGTTTAGTCGTCAGCAGAAAGTATAGTATTTCTGTCACACTAGTCTTTTGGTACTTGTGATTTTTAAGATCAGGTAGCATTTACGTGTTAATATGATGAGAAGTCTGCTGTGGATCATCCTCTGTACAGACGGTAGTTATAGGTGATGCTTGTTCTTGTACAGCAGGCTACCATGAGAGTTATGTACCGTTTACATTCTGTTGAAGCTCTTAATAAAGACCTGAAACCAATCCCTTACCAGCAGGATGTAAGTGCTTCTGCCTATGTATAGATACTCTTGGAATCGTTTGAAAATTTGAAATACGTTAGGTAAAAGAAGAAGCCAGAAAGTATTAGGTCTCATATAGATATTCACCCCTAAGCCCAGAAAACAAAAATGTGCAGGTGTAACATTTTATATAGGATAAATTAGCATCCAAATGCTGTTACTGTTCTGGTTACAAAGGAGTTTAATACAGCATAGTAGCAACTCGCAGTGCTAATATTTTGCTAACAACAAGACAGGATAGGAAATAGATGGATAAGCTCAAAAGACCGTGGTATAAATATTTGTATTCACTGGAGGCTAAATAAACAATCACGATGCTGGATCTTTGTGGCTGTGCTGTAGTTGCTTTCCTGCAGTTATCAAACCTCAGCCAGTCCCCTGTGCCTGCACAGGTGTGTGTTCTGAGGTCCTGGTGCAAAGAGCTCCAGACGCTGCTCTGGAGTTAGGATGCCAGAGCAGGAACTGCTCAGAGGGCAGCAGAACTGTCACAGTCTAACACTTGTCTGATCTGTATTGGATCTGGCGCAGACAGTGAGGACAATAACTCCTCTCCAGCATGGTCAGTGAGAAGCTTTCCTGATTAACTTCAACACAGTGAAATGCCTTCACTACCTGCTGCATGTCAGAACTTTTGTGTGCCATGCTGTAACACAACATTGCCTAGTAAAAAAATATACATATATATATATATATTAGAAAAAGATACTCAAGTGCAAAGAATACTTCTAATTGTACTATTCTTTTTTTTGGTCTTTTTCTTTTAGCATAGCCTCGTAAATTAAAAGCAAGCAAACAAACAAAAGCAAACCAAAACAAAACCACAGAAGACCACTACACCTTTTTCTGACTTCTGTTTTAAAAAGCAGTTTTGTATTTTTGCCAGTCCCTATTCTGCTAAAAGCCAAAGTGAATGTTATTTGTACTCACTGCTCATAGAATACCATAGGCCTGTTTCCATGGAGTGATGAGAATTGCATTGACTCTGCCACCACAGGATTCCTTCTAATATCCTGTCAACAGTCTCATGCCCTGCGTTTACTGCTGTGCTCAGATCCCGTTTCTCCATAATATTTAAAAGGAATAATGAAAGGGCATCCTTTCCAATATCAAACTGCTTTCTTGTTTCATTTGTACACTGAACTGCTGTTGATTACTTTGTAAGTCCCCTCTACCTGATAAACTGGGCAAGATTTTTTCTATACAAATTTAGGTAAGGAAAGATTTTTGATGATCAATGTGTATGTAAAGTGATTGATTAAATTTCCTTGCTTCCTCCATCAAATTCTGCAAGTTAAAAATCTCATTCTGAGCTTCTCCACTCACTCAAAACCCTGCTGCCTTGACAGCCACCTTTGACTTCATTTTGTTCTTGATAACATCTATCATGACACACAAGGGTGCCTTGCTCATGTGAGATGAATGATGGTCGTGCATGCTTACTACAATAACATGAGATTAACATAGATCAAAGATTTGCTAGTTATTAAGAGGAGACAGCCTCCACAAACTTAATTCATCTGGATTTTTTTCCTTTTGCTAGTTAACATATCAAACTAATAAATAGCAATGAGTCATTCTGTTGTTTGTTTTTTTTCTTTGGGGTGCTAATAAACGTATTTGGGTTGACAGTTTTATAATGGTGAGGAGATAAAAAATGTTCCTGGTAAAAAGATGCTCCGTGTGAGTACTTGTATGCATTTCTGTTCACATGGTCATATATATAACACCTGTGTGATCCCTCAGGCAATTCAGTCACTCATTTTTCCTGCCAATTCGCCTGCTTCATTTTGATCTATGTTTGCTATCATTTGTCAACTGACACCTTTAGCATGTTTTCACATCAGTTGTTTTGAGAACATGAATGCTGATAATTACATCAGTACTGCCCTATTGTGGAAGGATAGGCTACACAGTCACCTGGGACTGGTTTTTAACAGTTATTTAGCAGTTATTAATTTCTGATATCCATGTGTTGCAAAATTGCTGGTTGTTTATCCATTTTTCTCATTGCAGATTTGTAGGCAGTGACTAGCACTCCTTCATTAAGTACTTGTCCTCATGGCGTCAGTGTTGGAGATTGGTGCTTGAGTGTTTTCCGCAGTTGTATGTGTCTCGCCTTCCCCCACATAGATGTCAAAGACCTGAAGAACAGTCTCAGGTTTCCTGCACCTCAGTTTTTCTCAGCTTCCTTAGCTTAAAACAGAATTCCTCGGAGTTTGTGCATGCACACAGTCACTGTCTCTGTATTGCTGGTTTTCAGTGAAAGACCAGTCTATCTTTATCACAACTTAAAGGCTTCATGCAAATAGTGTCAGGAGTTCCTCACTGCTTCTGCCTCTTTCTCATTACTGTGATAGTTACTGTGTCTGGATCCAGCTGCTGGTTGTTCTTCCTTTCTTGAGGGCAGCCTTCTCTCTCACACTCAGTTTTATAAAGCAACATAGGTGAGATCTAGACAGTAATTGTGGTTCCCATTCATACGTGGCTTTGCACAAACAAGGTATCCCAGGAGACTCTTTGCCCAAGTTAATTTTCATTTTAGTCAACTGATTCACCTAATTTTCTTCACCAAACCTCGTGCTTTGAGAATTGAAGCATTTTGATGCAAGGAGTAACTTGTCTTTCTGTGTACATGAGACTGAACACTTCACCCAACTGTTGTCTTTCCATCTGAAGACATCATGAAATAAGCCAGGAACTCACTGAAACAGAATCATGTCATCTTAACAGAAACACATATCTGTAACCAGTAGGTGAGGCTCCATAACACAAGTCTTAAATAAAACAAGAATTGTTCCAGTAGCATGAAACAGTGCTACTGCTTTAAAAGAGCCTTACCCCAAAGGGCTTATTACCACAATTTTCCAACCCTTTAATTTATTATGTGCTCCATGTTTTACTACCTTTCCCAGAATTTAGTTATCTCAGCCCCACTTTTGAGTGCTGAAAGGTCAAAAGGTGCGCTGCAAAGGCTGCGAGTGTCAAGGCACATCAAATGCTGAAACATTTAGACTATTTGAAATCAAGGAATAAAATATAAAGCTGTTTATTTCTGAAGTACTTGCACCTATTTTAGAATCCGGCATAAAACCTCTTTAAATATTATAGTGCATAACTGATGTTTACCTTTTCATCTGTGCATTATTTCGTAGATGTCTAGAGCAGGATTTACTGTGAGTTCAATATGGGTATTATAGCAAAAGGTCTGTCAGGTTTTCAGCCTGAAATCCAAATGGTGGAGGGGGTGTATGATTTTTGTTTGTTTGTTTTTCTTTTTTTTACTAAATTTTTTTTTGTTGTGTCTCTCACGAGGAGACAAAGTGATGAGGCTTTCACAACAAAAATGCAGCTTGTGTACAGTCTGCAAATGTCTAGATGTACACTCCTTATAAGGGAGACACAATGCTATTATTTAAAAATATACATGTTACATTTATGTAGCACCTTTTGTCCTTGAGGAATTCCAAAGTACTTCAGGAAACTCTTAACATGTGTTGGATCAACTAGCGTACCACTAGAGTATTGGCGCTCGTGGTACAGAACACAGTGACCTTTTAAAGAAGTAAAATTTTTAAAATGTAGATACAAAAGACGTTAAGCATCCAGGTTGACTGCCACTAAATTCTTTCAATTGATTTCATTGGGCAGTACACCAAAAAAATCAGGAAACATCACAATTTTATTTGGCAGATTATAAAACAAAAGCACTTTCCATTTTTCCACCTCAAAAAAACTGTAATTTTACAGAATCACTTGTATACTGCTGATAATTTCAGATCTTAAAGAGACTTTAAGCTGTTTCAGTTTCAGAGTTGCATGTACCTAAACTCAATAATATTTTCTATTGTGATTAAGACTCTAGTTAGTGAAAAAAATGGATTTTGACTAGGAGTAGAATAGATGCTTTTATTTAGACTATAACATTAAATATAATCTTGCTTACGTTAGCAGTGAAGAGGACTTATGGTGGGACTTTAGGCTTTGACTAAATACATAAAAAATTAACATATGTTAAAATATAGTAAGGTTATCTGTCTATCTGTCTCTCTATAGATGGTGTTATGCGTAAGAAATGCTTCCAAGGTTTGTAGAAGGAAGGTGGAAGTAGTTTTCTTCTCCATATTAACTCAGGTAGCTTCCTTATTTCAGTTTTGTGTGCTCAGGGTCCTGGGCAGGTCCTAGTTTGACTTTTCTTTCCTTCTGTTGCTATTTTTGGATTGATCTAACTTTCAAAGAGACAGATGCCCAAGGCTATACACGTGAATGCACATGAAAACTACTGTAGCAAGGTGTACGAATTTAAAATTCACCTGTAGGACTTTACAGCTGCTGGTTTTCATCTGAAAGCCCAATGTTGTTAGTGCAGCCAGGGAAAACTGACAGTCTTGGTTTCCAGTCATGCTGTTTCCCATGGAAATTGCTCAGAAACCAAAGCTGTGGTCTTTTTAAAAGATCTGCTCCTCAAAGTTTGTGTTTACCGTGTCCAACATCTGGGTGAGTGCTGGTTGCTCCAGCATTCAAGGTGCTGGTGGCACAAAGAGATGCGAAGTGGAGCTGCTGCTGCAGCTGGTTCTGCGGCCACCAGGCAGGGACTGGAACCGGGGCAGCAGGACCCAGCTTGTCCGGACACCGGGGGGGTTGGCTGTGGTTTAAATTTCCCCCGTGGTGCCCGTTTCCCAGTGCTGGTACTGGCTGTGCTCCAGTGGGGAGCCTGAGTCAGACCCAAGTGGTTTTTCTTTCATACTGATATTCTGTGCCACCTCAGCAGCCGGCACAAGCTCACGGCCCCCGAAACTGGGAATGGTACCAGCACTAGGGAATTGGGTTTTTTGTTTGTTTAGTATATTAATATTTGCAATCAGGGTTGCTGCGTGTAAAATATTTCATAATTCAGAGTCATAATAAGTGCTGGAATATGTTGTGGTAGATCAAAAAAACATCCATAGCATTATCTCGTAATGGTAATACAGGCAGTGTTAAAAATGTGCTTATATCCTTTGTCAAGAACATATGATCATGATGAAGAACACTGATAATACACAGTATATTATAATTCTTAAAAACACTTTTCACTTTAGTTATTTATCGTAACAGCCATTTTTTGGAAGAGACCTGAAAAATACTCTTCTCCAAGTCCAGTGATGTGAAGTTTTTGGTTAAGAAACATCACTCTTTTTTGGCAGTTGCATGAATAAGTTTCATTTTTATAATTACAATATTTTGATTAATTTGTTTCATTTGACTAAAAATGTCAACAATTGATTACATTAAGACCTTTTTCCATCTAAAGTAAGCAGTAAATGTTTTTGTAAATGAATTCATCTGTTGTTAAGTGTACACACAAATGTCAAAGAAAGCAAAGTTGATTTGCTTCTTAACCTATTGACTATCTTGCTAATGTTCACCATCACTTTGTAGCATGAGTCACGAAGTATCTTTAAGTCTGGAAAACCACGTTGGCATTCTAGTGTGATTTTTTTAGGTAAGTGTTTGGCTTGGGAATGTTTCTCAGCTTCCAAATCCCCTCCAAAGACAAGTTGTCTTAAAACACAATTAGTCTTTGTGGTTTAATGTAGTTTAGTTGCATTTGGAGCCCTTGGAAGTGTTAAAGGGGTGGTCTGGAAGGGGAATAATTACTCCATGTTGTTATATAGAACGTAAAGAACCAGACTAGGAAAAGTTTTGTTTGGTGGTTTGGTTTTTTTTCTGTATCCTGCTCCTTACAAAAGCAGGTTGGGGAAGACAGTCATTGCCCTGCTAAATAATTTGAGAAATATCTATAATTATGCTTTATCTATTTCATTGATTTTTACGCAAACAAATGGCTTTTGTGTGGATGTTTTTAGCAAGGCTGGATGGGTCTCATAAGAAATTAATATGCTTTGGAAAATGTCCAAAGCTTAGATAATGCCTGTTTTTTTTAATACCAGTTAATAAATATTCTATAGTTAAAATAGGTAGCAGTTGAGTGTTGATTAGGGTAGGATAAATCAGAAGAAATATTAATAACTTGCTTGTGTTCTGCATGGGCAAAATTTCAAGTCGATAATAAAATATTGTTAATCAGTGGATTGATTTGACCATAAAGCAGTTGTATATTGATGCAACTGAAGCATTAAATTTGAACATTGTCACCTCTGGATGTCTCAGATCTGAAGGCTACATTGCGAGCTGTGAGTTTCCAATATTGATGGTAATCAGAGAAGGGGATTTTTAAAGGCGATATCCACCCTCCGCAGAAGGGAAAGGGTAAAAAGTTCTCTAATGACTATAATGCAAGATGATCAAAGCAGATCATCGTCTGCAGCAGCTACTGTACCAGCCCTATCTCCACTAATGGCTCTTGCTGTCTGCCTGTCACTGAGCTGCAGAGAGAGGGAGGGGAAAAGCCGTTCTGAGGACAAAGTAGCATGGGGGGGAGATTATTTTCCCAGACACATTCATGATATTTGAGTCCCCGGGTCATTTCTGACACCATAGATGGGAGTATTGTGCTGTAATTTTAGATGTATGGCTTTTACTGAGCTAGAAGATGTAGTTCAGCAGGTACACTGAGGTCCTGGTTGAAATCTCCAGGAGGAGCTACTTGGCGTGATGTTTGGTGCATTGATATTGTTAGTTGTACATTGATTAAGAACCAAAAGCTTTGTCTGTCATTGTGAACTTTTCTTCTTAGCAGTGGTTTTTCATCAAGTGATCTTTTGGTATGAAGAAATTGAACAGAGTTTAGAGAACGAATTTTTAACTTTGAAATAAAAGGACATTTGAGTTTTGGCACACGTGAAGATGTCTTTGTCTCTTTATCACCTCTCAAATTCATTGTAATAAGTTTATTAGTACTCTGAAGACTGAAAAGGCTTTGAGTTGTCAGTAGTACATGTATGCATACACAGGAATCTGAGAGAAGCTGAAATTATTTTCGTTTTGACTGGCACTTGCAAGATATCAGCTAAGTAAAATGCAGTATCTAATGCAGTATGTAGCTGTGAACGATTTCCTCCTCCTTTTTTTGTGTTCAGGTTTTATTTACTATGCCTTGCTTTCAGCACTCAAAATGATCTTAAAATAAATCTGATCCTACTTGGTAAGAAGACCAACAGTTTCTTCCCTTTTTCTCTCTTCCGATCAGGTCAAATACCTTATCAACCTAAAAATAATCAGAGCGAATCTGTTGAGAATTCCCTGCGGCCATTGTGTAACTTTGCCCAGAATTCTTCCTCAGCTCTCAGGGACAAGGGAATGCCACAGTAGGAGGAGAGATCTTGCTCACTAGTGTTGCTTCTCTTTGGCATTTCTTCTGTGTGCGGTTGCAGCGGTTGCTACTATGGGCAGATGAAAAAGAGAGAAAGGGTATTTAGGCAGGTAATTCTCCTCAAGTTTTAGAAATGTACATGGCAAACTACATTTTAAAAAGTGCTTAGAAGGCAGCAGTAAATACAAATTTACATTGCAAAGCTTTGCAATGTTTAGAGAACCATCACTTAGCAAACAAATTGCACACTGGCTACCATTTCCAAATAGAATTATTACAGATATGAAACATCATGGAACTGTCATTGCCATGTTTTGTGTGGTAAATGAAGTGATCATTCAGCAGAAAACCAAACCAAACAAAAGCAGGTGGCATGGTGGCCGTCACTAGCTAGGAAGCAATTATGAAGCATGCCAGAGCAGCTTCAATAAGCAGGGAAGTTCTGCGGTGTCTTAACCCAGTAATGTTATGTTGCATGGTTACACATCTCAATGAAATCAGAACAATTAAAGATTGAAAGACTGTTTTTTAATTTATTTATTTATTTTTTTTAAATCTACGCGCTTTATAATAACATTTAGAACTCCTTCTCTAATGGGGGTAGCACTGTGGATGGTGATGAACAGATGCCTAAGTGCCTGCAATTAAATGAAATGAATGGTCCCTTCTGTAGTCACAAACCGTAAAGAAAAGAGACAGACTTGCTCAAGGCCAGCGATGAGTTCCCGGTAACGCCAAGGGGGAGCGTTCCCGTCTTCGGGATCCTGGTCCAGAGCCGTGTCTGCCTCACACCAAAAGATGCTTCAGCTTCCTACAGGACAATGCTTGGTTTATGGGCTCTGAACAGGTTTGGATGGTGCTGTAGGTGTAGGATGTAAATTTTTACTTGTATAAAATGTAAGTCACAGAAAGACAAGAAATGAATGTGACCACCAGCCACTTCATTCGTTCTTGTTTCCTGGTTTGGGCTCAGTAAAAGCAACAGCGAGGGCCAAGTGGCCAAGTGATTTAATCACCATTAACTGTAGTAATTTGTCTGAAACTATTTTCTCATTGTGATTCTGAAAACACGACAGAATAGGAAGAGGGGACAATTTACACCTGCTTTTAATGCTTCATTTTAACATTGACACGTGAAAGAAAATCTCCATTTGAGCTCGGAGGTTGAAAGCTGTTTCCTAGTGAAAGGAAGCAACTTGTTTGCACTGGTTTCTTACTACAGAATGTTTAAAGCAGCAGAAACTAAATTAATATAACTGCGTGAAATAAATGCAAATGTATTGAAGGGATTTGGGAGGTGAAATTTGTCAATGAGTCTGTATGAGTACAAAAATGAGACCGGTAGTATATGAGTGGGGATTGTTCCTTAGGCTGCAAGCTGCTTTTAGGTCCATATGCTTCTCTCATCCACATGTGCAAAGAAATCTGTGCACAGGGGAGGAGAGAAATGTGGCCCTTTATGATTAGCGAAAGGAGAGCTTGAGTACACTTGAACACCGTACTATTAGCAAATGAATTGAGCAAAGAAAATTGTGTACAGTTGGCATGTCTGTTCTTACATGAATCAGAAGGAAGAGTTGGGCAGAGATCCTTTTAGGAAGAAAAGAAAAACATATGTTAGTTATTGTATTGAGAGGATGTTTTTATGAGAAAAGGGGATGCTGCTTCATTAATAACTCTGACATGTCACACCAATTCTGGTAGGTCTGATAGATTAAACATGAACCTCTCATTATTCAAGCAGCTGAAATGTATTGGCTGCTTTACCTACCTAATATTTATTCCTTGCACAGTATAACTACAAAATTGACATCTTCTTTTAAAAATGTTTGGCTGTAATAAATATAAAACTTTCACCACTGATGTAAAGCATTGCTAGCTGGCATCGTTTCCTATCCCTTTTTAATTATTCTTGACACTGTGGAGAAACATCTAATATAAATCTGTAATGTGCTCTGATGACAAACTACACGGTTGGAAGACCATGTAATCTCTCCACAATTAATTAAAGTGCACTGAGCTTTTTTTCCCATCCTTTTTTTCTCTTTCTTTTCGTCCCCCTCAACCACCTCCCCCCCAGCAACCAGATGCCACTGACTGGCTCAAATAACATTGCTGTCAACTGTAAAAAATTAAGATCCAAACCCTAAGAAAGGTACTTAAAAATAACCTGGCATCTGGTTTATTTATTTTGATATTATGGCATACATCTTGGTGGAAGGTGCTATTGTTCAACATCTGTAGCTTTACATACTTAATTACTCACATAACTTAGCAAATCTGTCGGCAGTTTATTTCCACAAGTATCTGTCACTTCAGCAAATCCTTTATTAAAAGTCAAACTATGCCAATCATTGTGAACAGTTCACCAGCACTCGCAGAACAATGAAATGAAGGGGATTTTGGCTGCTGCTTGTTCACCAAGCATATCCTTTTGATTTTGAATGGGGGTGAATCTGCTTCAGAAGAGCTTCAGCCCTGTGTCAGAAACAGTTTGCAATGCTGTTGGGCTCATAGGACACATGGACTTGATCAAATGCAAATTAATAACAATTTTTAGGCAACATAAGAGTGTTGTTGTAACGTTTACTGATTGTAATAATACTGTGGCTAGAAGACAGGTTAATAAAAGGTGTTTATTAAATATTACTGTACCACCATATGACTTTTGGTGATGAAATCTGTAGCCACAGGAAACTGCAGGTGCAGGTTAGTTTGCAAAACGGCAGCAAAAGTTCAGATACTATTAATTAAATTTAACAAGAAAAAATTGCACAAGCACACTCTAATTTTTCATTGACATTACAGTATGAAAAAAATCACCTCAATGGTTTTATTTAACATGGAAGTTTTTATAGAAACGTTTGAAATATGTCAATGTATTTTCTGCTGTTTCTGTAAAAATAGAATAAAAGGGATGGTGTGCAAGTGTCCGTGGTTTTCCTACCTGCTTAGCAAGTATATTTAGATGAATAAAGTAAAATGCAGCTTTGCTCCTTGTGCCACCTGGTACCAGCGTAGGGAAGGTGTCGCAGCAATTGGTCTCCTCGGGGTTCGGAACGTTGTAAAAGTACATGGTCATGGAAATAACAATAAAGATATAACTATCTCAGTTGCTTGTGTAGGACTGATGGTTTCACATGCAGCGGAAGGTCAGTGGTTCTGTTGTGTTTCGGAGAGGTTTCTTTTTATGAAATAGCATCAGTGTTTGTAAACTGTTCTCTACATCAATAACTTTCCAGTTCACATTCTGCTTTATGCACCCATTCACTCCTCCCAAATAACAGAAATCTATAGGTTTACAGTACATTTCCTTGCTGCATGGTGTATTTCTTCAATAATTTTACTGCTGCTGCTAGAGATGGTGGATTTACTATCTCCTGCTCCTAGACACAACCAGAACCTAAACTGCTCTGTGCTTGGAGAGAATCCTCTGCTCCTTTTTAGGAAAAAGTACAGACTCAGCAGCTTTGCAGCGTTCTGATGGAGCTGAAATGTGTTAAAACCAAAACAGTCCAAACTACAGAGCAGTTCGTAAATGGAGAATGTGGATGCGATGTGGTGGTTTAAATCCATGCAAAACTGATACAAACAACATAGAAGCATTTCAGCGCTGATTGTTTTCGCCATGTTTTTGAACATGGTTTGTGTTCTGTCAAACGGTTTAACGTGTTCTCAATTATTATGTTTTTTGAGTCATTTTATTTGCGGTTACATATAACATAATAATGTAATTTATACTTGCATTTTAAATTAGGGATTTGAAACTGTGTTACAAACTGTGACTCCAATTTCACTATCTAATACCTGCAGGAAATCCCACCGTTTTCACCCATTTTAGCAGAGAGCACATGTATAGATCCATAGGAAGGCGTTTCCATGCAGGACACTCCTTGGATGGTTTATATGGCAGCGGCTGCCGTGGTAGCTCTTGGCTCGGCTGCAGCAGGGAGGTTCTCACTAAAGGAATACAGAATAAAACTAGGTGGCATAAAACTTGTGTCTTAAAAACTTTCTCATTTGGGCAAATCAACATTCTAAGGGTACAGTAAGCGCCAGGGGATTTTAGTGACCACAAATGGTTGGGAACTGGGTTTTACGTCTCATCTGACCAATAGTTTATGACGCGCTGTGGTTTTTGCTTTTCTCTAACAACATGTTTCTTGGATCGTTTAAAGTATTTGGCTTGCAACACCTCTGAGGCATGGGTTAGCTCACAGTAATGTGTACTTTGATGTGTCTTATTGTTAAATTATATAGTGCATACAATATTTCATTTTATTTAATACAAATCATTTTTATTTACTTAAAAGGAGCAAGCTGTCTTATTATATGTATTTGGCTTCGAAACAAAGGAAATATATTCTTTTAAGAGGTGTTTTACGTTTTATGGTTACTGAGAGAATACATGGCCTTTTAATAGGCATTTATATAAGTGGGATCCATGTCTCCACTCTATTATATATTTTCAAATAATTAAAAGTGCTATACAAATGCCACATGATAACCTTACAAAAAAGAAAAAGAGGGAAAACCCATGTGGTTTAAGATGTCAGGGAAAAAAAATCCTGTTTCTTGGGGAGGGGAGGAGGCAGAAAGGTTTATTAGGGTAATTTAATTTCTACTGATGCTACAAACATGCATGGGATGAGGATGTGGGAGTTCAAATGTAGACGCGGCTTGTGCTGTTCCCTACAGTGACCTGTTCTTCATTGAGACAGTCAATTGACACAGACGCCAGTGCATTTATTACTGAGTCTACTGTAAATGAGACTTTTGGTCTTGCCAGGGATAGATATTTTTCCTGTGTTCACCACTATCACACATCACATTTGAGAGAGGGGGAAAAGGAACTTTTAAAACAATAATATCAAACAACTTGGAAAAAAATGTTAAATATTACCATATGAAGAACTGATTAAATTTGTATGGTTTTCCTTCAGTAAAAATTGATATGTGATGAAACACAGTGCAGCTGGATAACTTGTTTTGGCTAACGTTCCAGTGTTCTCTGATCTCGTTACCCAGCTATATATAAAGAAAGAAACCGTATCAGCGTTCTTGTTCCTATTGTACAAGCTCTGACATAAATGCCTCCTTTTCATTTACCCCTTACCATCTGGATTGTAAAAAACTTAGCATGAGTTTGCCAGTGAGGTAGTTTATCTACATATCTTCTTCATATTCAGACCTACTCTCAAGTATCATTTTTGTAAGTCTACTCAATGCTGTTTTCATGCATTTGACGTGAAAAACTACTGTATTGGGGTGTTTGCAATGCGGTAGGGAACCCATGTGCAGATGCTGCTCTTGTTTCATTTCTGGTGTAGTCCAGTGTGTTCCAATAGCTGGGAACTGAAGACTGGGTCTCGTATTCACAAGTTATCTTGTTCTGTCCTTCAGGCTCCGTGGGGTCTCGTACACAGTCATTAATCAGTGAAAATGCCGCAATGTTTAGGCACCTCTTCCTGGTTTATTGCAATACAGGTTTTTGTTGTTGCACATATACTGTCTTTATGATTGTGGTATTTTCAGTGTGTTGAAGAAACTCAGGAGCGGTTCTTCCACGTGGATAACATTTTCAATCAATCAACTCATTTTTAAAAAGCGTAAAATCTCTGTC
The DNA here is from genome assembly GCF_037038585.1 of Patagioenas fasciata. Classification (NCBI taxonomy): domain Eukaryota; kingdom Metazoa; phylum Chordata; class Aves; order Columbiformes; family Columbidae; genus Patagioenas; species Patagioenas fasciata. The sequence continues at coordinate 7,054,664 of NC_092532.1, forward strand.
CAAGTCACAAACTTCCGCTTGTCCATATCAGAGGTGATTTTAAAATCTGTACTCCTTATGAATGTTCCTCAGTACCTGAAATGCAAGTCTGATTTAGGCTAGTTTGCTTATTTTACATTCGTTTCTTCAGCAAAACATCCTTACATTGCAGGCTTTTTGGCTGGCACAGGAAGATCAGACTTCCTGCTCATTGATGTAGATAGAATTTTTCTTTTATTTTGGGAGTGACAGGGGGTTGCTACAAAGTTTAATTTTCCATTTTGTTAACTAAGAACATATGCCAAGGGTCTTGGACTCTCCAAAGTACTGACTGACATAAAATATAATGGCAATCCAGCATGGGCTGGGGCTGGAAAATCTTGGATATTGTCCCACTAGATACTGGAAGATGGCAGATTTTTTTAACTGGGATAGATAGCATGGGTAATTTGCTCTTCACTTTGGCACACTCTGTTTAATTGCAACCACAGCAGAGCAAAACCATCTGCTAAAGTGATCAAGGTCGGGGTTTTTGAGTTATGAACGTTAGGGAAAGTCATAGAGACAGTTCTTCTTGTCATTTCTTGTGGTGGAACCCCACCGAGATGGACCCCGTCCTTGGTATAGGGTGGTTGTCTGTGTTGTTTGATAAGTGCCAGCCACGTGTTCCATCGTGCTGCCAGCAAACCTCGGCTGCCCGTGCACCCCGCTCGGCCGCCTTCCTCCAGGGTTTGCTGCGGGACTGCTGGGAAACAGGAACAAACTAAGAAAAGCAGCTTCTTGACAACTGTAGGCTTTGGCTAGGGACTGCACAAACTGCTACAGCTGGAGCTAGGAGGTTTTCCGTGCTTTGTAACAACAAAGCTCGATTTTAGCCATTTTAGTCACATTTTCTGCTTTTGCTGCTGTCAGGTGGAATGTGGGGGCTTTTTCTTATGAAAAGTTTTCACCGGTGGAATCTTTGGACCATCAGTGAGGACGGCAAAAGGAACGATTCCTCTGTTTTTGTGTTTCCACGGTGCATCGCTCTGTGGTGACTTCCAAGCCGTTCTTCACTCTCAAACAGAAGCTTACTCTGCACATGTCTCCACAGGTTTCTTTTTTTTTATCTATTTAGAATACCACACTTCTATGGAAATGAACACAACATTCCTGAAAAAAAAACCCAGAACAACAACAGAACAACGAACGAGCATATGTATGTATATATATATATGTATAAATATATATATATATACATATATATATAAAAGCCCCTCAATAAAGAACTAAATAAGAATAGGGATTTCTATCCCTGCAAGAATTATGTAGACTAAAAAAAACCATACTATTAATACTCTATTTCTACAGCAGTCTTTCTATTCCTATTAATTTAATTCTCAGTAATTTCTAATGAACTTTTAGATTAAAATAGATAATCTTTCTACTTCAAGCAAGGAGTGGTTATTATTGTTTATTGAATGGCAGGACATAATGAATGGCAGTACCTTTGTCCCCAAAACACTAATGTCAGAATTCTGATATTCTGACAGTGTTCTCATCGCGTTTAGCCTTCCTGAATGTGATTGTTATATAAGGATATTGTACATCCTTTTTGTCACTGCTGGCACTGCACAGTTACACAGGTATGGATTTTTTCTGCTCAGGGTTCATACGGTATAACTCAGAAGTATGACAGAACCCACCTTTCTTGTCCAAACCCTTCATTGTGGAAATGAGAGCTGACAGTGTAAAAGGAACAGTCGGTAACTTCTACTCTTTGAACAGAATTCTCATGCAATTGTAGGCATTTTCTGTACATATAAAGAAAGATCATGGCCTTTTATGCCCTTTAAAACTTGCTTGTTTCCCTTTTCTATCTTATCATTGCTACCACAGCTCTCTTCCTGTTCATATCAGTTAATGTCAAATTTGTGTTACCATCTTAACTTTCTAGAGTAAAGAGTATCTTAATCATAAGAATATAAAACTGCTCTGAAAGTTCAGGTGAAAGGCTCACCTAATTCCATAATCCAGTCTGAACTGTGCCCAGTCTTGGAAGCACAGAGAAGGAGAGAGAGGATGCTGGAAGACACTGGTTTTCCACATCTCAGCCTTACTGGACATTTATGTGAAGAAGATCTGGTATCACTTAGTGGGAGTTCAATTTACTGAAATACAATAGAATGCTGTACAAATATCTTAAAAATTCATATGCATTTTTGTGCCCATAATTTAATTCACATGTGTGTGTATTAATTCTGATTTCAGCTTGGCGTGATGTATGTCTTAAGTTCTGACTAATGGCCTGAAATTAGAATTTCAGTTTGTGCAAATAAAAGACAATTAATAGATGTACAGAACTGAGTAAGCAATAGTATATGTTCTGCAGTACCTCACACAAGAGGGTTGCCATATCATGTTCTCTATAGTGAGGCGCACTATTTAGATTTATAGGATAAGTAACAGACTTCATAAAGTCAGTAATTTTTGCAAGGCTCAATAGCTTCTTTCTGTAAGAGCATTGTCTGCTCTATAAACAGTAGATTGTAAAAGAACAAAAACATCCTCAGAATTACTGCCACCCCCAAAAATGTGCCATGTTGCCCTAAAACCCAGCCAAGCAAAGTACTGTATGCATGTGTGTATGGGATGATGTGTTTTCATTGGAAAAGAAAAAGCATTCCATTTTTAGACTATTTTGGAATACCTTTTACAGATTTTCTTTTAAATAACATCACTCCAGAAGCATAACTCATTGGAAGAAACATACTGGAAAATCGTGTATACGTGGTGCTTAGCTTCGGAGAAGTGGCTACTGCCTGAGCTTGATGGCTGATTTTTTTCGTTGTTGTTCTAAGGTACTGAGTCTGACATGATACAGAGATGGCAGAAATGACCCAGAGGAGGTATGAATCAGCTAGAACAAAGGAAAGCAAGTGCAAGGAAACATTAAAAGAAGTTTTCTTCTATCAGTTCAAAGTCTTGTCCATCTGCTCTTAATTTATCATCATGCAGAGGTTGGATCTTTCACTGCTGTTAGGCCACACAATGAATCAAATCCTGTTTCCTAATTTCCACCGTTCTAAGTTATGGTCCTAGGAAATGGAATTCTGCAGTTTCTTGCTTCTCTTCCTGACAGCTGCAGGAAAGGAATGAGGTGAAGAGAGGAAGATGGCACTGTAGACCTTTCACTCGGAACCTACCGAGGTCCCTAACTCTGGTTTGCAAAAGCGCTGACTTTTTGTATGTCTTTGGCAGCCTTTATGTAAGGTCTTATTTTTGCTAGATACTATCCAATATTTTAATGGTATTTCATATAAATTAAGTTGCAAATGCTATATGGCTGAATAAAAAAAGAAAACCCAGATGGATTGCTTCACGCATTGCTTAGCTTCCCTCTTCCAATAAAGTAAAAGTTATATGAAAACCTCAGAGTATCCCTTCTCAGATTTTATTTGATTATTTCAATATGCCCGCTTTCTTTATTTAGGTGTTGTTGAATTAAAAATATTTACAGATGGGTAGGAATTTAAAATAACGTTCGGCTTCAAAAAGTCTCCAAACCAAGTTCACAGATCTGCTTGAAAGTGAATGGCTTCTCATGGAGATGTGAGAAGATTTGGGTATGATAAGTCTTTGGGTATTAGGCCTATTCTAAAGGTAGAGAGGCCAGTTCTCTGCTCTATTGTGTTATTCAGGTGTCTGTATATCAGGATAGCAGTTGCTGCAAAATTAGGGTGCTCACACCTCACACAGGCTAAGCAACGTCCAAATAAAAATAATGCCGGCTTTAGATATTTCTGGGACAGCAGAGCAAGGCGGCTTTTGACAGATGGTGTTCAGGTCTGGTTGGAGGGCCTGTGTATGGGGCGTGATTCCACAGAATTTGTGATACTTACATTTGCTTTCAGCCTTTATGAGGTCAGTATCTTTAGATTGAACAACTGTGTGTCACCCCGCAACCCAATCCCATTTGAAGGAACATAAAGGCTGCACAACAAGGAAAGACTTTGAGCCCTTGTGTTGTGTATTGCAGTGAAGTACCAACTATTGTGACATTACATTTATTTATAGTGTCGAATGTCTGTGGCAGACTTCCTTTCCTAAAAAAAAGCACGTTGAGAAGATATGGTTGTCTCAACTCGCAGGAGAGCTTTCCAAACTAATTTTTAAAATTTAAGTAATTAATTTACTTATTACATTAAATTTATGTAAGCTGTTAAATGCAAATGCTTGCCTTTCAAGGGGAACCTTAATCATTTGTACGTTGTGGTTTAATCCTTTTCCAGTAGAAGCAGAGGAGGTTGGCGAGGCATGGCTTCCTCCCGCACACAGTCAGTATGTGCCCCTGTTCTTACACATCCTGGTGTGGGTTTTTCCATGCACACTTTTTGCTCTTTAGTTATTTGTTGTAATTATCAAGTTCATTTTTCTCTAATAGATGTGATTAAGTATATTTAGCACTGTGTAATGAGTTTTCTGCCTGGTTGCATTCTGGCTAATAAGGAATTCCTCCGAGTCTCTTCTGACAGCTGCTGTGGATCCCAGGTCTGTGCTGCCACCAGAGACCTCTTCCATGAATTGCTAACATTAGAGGAATTAACTCGGTTAGACTAACCATAAAATCTGGGCTGAAATTTGATTACTAATAGATCTCATGTTAGCTTTCAGCAGCACAGATATTGCACAGAAAAAATCATCAGAATTCAAAAATACCTTTGCATTCACGTATAGTGAATACGTAAAGTTATTTGTGGAGGCTGGTACTGATTAAAAAACCTGATTGAAAATAAAACTAGTAATAATTTTTCAGTGTTATTGGTATAGTAGTCTCTTTCTGAGTTCTTAGGATCCATCTACTAACTTACCTGTCTATTGATAATACTTCTGTTATCCGTAGTACTTCTTCTTATTATACCAGCTCCCAAATTTGTGAGGCTGAAAATGATGGGGAAAATCTGTAATTGGTGATGCAGTGCTGTGGTCGAGTTGCTTAGCAACAGTCGCTGCAGCCTCTCTGCTGAGTCTCCGGAAGGGGGATACAGAGACGGGAAGATGAAATAAATACAGTTTCAGTGTGGCTGACTTTGTAAGAGAATGATAAAGGTTGTAAGTTATTTTTTCTGCTAAGTGTCAGTTACTGTGGGAAAAGTCTTCTGTAAACAGATCCTGTGAAAAAGGAGAAAAAATGGAAACTGGTCACTTGAATGGAAGGGAAATATAGCAGTAAATGTTTTCTTGCTAACTGTGAACCTGTGTTATATCACCAGGTATTTTCTGCTATGGTGCATAATCATTATAGAAAATACATAATCGTAACCGTGTGTCTTCTATTTATCACTACAATTGGGTACCAAATTCATAGAGAATAAGGATTGATAATTAATGCCAAGTACCTCTTAAATTCCCTGCTGGTATGTTAATTACATAAAGACTGTTCATAATAGAGTTAGTGGTAATGTTATAAATATGGATGGGTCTAAAATTTTAAATTCTTTTGAGATCTGAACAACTCTACATTTAGGATCACACAGTATTAATTACTAGGAACTATATTTCAATCCTGTTTTATGCAGTGAAATATTTTGCAAGGACTCGTGTGATTACTGAAGTAACAGGGTGTTATTTTCAGTACCGTATATCCCACACCCCGAAGCTTTCGGAAATCCGCTGTGCTTGAATCCTCCCTGTAGTACGAGGTGTCACACTTCTCTCCGTTATTTAGTACAAAATCTCAGCCTTTAGAAAGCTTAAAATGTAAAAGGGAGTGGGAAGGAAGTTGATGCAGAGATATCCAACTTTGCTAAGGGGCTCATATCTGCGGTAACTAGCAACACGCCGGGTTTTTCCAAGTGCTGGTTATTACTGCTCATCAGTGCTGCTCCACAATTAGCATTGGAACACCTAGATAAGGTGGATATATAGGAACTAAAAACAGAGAGCATAAAGGCAAACCAAGAAATTTAAGCCTTTTGACCTCCTTTGTACTTGTTTATTTATGAACCAATTCTTGAGCAAAAGACCAAAAAGAGTATTTCAATATGTTTCTTTGGGGAAAAATATGTTTAGAAATTTAGAAGGAAAGACCTAATTATTTAAGAGTTTATACTGCTTCACTTTTACATGGATGTGTTTTGCAAATGATGCTGCACTCGTGGTAAACCTGATCCTAAAATCCGTCATAAATAAGACACTGCATATCGTAGAAGCAAAAAGGGTCTGATCTAAGTGGGAGTCTGCTGGTTCATTTTTAGAAGGTCAGATTGATAGGCAATATCTCACAGGTTAGATAGTGACTCTATCAAACTAATTCTTAAACACATGGTAGTACAATGAGTTATTCCTGTCTTGGAAGTATGGTTTATGACCTTTCTACCCCAGGTATTATTGCTGATTATTATCTGAGAATGGGTAGTAGCATGCTTTTTTTTGTGTGTGTGTGTTGGTATTTGTTGTGTTTTTTGTTTTTTAGTTTGTTTGGTTGGTGTTTTTAGCTCAAGCTGGTTTTTAACCAAATATGTTTCACGAACCATTTAATACAGCGGATTTCTGATAAATTTCTCTTATAGCATGGTAATAAGGAACCACATTTCATCTCTTTTCCTGGAGGTTATTGTTTAAACTAACATCTTAGGTTGTGCAGATGAATATTTCTGTGACCTTTTGTTTTCTCTTTTGGTTTTGTTTTTTTGTTTTTCTAAGCCCAGATTTGCAGAAAAGTTCGAGTATTTAAGAATATTTTAATTTATTTTGCAAAATCTGCACTTGCTAATTGCCAGCTTTTCAAAACCAAAATGATAGAATTCTTCATATGAGACTGCATAAAAGATGGACCTATTTTGTATATAGAATATTGCCTGTCCTTTAGATCTATGTGTTTTGCTTATGGAATAAACCAAAGTGGGAGAGATAAACTAATATTTTGTATAAGCTCAGCCAGACAATACACATGATAAAGATGTTTCATCTTCTTATGTATGCAGAAAATATGAAAAATTGTAGTTTACACATATTTTCTCAATTCAAGTGTAAAATTGGGCCCCCAGATTGCCCTGGGCCACGGTGGTTGTGTTAAAGAAGCACTATTTACCTAGCAGCTGAGTGAAAAATGATCAGAATATTAGACTCATCTAGGCCACATTAAGGAGCCATTGCATTTCCCGACAATTTTATGCTATCTCAATATGAAAACAGAGCAATTTCAGCTCATATCAGGTTATGATCGGCAATTACAGTTGCATAATTCACCTAGTCGTCTCTTTTCAGGGCCTTTATTTTCCCTCTTGGTGACATTCCTGAGAAAGTGCCTGATAAAAATGTCATATATCATCCTGGCTTTAAAACTCGTAAGGGGGTAATCTGCTATGCCTTGCTGAGCCTATATTCATCACGAGATTTTTGACTTGGAGGGGTCATGACACTCATAATTTCCTTTTTGATATTGTCCTCAGCAGATATGACAAGGGGCTGTAAAAGCCGGGTTGTAGGCTGTGGTTAAGAGCCGCTCCAGTGGGGCTCATCACCAGCAATAACAGGGCATTACTGGGGATTGGGCTGGAGTTGGCCGTTTCGAAGATAATTAGATTTGATGTCAACATTTCTTTATCACCTGCATCCTTTTGTGCATCTGCGTGTCAAGTTGTTATTTCCGGATTTATTAGCACCCTCAGAGCTACTATCTATCTGTCAGCTTGTGTGGTGTTTGTGTTGACAGTTGTAAAGTTAATTACTAGTACTAATGAGCATCGGGCTTTTGGTGGACATGGCATTTTGGGCATTTAAAGCTGTAATTAGATTTTTTTTTTTTTTTTCCTTTGTGTACAGCCACAGGAAAAATGCATAAAATAAAGAAAAAGAAACCCAAACCAAGCACCCTGACTTCAAATCTCTCTCTCCAGTTTGACATTGTTTGCAGTATCTCTAATTCAAAAAAACTCCGAAAGGCAGCTTTGTTCACTTTTTACTCTTTTTTTTTTCTCATCATTAACTCCATGAATATTTGTTTTATTGTGTCATCCAAACTAAGGTCTTTTTTAAAAAGTTTTGTTTTTCAGATGACTTTATATAAAACATGTCTAGATAGTGTATGTGTCAGTCGTTCCCTTTTCTGTAACATTATTTGAACTTTAGCACACAGTCAATATAAGTATTTGTGTTTAAAAATGAATTTGTAGGGAAAACAAAATTAGCCCATCTCCTGATCCCTCTCTTTTTAATATAATAATGCATTAAACCCAGTGAACACAGAGACACATATTGTTTATTACAGAATTGTAAATCCAGAGTAATTTCAGTGAAGTGGGATTAACACATATGTAAAAGAAAGAAGAATTTTGATACTTATTTGCCTTGCGTACATGTTAAATTCCCTATCCTGTAAATCATGTTACCAGATCTTTTATGTGATGTTCCAAGTAACATATAACTCATAGGATTTAGAATAATGGCACTTACATGTGACATATACTTTATGTAAGTATATTGTTTATTCTACTGCTGGAACTAAGAACCACTCCCTTGCTGCTGTTTCTATTTACTTTCTATTTATCATTATCTGCCATTTTGTTAAACAACTACCCTTCCCAGACATAAATCATCTGTAAAAATACTCTGGCTCAGAGAAAATTTCACCCTGGCACTGAAATGATGAGATAACCATTTTCATCTCTTGTTGAAGCATTGAGATTTATTGGGCTTTGATGGGCTACAGACCAGACATCATTCTCTGCTAAACAGACTCCCACTTGCATTTATTCTTATTGCATTTAGCAATTCAAAATGGAGCTCCCCGAGTCCCTGCAGAGCCCCTTCCCAGCTCAGAGGGGCATGGGACGTCAGTGTTATTACTTGATATTAGATAAGGAAGGGACACACACTGAAGCGTGTGGTGATTCAGATGATTTTTTTTATTTCCGTTTAGCAGTGATGACAGAATGTCATCGTGAAATGACTTCAAAAGTCATTTTTCCCTCTGCCCTGGCTCTGCAGCCTTGTCCCTCGAGGGCACTTCCATTGTACAGTTATATTAATTCTGCTAACTTTCAGACTTCATTGCTGACAATAGGCCTTTTGGCTTTCTCAGACTATTACATTAAATTTCCCATCAAACCATGTCAGCCTCTGAGGTCAGAGATTCCAGGAGAAGCTTTAGATATTTTGCCTTTTGACTTCACGGGCAGATATTTCTAAATTGCTTTTAGCTTTGTTTTTCCAGTGTCAGAAATCATATTGAACCGATCTGAAGCCTTGGACAATGAACGCTCATCAGGTGAAGGACAAACGGTCCGAGGGGTGGGCAGGGCGTGCGGGGGCACCCAGACACGTGTTTGCTGGAACGTTTCTGTCCCCGCTCGTGGTGACAAGGATCAGCCACCCTCAGTCCAGCTGCGTTTCTCAGGGTGGTGGGGTTGACCATATGTTTCACACACACCCCTCGATCATTCTTTAAACATTCAGCTTCTGAATAAGAGGCTTTCATTTTATCTCAGTGTATGGTAAAGGTTAACTAGTTTTACTACTGTGCAGTTTGTTCGGCATCTGTGAAAAACAGGTATAACACGCTTCAGTTCACAGTTGGGGAAACTGAGGCATGGAGAGGTGAGCTGTTTGAGCTCGTTTGCAAGCACCTTGAAGGCATTTTGAAGAGTTGAAATGCAGTTGACTTAAACAAAGCAAAACTTTTTTACATAAAACATAGTTCATATAAGAATCATCCAAACTCCAGATTGTACTGTGTGACCATGAAATGGTTTTTAGATTATTGAGAAAGCTTTGCTGCTGAAGTATTCTTTATATATATATATATACATCAAGAATCTCAGCCTTCTCCAAATAACATATAAATTGTTTTAACTTGATGGATTTTTTTTTTTTTTTCACTTTGGAATACTTTTACATTATTGGGGTGAAGGAAAGTATTTGAATGGGCCCTTGTCAAATAAGATTTTTAATCTAACACAGATCCACACTCAGCATTGAACTGGAAAAAATGTTATTTTAAATAAGGTGTTGCTGCATGCAAAATACAATTAAGAAGAAAATGCAACAAAATTATAGGAAGAAAAAAAATAGACTTTACATGATAGAAATACATTGAGAAACTAAGAGCTTGGATGGCATGTAGAATTCAGCAGAATTCAGTATGTACGGCTCTAAGCCACTATTTTGAATTTGTAATCATGGTTGCTGTATTTAGAAAAGAGAAATTCTGCAGTGTTTTCTTCCCCTAAAAGTCTATTATTTAAAAATAGGGCAGAGCAACAACCTTTTCAGAGAAAAAGATTTTACCCTGAAAACAACCTTTGCTCGTTTTTTGGTGGTAGTTTTAAAGGACCAAAATTAGAGCTGTGTTGATCCTCAGCTGAGCGTTGCATACGTGTCGGGATGTGTGTGGCTGGAGCACAGGGGGCGGTGGGACTGGCGAGTGATGAGCTGAGCGCGGCAGCATCCATGTGTTCCTACCTGCCATACGGCTGGGGAATCATTTGTGACACTCTGGGGACAATTTTGTCACCCTGACAGTAATGCTGTTATGCACCGACTTGACACGCAGGAAGAATCCATAAAGACAGATAAGTGACTGTGAAAGTGGCTGGGGATCAGCCTGAGTGCCACCACTCACCTGCGGTGACAAATAGAGAGTTGTGACGGATTGGAAATCCTGCCCGGCGCAGAGATCTGGCAGCCCTAAGCTGGAATAGTGTGTGGGTACACAAAGGGTGTAGTGAAGATACACGTGAAACAGGTACATGGAAGAGTCCCTAGGTGCAAGTAGGAGAGGTTGACTTCAACATGTATTTTTGTTTTTAGCAACTTTTATTTAATACTTGATATCTTTAATAATTGGGTCAAATTCTTATATTAATTATGTCTGATTCTGCCTATTCTTATGATTTCAACTGACATCAGTATGCGTTAACATTGACATAGTGAAATTAAGAGTTGGGCCAATGTGATTTTCCTGGGAGACAGTAGGTCTGTTTCTAGGTGTCATTTTTTTAGTCATTATTTTATACCAATAGAGGTCCCCATCTGCAAATCAAATGAAGAAACTTGTGATTTAACAAATCTATTCTGCTTTTTAAAAATACTGCATTTCAGCTGTTGCAGTCAACCATAGGTGCTAAAAATCAGGACCGAACCCCTCGTTGTTTATTATGTTCACCTACATGTTAATTCCTACTGCAAATGCATTTATGTTGAAAAAAATATGACTTGCAGTTTAAAAAATATTCTTTAGAAACTTAATGATTGGTCTAGTGCTTTGTTTGTTTGTTTGTTTAAGACAAAGGAATGTAAGCTAACCTTGAATGCCATTTCTGAGTTCAGTCACTCTTTGTGACTTTCATTATTCATATTTGATAATTTCAAGTTTATTTCTCAGGAAATAAATCAGTTACAACCCAAGGCAAATCATGTGCTTGGGTTTCGATTTTATTTAGTTTATAATCTGTGTTTCCCCTTGTCTTCTCAGTCTGGCCATTGGCCTTCACTTTTGAGAAGCTGTCCTTTGGAGGCAATTTCTGAAGTCATTTTGATCCCTGGAATAGAGAACAAAAAGATCTGCCACCCTTGCATTTCCTTACGTCCCGCATGCTCAGGATTATTTTTGATGCTCAGTGCCAAATGCCAAACACAATTTCCTTGTTGAGCGCTTACATACATCACATACAAACCCTATTTCACTACTAATTCCATACTCTACTCATTCCTTTTTTATTCTTTGTCTCTTTGGCAAGGTTGGGCACGGGTTTTCTGGATGCTTTGTGTAGTCCATTTGGCCTCCTCTCACATGATCTGTGCTGATATCCCTCCCGTCACCCTCTCCCTGAGCTGCTGCAGCATGGCTGGTTTGTTCTCCTGAGGATGATGTCCCCCGGAGAACATGGTCCCCGAAACAATGAGCCACGTAATGATGTATTGTGCAGTAAGGTACACCGGTCATCATTACCGGCACTTCCTGACTGTTTAGCAAATGTCTAACTTGCTTCTCCATTGATGTATCTTATTAGAAGCACAGAGCAAACCCTAATAAAGAGAATTGGAAACCTGTTTCCTGCTTGCCCCGCCCTGTCTCAAGTTCTTCATCACAGAATACTTTTTAGGAGCCCCTAGGATCTTCCCCCTTACATTCCTGCACATTCCTGTTGGTTTTGTTATTTTTTATTTTTATTATTATTTCTTCTTTTGCCCATCCCTTGCGGTAGAGTCCCCATTCAGACAAACCTTCCATTGCTCGTAGCTCTTCTCTTACTATTTACCTCCTGTATGAGTGTGGTTTTTTTCTTGATCTGCTTGCTTCTCCTTGTCTAAGGCTGTAATACCTTTTACCTTTGTCAAGAGTCATTTGTTGCCATTTTAGCCTAGTATATGGGGTTTGTTCTGATTCTTTCTGATTGGTACAGCACTTTATGGAGTACTTACATAACTCAGGAGAAGAATGAAGATAGATATTTATAAATTTTGGCTGAATATGCATCAGTTTATCTCAAGCGTTAATGATGCCCCCCTCCAATCATTATTAACATACATTTTTAGATTCTAGAAGACCGTTTCTAATGTGTTTTCAGCTTCTGACTTTGAGCAGGTAGGGTTTGTATTTCCATTGCAATCCTGAGCAGTAAAGTCTTTTGAAGCAGAGGTTAAGATGCATGTGTTATTCAAGTCCATGAATTTCTTACTTATTAAAGATGCAGCAAATACAATGAAATTTTTTATAAGTGGTAAGAATTAGCAAAGCAGTGTCCAACTCACCCCATTTTACCATATTTTTGCTGAGATACAATTATTTGAGCTAATCAAAATTAAGGTCATGCTTTTTCACCAAGAAGTGCAATTTTTACAAAGTGAAAGCTTTCCATGGTAAATAATTCTGTTTTATTAGAACAAAAACTTTATAATTTTTTGAGTCTGATCTTATGTATAATAGTTAAGATTTCTGATTATTTAATAGCATCTTTGATGTATTTTAGACTTTGTAAGATAAAACTGTGTAATGGCCTGTAGGAGTTAAATGACTATTGCGTAAATTATAGGAGATGTAGTCTCCCATATGGGGTGTTGACCATAGTGTGAATGTGAACGTTAGGCTCACCTGCCACAACTGCCATCAAGCTATATGTCACCATGAAGAATACAGTTCAATATTTTACTGACTAAAAACCAAGTGTTTCAGCTCAGTTCTACAAACCAGAGTGAACATTGCAATTTGGGATTATTTGGGCATTATTTGATTTAAAAAAAAAAAAAAACCATGCAATATATAAAAAAGCAATGGAAATTTCAAAATTTCCTCTGGCACAGAGATTTGCGTTTTCACTCAGCTTATACGCAATATGCCATTGGCAAAGCAATTCTATATAGTCAGTTGCTCTTGTTGGTTGAGCTGAATGCTAATGGAGGAGCTTTTATCTCATTCAAAACATATTAGTCAGAACCCGGAGAGCAAGAGGATACTGCCAAAAGGTGTCTTGCATTGACAGCAGAACTTCTAGCGCTAGAGCTCATCTCTCCCATTTCCATTCTAATCTTGGCTCTGAGTTGGGGGAGCAAGATACAGTTATTTCCTGTCACTGCTTAGAAATATAAAAAAAAAAAAAAAAAAAAAGTTTGTTTCCCATTTTTCTTCTCTTTTTGTAGTGCCTTTACCCAGAAGGTACATAATGACTGCAATTCTTGTGCTTCAAATGGTGCTAAAGCAGTAGTTGTGCTTTACTGCATCATGGATTTGCAAAGGGAATTGGAAGACTTTTTCATACTTTTATACACTCAAAAAAAGTTGAATGTAATGATTCAACATACTAGAAACATATTATAATATACTTTAGAAAACTGATGATGGGATATCCAAGTTTCTAATGCTCATGTTCCTTTAGATCATGTTAATTTTATTTAGTTGCTCCGAGTGGTTTTAGTTTACGTGTCTATGTCTTTCCCATGAAAAGCAGTTATCTGTGGAAAGCTTCTGCTATGAGTGCCCATGGAGAGCCAGTACTTTTATTATAACTGGCTGTGACACTTCAATAAGTCAAGTGTTTCTGCATCAGGATGTTAGCAAGGTAAAATATTTTCTTCATTGTACAGTAGGACAGGTCCATGCAGAAGTACAAGGATCCTTCTGGCTGAGCATCTGTCTCCAGCAGTGACCACAAGCAGATGTGTAGGGAAGAGTAATATGAGACAGTTATTTATGGTATTTTTGTACTGTTTATTATATTTGTTCCCTCAAATATCCTTCCTAATAATTGTACAGTTATGTTCTTCCATTTCCTACAAATTGTCAGCCTGGTACACCATGTACTGTACTCTCTACTGCGCTCCTACTCCAGCTGAGGCCTCTGTTAGAATCATAGAGGTGTAGGCATGGGGAGGGTCGGGATCCGATGTGGCCATTATCATGAGATGGTGAAGTGGGAATTCTCTGTGTTGGGTGAGAATGAGTAACTTTGGATAAAGGGAAGGATGGGGAATTCTGGAATAGGGCCACGTAGCCAAAAACCCTACTTAAATTTACAACACAGTGATCTTTTAGTAAATTAGTTGCTGGAAAAAAGTGGGCTTTTCATGAGAGGCTGAAGGAGCAGAATCCCTCTCTGTCCTTTAGGAGTGCTGATACTGAGGCTGTGCGTAATACCTAAGCCCAGAATATGAAATTTTGTCCAATGGGAGGGCATGGAAAGAAAATTGGCTTCGTGAGGTGTTTGATTAGAGAGCCCCACAGTGTTTCAACTGGTTAGAACATGAAAATTCAGGAAAAGTGCTTTCCGGTGAATGAGCAGTATGGACACAAGGAATTGTTTTGCAGGGATTATTAATAGGAATTGAAGTAACGAGACACCATATGTATTCTTCTACAGAGAAGCTTTGGGTTGTGCACAAAGGGAGGAAAGTCACAGTGTTACTGGAAGGGCTCACAAAGGTCAAACCCTCAATTACAAACTGAATAGATTGCAAATAATACACCTAGGTCACAGATATATCTCTTTTTCCTATGATTAATTATGCAAATCTGGTATTCTGTCTCAGGTCAGATCTATGACCATATAGTGTGTTCCCTTTTTTGTGGAAAATTTCAGTGTTTTACTCCCTCCTCCAAAAAAAGAGCTACTACTGGAGTTTCAGAACTTCCAAACCACGTTTCTTGCTAATTTATTTCAAGCAAAGTGCATTTTATGGGCTTATCTACTAATTCTTTTGATTAAAACACAAGCAAAACTCAACCAACTTGAACAGGTTGAGTGCCACATCTGTGCAGAAGATATCAGCACACTTATTTATGGCTCCAAGAAACAGAGTCTAAATTAAAGCAGCTATTGCTATAGAGTGGATAAGCGGCCATTATGAATTATCCTTAATTATAGCGATTTCCTAAACTAATAAACCTGCTAAATCTTTATTGCAAAGGTTAGTTTACACAGCGCATATAAAATCCGCATGTGCTACGCATCAACCGCCAGCTGTCTGACAGTGTGTTGCTATTGCAGTGAGCGTTCACATAAATTTTATGTTGGTTATATTAACAGTCAGTCCATATCACTACCCACAGATGCCAGTAGACATAAAAATTGCTCTCCAGTGAGCCTAAATATCCCTCGAAGCTAGTTGTGTCTAATGTTCCATGTAGTATTTGTACGTGAAAGCAGCAGATTGAAAAGTTATTTACAGATGAATATTTCAATCCAGTTAGTTCATATTGGCCTACTTAGGCTTCTTTGCTGGTTTATTTGTATGCTAAATAATTCACTAAAGGTTCTTGTTTACTTTCAAAAGTAGTTTCTATGAAATGCAAACAACAGAACCAACTTTAGGTGCTCAAAAGGCTAAAGAGGCCTGTTTTAAATGCAGGTCAGAGCTACAGGCAGCATCTTGCAGATGGGCTGTCACTCACAGTTTTCACCCTTTTAGTTGCTGGGTTTTTAAAGAATTTACTGAGATTTGCTGTTTTCCTATGCATTTTTGGCAAGAACAGGTTATTTTCTTCTTGATCTATCCTTTTTCACAGAGAGATGTGAAGTCCTTCAGGGTCTTCCCATGGAGCAGGCAGTGCCTGCACGGCGTGTCGGTGGCTCTTAGATGGGTCCTTGAGAGTGCATAGGGCTAGCAGGTGCAGCAGATACGCGATTCCTCCTGCTGTAGGACATAAATATGTTTTTGTATTAATTTCTCTGTACAACGTTTGCATAACATTTACAGTACACTTTGATTTCTTGATTAATCAGAGCACTGGACAAATTCAGCCCCTGCCTGTTCCTTTCCTGAGATCCAGGAACTTGGGAACACTCCGGACACAGCACTGACTAGATCACAGAGTTCATCTATGTGCTAACTTTTTGTTTTATAATATTGATTTTATCATTTTTACTGTTTGTAGTAGGAGTTGCTTTATTGATATTTACTCAACGCCTCTTTGTGCAAAGGCTGTAGAATACTTTGTTGTAAGTATTGACATACATCTGCTGGTGGCTCCACCACCATCAGCTTATTTCACCCAAATGGTATTCAGATGCCGTAATTGTTTCTTACTATTGATTTTAGATTGAGTTTATAACATGCTTCTGAAGTCCATAGCACACATGCTGTGTCTGGGTAGAGTTTCAGTTCAACCTTTTCAACGAGAATACGAATCACACGTATTAAAATTGCAACAGCATAATAATTTAAGTCTAGATTTGCTTTGTAAGGATCTCTCAAGAAAGACTGAGACCAATCAGTTCTTGAGAGATCGTGAAAGTGTATTTTAACGCTTCCTAAAGAACAGTTGGTTGTTTTTTGCAGGCGTTCTGAGCTATTAGTGAATATTTTAGCACAATACTAGGGATTCTGTACTGTCAATAGTGACCTGTACAAATATGTAGTTGCTCAGGCTTAGGTTCACAAAGCCATTTAAAAGCCAGTTGTTTCATTGCCTGCATGTCTTGCTGTTTGTAAAATGAAGACATTGGGGCAAATTTCATCTTCAGCAACTGCTAGGGATGGGTATATAGTGCAATATAACTTCTGCAAGCGTTCCTTTAAAGAATGAGTGATTTCACTTGCCTTATGCTCAAGTCCCATTCAGTCTTTGCACAGAAGTTTTCATTGATAAGTTAACCCACCAAAGTGCCGTGGAGGCACATGCTTTAGTGGCATCACCTGTAGAATGAGAACTCCCGATGTAAGATAGAAATACTTGCACTAGGAAATACCGAGGGTGAGGAGAAGCACGTGATAACATCTGCTAAAATTAACCAGTAGAACACATCTGACGTATCTATTGACTTTTACAAATTACATTTTTATTTGTGTGGGTTGTTTTTTTTTTTTAGCCAACAGCAGTGGACTATAATCTTTATCCTCAGTTTACATAACATTTGGAAACTGGACATAACCTTCCAAAAAATCAGGTTAAAGTAGGTGCTATAAAGTATAGGAGAATTTTTTCCTCTTGTGCCACAAAAGCATGAGCTCACTGCCGAATTATTACTTACTTGACTGGAGGTGCATTTTGCACAGCAAATGCTGTGTTACCATGCTGGTTATAGAATCAGATATCTATAAAAGATATCTCTTTGAAGAACTGAATAGTAGTTTTTAAAATTAATTTGCATGCTTGTTTTTGAAAACAGAGTTGAATTCTGTTTAATAAAAGAAGGGAGGGATTAAATACAGAATGCGTAGGAAGGTTAATGAGGGTTTGCACCATAAGTTTTTTGGCAGTTTTGAAAATTTCACTTGCATTAAGCAAAATAAAAATATTAGAATATTTCATAAACATGCAAGAGTGTGTATTTATGTGGAGGGCAAGTTCATTCCACAGGGAATTAGTTTTCCCAAAAGGAAGCGAGTTGAACATTGTTAGTATTAAAATACAAAACCCCAGTTACATTTGCCAAAATATCAGCAATCAAATTCAGTCCTCATGTGATTGCATCAAATAGAAAGCTTGGCCCCGCAGTGTTAGCTGTGAGTGAAGACAGATCAGCAGTACTTCTACAACAGACAGGCAAAGAAGCCATTGTGAAATATTAGTGTACGTGTTGTGAGACGTCAGTATTTTGCAGAAGCTGTCCCATTCATCAGTGCTGCCCTAGTTGCTGCAGAATACACATACTGAAGGAAATATTTCTTCGTAATTTTTATATGTAAAAAAAAAAAAAAAAGGATTAATTCCAACCCGTGTGTAGCACTGAGAAACACAAAGTTTATGAAAGGAGTTAAATTACATGGTTTGTATTTTGATGAGAGTGTAAACATTTTGCTAGTCTCCTAAATATTACACTGGAGAAATCGGGGCATCTTCAGACTGATTCTCAGCCTCCTGCTTCCTGAGGACTTCTCCTGAATTCGTGGGAGGTTCCTCTGAGTGAGGAGCTCAGGACGGGGCTTCCTCACCGTCAGTTAATTGGGCAGAAATCTGGCAATGTTAGAGAGAAGCACATGAATGAAGGCAGCCAGGCATCCTGCAACTACTAATTCACCCGCGTAACGCATCTTTGAACTGTCTGAGGCATACCTAACTGTTTACGTGCTACCAGCAAGAGTAAATACTCTGAACAGGAGGAAGAGACGGAGTTGCTGTGAATAGAAAAAAAGGTTATAAGACAGCCAGAGAGAACCTGTCACCTCCAGTTAGGAGCCAGAGCAGCTCCACCTCGCAGCAACCAGAGACCAGGTTGTTATTCAAACAGGAGAGGGGAAGAAGCTGACTTAGACCTCCACTTGCTGTCTGATACGGTGTCGAAACATCAGTTCTAGGAAATCTTGTGGACAGAATACTGAGGATAAGTTGAGTCTAAACGCTAACAAGGAAATAGCTAGGAGAATCTGCAGGTTCAGTGAAGCTAAATGGCCACTCTTGCTAATAGCTGTGGAAGGGATTGAATGCGCTGGCTGTCGGGTGCAGATGAGAATTCTGCCAAGGAAAGTACTGCTGGCAACGGAGATGAGAATTATATTAATAACTAAGGTAATCTTGTTATCCTTAAGAATCCTGATTATAGTCATTTAAAAAATAACAACCTGTTTGTCATTGTACTGTAAAGCTGACAAAGGCACTTTCAAAGATCCTTAAATTAAGCCACCTCATTTTCTTTTCTCTTTGGAACACCTATTCTTTATACATAGATATTATGTGCTAGGTATTGGAATAGCGATTGCCTTTGGAAACCTATTGTTTATGCCTACAGCCATGTCAAGTTTCTCTCCTTCCATTAACATCCTCAAGGTCAGGTGGAGTGGTCACCGCCAGTTTTCACTCCTCTTATAATGTTTTTGTTTTATCTGGTGTCCCTTGGAGAACAGACAAATTGGGTGCATACATGTAGTAGACCATCTTGACATTGATTTTTGAAGGTTCATTAGATAAATGCTGACATCATAGATTGATGTCTCTTTAAAACAGTGCCTAGCACAGAACCATTGGGGGAATCAAAAATATCGACTCGCTGTGTTTGTGCAGGAGGCCCACTGGAGATCTCCTGCATTAATGGGTCCATCAATTTAGGTGTTCTTTAATTATTCTAATTGTACACCTTGCAGTTGGAAACTGAGTTTATTAGGATTTCTGCTAGGTAGTCACACCTTTCATGAAGAAGAAATAGCAGTGGATAATAGTGACTTCTGTCTACTTTGTCATCGCATCTTGTATTGTTCAGTAATTCCTGTTTTTTTTTTTTTTGCTTTTGCTTTATTATAGGTTGTGTAACATGGTGGTGAAAATGAGTAGGGATGCAGTGATGGACCAGTGCAGAGGCCAAGAAACTATATGGTGCTTTAGAGAAATACATGCTGGTAAAATAAAGTTGATGGTTTTGTTCATGTTTAACCCCTCACCCTGCTACCATCAATAGATTGAAGACATCATTTGTATCTGCAAGTGTTTGTTTAATTAAGACCTCCTAAAAATCTTTGCTATTGATTCATTCCATTATCTTATTGATTAACTGCACTGGATCATGTACTTGCTCTTTAGTGGAAGGCAACAGTTTCAGCCTGCTGTCATTTACCCGCAGATGTGAACAGTAAGCAATGTTCAGCATCCATGGCTGCCAAAGTGTCTGGTGTTTTAATGAAGCACTGGCTGCAATTCCCTGTATTACATGAGAAAAGCCAGTTGTCTCCTGCTGCTGGTGTGACCAAGCATAAAGGTTTTCTTCCAGTTATTCATACAGCAGCTGCTTAGCAGGGAATGTTAAAAAGTTGTGCTTTGCATTTCTGTGTTAAGATCTAGGGGTTTGAGTCAGAGCAGCAAATTAACACAGATGACCTGCATGTTTCATTTCCAGGCTTTTGTAAGTTGTCTTTTTTCCCTGCTGGAAAATAATGTAAACCAGGACTTTTTTATGATATGATGTCATATTTGTTCCGTGCAGCTTCACCTTGTGGAGTTTACTGCATGACCTAGTATTAACGTATGTGTATATCTGATAAAAGCAACCTACCACTGCCTTTCTGAAGATTTTTCTTGGGAAAATCATTCAGTAACAACATTCTGACTGCTCAAGAACTGGACTGTCTGGCTACATTTGTGCAGTCACATGTGCTCTTGTTTGTCATCTCTTTGTCATCTTTTTTGTAGAGAAAAGTCCCTGCCTTATACCAGTGTGATAGCCACGTGGCGTTTAGTACCTTATTTTACAATTCCAGAAATAGGTTTCTGTGTTGGAAGTAGGAATGTGACAACTCGGAGCTGTGGGGACCAGGTGCCACAGAGTCACAGCGGTGTGATGTGCCGGTCTCCTTTGCCCACCCCAAGGTCGGCTCAGTGCAGGTTTTACAAATGCTCGGGCTGCCTCTCAGATTTTTTAGGGGTTACCAATAGTAGCAAGAGGTGGTAGCTGACACACAAATTATGGGTAAGTTTAAAGCAAAGGAAAAAACCTAGCCCAGCCTTTTCTCCTTCTGTCCTGACATTTGAGTGACAACCCAGATTGGTCCAGAGTAACTGCCAATATTTCAGTGGAAAATTTTCAAACATTATGCATGCCATATTGAAGTGTTTCATAGGAAATAGGGCACATATTCTTTATTTTCGTATGCAGCTCTTTCTTGACATTTCCAATATACTATATGTACTGTGGGTGGTCTCCTAGGGAATGGCAGTGGGTTCTTTGTTGCCATTGTGAAGGGAGGGCTCAGAAACTCCCTCCATGACAAAATCACTACTTTTTTTCCTCCCTTTTTTTATATAAAATGAAAACTTGTCTACTTGAGCTGTTTTAAAATTCTAACTCAATTGAGACTTTTGTGTTTAGTTAAGTTTATATATCTGCTGGCATGCTTTGTTAATTTAAGCCAAACCCTCAACTTTACCTTGGCAGAAACACTGATTTTGTTGGGTTCCCTGCACCCTGTTAAATGAGCTAGTACCAAAACAACATCCAAAGGACAAATGACCATGTTCTGATTACTTTTCAGGGTCTTTGATGGCAACAGTAAGTCCTGACTCAGCCTTTATGATACCTTTAGCATGGCAATTTTGAATGCCTCAGGTTATTTGTAACTGCATGAATGCTAAAATTAAATCACAAAAAAGATGTTAAGTTCTTGTTCTTTAAGCCATCTCTGAGAAGCTACATCTAACTTTTTTTTTTTCAGAATACATTTATGTGCAAATAGTAGGTTTTCTTGTTTTGTTATCGTAAGTATGTCACATTTATGATATAGATATCTAATGTGTATCACATATGAGAAGCTGCCAGCCAGATTCTGGGATTGTGCAGAATAGGGTAGAAAGGGCTACCTTGTTGGCAGGAATTGCCTGTGCTTCCCTTCTGGTCCAAAAATCATTAATTTTGTCTATTTATTTAACCCAAGTGGCTGCACCACTTTGGGGCTGCTGTTGGAGGAGATCCTGGGGATCTCTCAGGTGGCTGGTAATATCCTAGAAGAGTTTACTTCAGAACAGACCTAGATCTGAATTTTGTATTTGGTGGGGAATCAAAGACAGAACACAAATATTTGCCTGACAGGTCCACAGAAGATGGAATGACCAAAGTAGCAGAGTGCTGTTGGTTTTAGCAGCAGACTTGGGTGTGGGACAGGACACAACTTGTTCCTTGGTTTGATGGGGCTTTCTCAATTACACACCCTTGGCATCTCTGTGATATTCTTTCTGTTCCATGTCTGGCTTGGATTTTTTGCTGAGCTTCGGTCTGCTCCTTTTCTTAGGTTCTGAGCACTTGCAGTGATTAGAGAACAGAGCAAATCCTCAGCCAGAATGGGCTTTGTCCAGTTCTTTACCAGTGACTGAAATGATGGTGGAAGAGTTCCATGTGTCTCTTATTTCATCTACAGATGGGCTGACTGGACCCACTGTTTGTTAATCAGGTCAGTACATTTGCTTTAGATAGTCATACCCTTGATGGCTTTAAATGCACAAGGGTTGGGTACTGGTGAAGAACAACTGTACAGGGTTGACTTGGCAAGATCAAAGACAAATACTCTCTCTCTATATATATTTATGCATATATATATACACACACACACACACACACACACACTGCTCACTGTTAGCTAAACTGTGAAGTGTATGCTAGCTAGCTCTGAGATGCATAGAAGAATAGATTCACACCTTTGGATTGTGAATTAGGCTTTATTAGCTTATATTCACAGAAGTAAAGAACAATACATTTTCAGCATGTTTGTGGAAAGCAGGCTGGTTTTGTTTCTCACTGATCTAAAATCCAATTACTCTGTAATCTTAAGTAATTCAACTATATCCCTACAGGAAAGTGTAGATAGTAGTAATCAATATTGATATAAAGAGCAGATATGAGTCTCAGGAAAAAATGTAAACAATTGGGATATTTTTTATAAGGACAAAGTCAAATTTTTAAGAATTTACTGTGAACTTCAATTCAAAAGAGACTTTGGGACAAGCTGATGAGAGTGTTTTGTGTTCACAACACATAAATGAGTTTTGCGAGGTCTTTTGAACATATTTAGCTGAAATTTCCAATTGGAAGTTACTTGTTTTAAATAGGTCAAAATGAGTTTTGTTTTTTTATTGTTTTGTTGTTGTTGTTTGTTTGTTTGGGTTTTTTTCTGGTTTTGTTTCTTGGTTTGTTTGTTACAATTGGGGAATGTCTTTCCAAAGTATCTTTCAATGTCTAATAAATTGAAACTGACCTTTTCCATCAACTTTTATGGCTTCAAGATATTAGGATTTTCTAGGGAAAACATGTTGCATTGAAAAGATACCAGCTATATCTATTGAAGATTTATTATTTATCATGGACCAAATCTTGCTTTCTGTACCTACATAAATAGTTAATGAAAGTGCTTCCAAGCATAAAGCATGAACTATTTGGACCAATGTTATAAAGTGCTTTGAGCTGGGAGAAATAGAAGCTGGAACATGGAAGTTACATTATAAGCAGAGTTATTTTTGTTCTGTAGAAAAACTTTTAATTGTCAAAGACTTTAAAAAGAAAGTCTTTTTCTTTCTCTTTTGAATCCTACAAGGGTTAACTTCAACACACATTACTAATATCTCATTGCAGTTGTCATAAACTCATTGCTAATGTTTATATTACTGAGATACAGGTGGAGATCAAGTGAACAATTAAAACCTCTAAATAAAATTTCAGAAATTGTCAAACCGAGCATGAGCTCCCAGTGGAAAGGGCTTATTTTTAAGGTTGAAATTTTAGTGCGTAATATCTTTACCATTTTACAGCTCTGCTGAATGGAGTATACGAAAGTATTTCACGAAGCATGAAATCTTGGTCTTTTATGGATGGTACATTCATATAATAGATATCTTAACTCATATCATTATGTAACATCAATTTTAAAAGGTTATTTTAGAGGAAAATAACACTTGCAATTGCAGAAACTGCCGTAAGTGTCTGGAGTACTTTGAAATCTGAATAGAAAGAACACTTTGAAGTAAGGTCTAGATTAAAAAGCAATAGTAATCCAATATTTTGCAAAAAAAAATATGTAGGGTTAATCTTGATGTCATGTAATTTCTCCTAAAACTTTGCTGTTTACTCTTTAAGATAGATTAATTCTGAAGACTACATGAAAGTGAATGGGAGTGTTGTCTGAAAGAACAGCTGAATAAGACTGTATACGTTAATATGAGGCATTGCACACTGAAAGAAGTGTGTTTGGAAAAAGGAAACTAAAGCTTCATGAACATTTCTTGTTAAATGTATCTGGTGGAAACATATAGAAGGCAGCTTTCTCATTAGATGGGGACCACTGGTAGTTAATGTAATTAGGCAAAACGTGTCTAAGAACCCGTGTACTTGGGAAGTAATCCTATGCTGAGCCCATGGTTGCTGTCAGTATATTAGAAATTTCCAGGTTAATATTCACTGGGAATACTGCAGAACAGACCTATCTGAAATTAAATACGTCATCTATTCCTGACTTCCTATATAACAGTTCAAATGCAAACTATGACTATCGTTGTATTTGGCGTGTTAGCCAAAAAGTGACATAGAAAACTTTTCTGCAAATAGTCAGAATTTTCACTGATGTGAGTAGGTTTTTGGTATCTGCTTGTATTTGCTTATACTATTGGTGAACTTGGTTCTTCAGCAGAGGGTTTGGTAGGTCATTCCACACCAATGAGGCAAAAAGTGCACAACAGCACAATCTAGAAGTAAATAAACAAAAGCCTCTGTGGAATTGCTGCTCCATAAAACATTGTCTTGTGAAGATTTCTTTTAAACTTCTTTTTTTCCCCTCCATCCGAGCCCAGATATGTGCCCATCCGGATTTCCAGCAGGCTGTAGCAGACTAAACCAATCCCTGCTGTGATTGCTGGTACACACATGTTGGTTCTGTCCCTTTTGTCCTACAGACAGCGGTGTAGATTTTTCTGAGCCTTTGGCTCTCTGTAAATGGAAGATGCATACCCTGGAAGAAGGATCCAAAGGTTTGGAAATGCATGTTGATTTTCACTCACCCCAAGAGACTGGACTATCTGTATTTTTCCCCGTGCAATTACTCCATCTCTCTGTAGGCAGACACATATATTTTCACCTGGAAATGAAACAATGAGCAAACTTGTATGAATTGCTTTTGTTTCCTGACCACTTATTGCTAAAACATTGAAGTTTACTTTTAATCTTGTCTATACTTTTACAAAATCCCTAGGGAAAAGGAGCTGATTTATGTACAGCTTAGCCTGGAGCACTTGCGTCACTGTACAATTTTGTATTGCTTGCTTAATAGACCACAAAAGTCAACATCTCTTTGGAAGAACAATTTGTGCTTGAAGTAGTCACAAATTCCAAGAGATCCTGTTAAGGCAGGATGTTGTGAGAAATCCAGGGCTGGAACAAAAACTCTTGTTTCCTAATTATAATGTTAATACTTTGGGAAACCTTAAGCCATTCTGTCTTGGTTTATGTCAATAAAGGTTTGGTTTTTCATCTTTTTTTTCTTGCCCATCCTGCTTTGGGAAGTTGGAAGTAAGTCAACATTTTTAACTGCAACATAATAAGTTGTCTATTGTTATGGAAGCAGATGCAAGATTACATCTCTGTAAAGAGACAGATAATGTGCATTTAAAATATCTTTAATGAAACGAGGTCAGAAACTTTAGTTCACAGGTTTATAGAATAAAAGAGGTTGGAAAGGGACTTTAGGACTTCTCTGGGTCAGTTTCTTGCTCAAAGCATTATAATTGGTGAGGTCAGATCAGGTTCCTCAAGGCTTTAACCAGTCAGAGCTTGAAAACCTTTAAGGATGGAGACTGTGCAAACTGTTCCGCTACTTGGCTGTCCTCATGGGAATAAAGTTTTTCTCTTACATCCGTTTAGAGTCTCTCTTGTTTCAGTTTATATCTGTTCCCCCTTGTCCTGCTCCTGCACAGCTCTCTGTAGAGCCTGCCTTTGGTGTTTCCTTGCTGACTTCCCCACATCTGTCAAGTCCCCTTAAAGCTGCTGCCTCTGCAGGTGAACAAGCCCCATGGTCCTCAGCCTCTTCTCACAGGACAGGTGCTCCAGCCTCTGACCATCTGAGCAGCCGTCTGCTGAACTCGCTTCAGTTGATCAACATCTGTCTTGTGTTGGAAGATCTCAAATGGGACACAGTATCTGGATGTGATATGAAATTGTTGGGTAGAGGGGGAAGGTTGCTTCCTATGATCTGCTGGCCATACTTTCCTTCATACTATAGGCCATCTTTGCTGCCAAGAGAGACTACTGGCTCATGTGCAGCTTGTGTCTAGCAAGACCTGCTGGTATTTTTCAGTGGAGTAATACCCTGGTTGGTCTTATATCATTATTCCTTCCCACATGCTGGACTTTGTGTTTTTCTGTTTTGAATTCCATAAGGTTCCTGTTAACCCATTCCTCCAGTCTGTATGGGAGCACTTGAGCATATTGACCAATAGCAGCGTCCCCCCACAGTCTGATGTCACATACCGTTATGATGAACATGCGGTCCTTTACTGCCCCAGATCACTGATTAACCCAAAAAGTGAGAGGTCCTGATATAAACCTCTGTGGTACTTCTCTTGCTTCCTGACATCCAGGTAGAATGCAACCCAGTAACCACTATATTCTGAACCCCCAAAGTCAAAGTAATTTTTTTCTTTTTTTGCCTTTCTGTGTGTCAATTCAACCTGTGAGGATCTTTTTTCCTGCAATGGTTGTTTGCAGGTGCCTACATCAGAAAAATCCTGCATTTGGTCACACTCGCAAAACAGTTGGTTGTTCAGTGTCTTAATTTGGATCTACACAGGTGAAATTCAATTAAATCATTAGTCTTACAGAAACGTAGAAGTGATTTATGGCTATAATCACGCCAAATTTTAACTAGCACTTTGAAGTTTTCTTATTTGAAAGATTAAAATAATAGCAATTCTACATTGCATTTGTGTAGTTCACAGCATGAACTCACTTAAAATAATCACTATGAAGAGCCTGCCAATGTACATTTTCCATCAGTCTGGATTCAGTGTTCCACAGACCTAGAGGAGGAGTTTTGTTGGGTTCAGTTCCAAACAGGTTTATTTAATATAACGGATGAAACTTTTTTTTTCCTTAAAATATACATTAGTTACACAAAAGTATGGTATAACATTGCTCACTTTGATCACTTTATTCATGTTAACTTCACTAATTTTCATAGGACATGGCATGTAGTATATGCTCTTACAGAGATACGCAGTATACATTTACACGGGAAATTAAGCACTGAAACTAATATAAGATTGATGAGAAAAAGTTCATTGTCAGCATGCCATACTATTACAAGTTGTGTCAGAGTCATGTGTCCAACATAAGGTTTAGAGGAAGAACAAGAAAACCAAAGTATGGCTGCCTGGTTTCTTCTTGAACTATTAAATACAAAGCCACACATGAGCAGTTTTGAGAGATGAATATAACCCCCCTGATAATATCAAAATCTTGAGTTCCTCTGACAACCATTGCTAAAGCCAGCTGATTTGTAGAATAACACGTTGCCCATTCCTTCTGACAATTGAAATTACTGTCTTCACCTGATCGTATTGAAATGGCTTCATTTTATTTCAGGAAAATCCATTTCTAATAACATACACATTTTTAGCAGTTTCTGTTGTGATGGATGGATTATTTCAGACAGCAACTAGAGCTTCTAACACCCTCCTATGGAAGTCACAAATTGTTCTGTGTATACATTCGTGTCAAAATTACACATGCATTTAATTGCATAGATTGCTAAACATTCCAGGACTACTTATGCAGGCTATATGGATCTCTGTGTAAGAGATTCAGTAATTCTGTTGAGACCTATGGCTGAAGATGAGTGTGTATGGAATGACTTTGTTGAGTCAGAACCAGAGCATACAAAATTTTATGGGATTGAGTTAACAGTTTATTGAGGTGCAGGGTCAATAAGTACACCTAAGTAAAATGTCTTGCTTTTGTTTTAATCTTGAGTTTTCCATCCAAAAATCGTGCTTTCACTGTTTTTGAAGGGGAAAAGAAATATCAGCTTTTAAAAGATGGCGTGACCAATTGTCTTAATGTGTAGGTATAAACGGTCTGGACAGCTTGTCTGTTCAGCTGTTCGTTGTTGGAAATCTACATATTGTCATCTTCCTAGGAGATAACAATCTGAACTGCAGTTAATCTGCTAGATTATTGCTGTAATCAATATTGCTATCGTGTGTTGAAATGATAAGTGTAATACCTTTTGATTATTCTTAATGTGAAAATATAAGATTCTTCATGAGCATACAGCGTATTTGATGAAAACACTCTTTTTTTTAACTGGCTTGTTTCTGTTGGTTTTGCACTGGTTTTTGCTGTTGTAAGCATCACCATCACACAGGTTAATTTGAACTTCCTACTTTGGAAGACTATCATGTCTCAATTTAACTTCATTAAGTTTTTACTGTGTTTCATTTATAGCAAAATGTTTATTTTGATGAATTTAGTGCTCATTTCTCCCATTATTCCCTCGGTCAAGCAAGGATGTGATTCTGTGATGTCTGATCAGCACAGCCTCAAAGCATTTAGTGTTTCCAGTCCTTTCCTGGTGAAAGTAAAGTGCTGAAGGAAACAGGGACAAAATAAACTCAGACAAGAACAGGCTATGGATCCAGAACGGGTGTGAGGGGCTGAAAAATTGTTGAGAGATAGTTAAGAAGAATGAGTGGTAGATAATCCGAGAGAGAAACAGGTAGAAGATAATAAGTGCAACAATGAAGAACAAAACGTGGCACTTCTGTATACCGTACAAAAGGATGAAGACAAAAACCTTAATTGTAGAAGCTACAGCTTAAGTCTGGTTATAGAAGGACAAAACCAGTGCTTTAATGAGCTCCCTGGTGCTGAGATTATTAAAAGTGACCAAGCCCCCACCATTTTATAGACAACTGAGCAGATTGTGACAAAATTTAAGGGGCGGTGAAAGTGCTTGGGTACAACAAACCACCGAGTGTTAAAATATTTCTGCTGAATTCTTTAACACAAAGGGTAAGTTTTCTGTGGAGACTTTAAGTGGAAGTATGAAGACCCTTAAAGATAGAACTTGGAGATCTAAAATAAAGTAAAACAGATGAAAAGTGGTTTCTAACTGAAAAACATAAAGGGCATCTAGAGTACCACTGCATCTCAGTCCTTATTACAGCCCATAGATTCTGTCTTTGTTACTACTCTATAAGTCTGCGTACTACTTGGCAATGTAGTAAGAAAATATTGGCAAACCTATTAAAAACACCCGTGCCCACTATGAATAAAGTCTTTTTGTTATTTTGTTATTGTGGGGCTTGGAAAAAGCATACACAAATGACCTCTACCAGCTTTTGGACAGCTTATGATGTTATTATTTTAAAGAAATGTAGGCAGGCGAAAATGGCACGAAAAATGTCATCCAGATCAGTAAAAATGAAACTAGTTTTACCATGTAGGCAACATAAGCACCCAAGTGAGCTTACAAACAGTTTGTAATGACAACCATGCTGTATTGTTTGTGTATCTAGAAGCAGAATTACTCATAACAACTTTAGGAAAGGGAAATAAGGCACAATCCAAGCAACAATTTACCTCTCACTTTTATATATTGAAAAGTTTTAGTTTCAATTACTAAGGTAAAACAAGCTGAAGATATGCAAAGATCATTTAAAAGAAAACAAAAAGCCTGTTGTTTTACATCTGTTTGAGGCCTTAGCACTTGTGATAAAGGAAATTCTGTGGAATAAAATATTAAGGTACATTTTTGGGGTGGATCAGAAAGTGATTGGTGTACTAAAATATAATAGGGAACTGTGGGAGGTTGGTGAAGAAGCAAGTGTATGAACATGAAACCAAGCAGATTTGAGGGCAGAAGAGGCAGTAAAAAGGTCAAAGAGACCAGCTAAGTGTCTCTTGGAAGCTCATTCTTTTGGGGCTTGATCTTATGCCAACCAAAGAGAAGAGAGAGCAATAGTAATTAAATGAGTCCTAAGACACTTAAATGAATTACACCAATAGACAAAAGATACTGCTGACATAAAATGAAGCTAATTCTGAGTATAGCTGGGGACCTTTAGGGTTCAGAGGGCCTAGCAGATTTTTTTTATTTCTGGTAATTCCTATAAGAACAAGCAAAATTTTTAGTAGGGATCATATATAGTAACTTTTTTCACCAATTAAATTAATTATCTACAGGATGCATGTGAGGGGGGAATCTATAGAGGACTTAATAGCAGATACGATTTATCTGGTCATTCCAAGAATCTAGGATCAAATTTGTAAGCAGTGTCCTGCTCAGATTTCTCTTCTGGGTTGCTGTGCTCTAGCCCTGTGAAAGCCACCTGTTATTCTTACCCCTTTGCTATAGTATCCTGTTCTTGGCAATATGCCTACTATTTAAGGTTACTTTCATTAATCAGCCGTAAAGTTCTTTGCAGGCAGAATCTCTGATCTCTTTCTGTTGTCTTTAAAGCTGAAGACCTCACTTGTTTGTTCTTTGTGTTGTTTTTGTTGTGGTTGTTTTTTGTTTTGGTTTTTTTTTACTTTCATATCCATGTAAAAAGATACCCTCAAGTTAAAGAATTCATTTGGTAGTCTTTGAAAAAGTGATGGTTTGGGCAATCCTAAAGCAAAGTTCACACTTTTATTTAAAAGTTACAAAATTCAGTGACTGGTGGGGCTGTGGAATGTGGATCAGGTCCTTAAAATAACCCATGCCCCATGGATGCCTTGCACTGGTACACAGAAGAATTATTGTCACAGGCTGTCTGGTCTCAGGGCTAAACACACAATCAAGTCAGTGATAACACGACAAAATCATTTTTCCTGCCCCGTGACATGCAATTCTTTGCACATTTTAGCAAATAGCTGTGACTTTCCTTGTATTCCTTTCTGATGTTTTTATAGCAGCCAACATGTTTAAAAGTTTACATACTGATCCGTGACTCCTGTGTAGTACATTTCTGCTTTGAGATGTTTCTTTTCAGAACAGGATGGTTACTTTTTCCTGTCTTTTTTCTTTTTTTTTAAGATAGATGGCCATTACCAGTACATGTGAACAACAGTCAAACTTGATATGTTGCATATACTATGAGTTTAATGTTTTTTCCATTGCACTTCATTTCCCTAATGCTACCCGAGGTATTCCGAGACATATGCATCCCTGTCTTCTGTCTTTCAGAGTTAACTTCAACTTGAGCAATAAAATCCGGGTGCTTTTTAGAGCATTAAATCTGGCGAGTGGAAATTTGTCATGATGTCTTTCAGGACCACCAGGTGTATGTCAGCGAGTGGGAAAGTTGCTCCACAGGTAACTCAAATCTCTGTGAGCAAGGCTGGTACATGAAGAAGCCATTTGTATCCCACTGAGTCCCTTAATGTTGAGAACATCGCTGAGATTTACACGAGTCCGATCTGCACAGCCGATAAGATGGCTGCAGCGGGGTAGCAACCGTATGACCTGAATCGCTGTTTCTCGTGCCTCAGGGGCTGTGGCACTAGCGGGGGTTTTGGGTTTTTTATTTGTTTTGGTTCTAGCTGGGTCAAAGCTACCATGAAGGGTGCATTTTATTAAACCAGGCAGCTGGAAAGCGGTTAGGTGGAAGCCACGTTGCCTCTTGGGCATGGAGTGGCAGCCCTGGGTCAGAGGTAATATATTGGCAAAGGTCCTGAATGCCTCTTTCTGTATCTTTCTTAGGGTCGCCCCAGTGCTTTTAGACAGAATTGTTGTCAATGGTATTGATTAGATGTTCTGATAAGCTAGCAAGCTTCCTGATGTGTTAAATTTCCTTCTTTCACGTGGTGTTAAGTGTTGAAGAAGTATGCGGAACTGCAGAAGTAACTCTCAGTGGACACCACCGAAGCAGGACTGCTTGCCATCAACTGTGCCGTGCATGCCAATTCCAATTTGTCACTTTTAACACTTTCTAGCAATTCTGGGGACCCCTACTAATATGCTGTGTACTTCTAGAGTTTTAATTTTTGTTTTTATTGGAAGAGATTGCACAAAAAAAAAATCTGAATGAAATTTCTGCTGCACTTACAACACGTGTTCCTAAAAGTGTATATTCAAACCCAAAAGCTAGCAAAGAAAATACTCCAGGATAGCAGAATTTTGTATTTAAAGCAATTTGTCAGAACAGGAGGAAATGTAATATTTGAACTTCGAAGTTAAAATTTGAAATACATCTCAGAAATGCACTTCACCTAAGTGACACATTGGTAGTTGTTTTATGAACAAATTCTTACTATGGAAAACATTATCAAGTTTTCAATCTACATTAGCTTGCGCTTTGCAGCCGTTCCAATGTGAGAGGTGGGGTGTGATTTTCAAGGCCTTCCTTCTCATTGCTTGCTTACATGTATAGTAACAACTCCAGATTTCCCATTTTCCATCACCATGAGCATGGAAGAGCTGTTGACTGCAGACGAGACCAGATGTCATCACTGGTTTTGTCCAAAGGGGCTCGTGTGACATCCCACCTCCCAAGCAGCTCCTCCCTTGCTGCCGTGGTGGGGATCAGTGGTTGGGCAGCTCTGAGCCTTGTTGCAGCCCACGAGACGGCGCCCGAAATTCCCGCCAGTCAAAGTGAGACCTGTTACAGCAAGAAATGGGTTAATGATTGTATCTCTGCTTCAGCAAATGCACAATAAAGAGCTAGATTAGTAGAGATGAAAAATTTATTGCAAGACTGCCACAGTATTATGAAAAACAAACTGATTTCATTGAGCAGTAGTTCTGTTACCATAATCCTAACAATAAACTCCGTTACAATAATAATAGGAGAAAAACTAATTGCAGCGAGGACAGGACAAATCTTTTTTAATCCTCATTGTCATCTTAACTAAATCCAAACCTATTTGTATTAACCTTTGCTGACAGAGTCACATGATGGACATAATTTCTCGTAATTTACCAGCAGTAGATCTAACCTTTCTTCATCAAATATTCATAAAGGCATGATTCGCAATGATTTTCTGTCTCTTTTCATATTTACAGCTTGTTGTCTTCTTCCTTTTTACTATAATTTGAACACAATTGAAGTCAGATGGAATTAAAGTTAAATTGCTTTAGTGACTACAGTACCTGAAAGCAGAGAATAACTAATTGAAATTTCTTACAAGTAGAGATCATGCTGTACTCTGATGTGACTGCATTAAACCGTCCAAGTGCCCTTGCCTTTTGAGGGGGAAAAAACCCAACCCAGATTAAATGGCATCAGTTCTTGTCACTGGCGTAACTGTTCAACACGTGTGAGATTGAAAGCAGGTAGTTTTACTGGATCCTTGGACAAAGTATTTGAGTCGTGAAAAGAAATGCTGTGGGCTTGATCCCTTATTTAGGTGTAAATAAGAATAACCATTGAATTCCATTCAATTATGCTAGTGTAAAATGGATTTAAAAGGCTGATAGATCAATTTGATTAAGGCAGTGTAGAACTGGTATGAGACTTGGACTATGCATCTTTTTCTATCGAAGAAGTTTACATCTGAAATATAATTATCTGCCAGCTGTAGAATGACGACACTCCCCGTGGATGGTTTTTAATGAGGAGAAACCAGGACTCTTAATGCAAATCTAAGGTATAATGGAAAATATTAAACAGAAAGTCATATGGTTAAACTATTATAATGTGATAAATTCCCAGAAATGCTTTAGACTGATATATTTGAATTTAAGATGACTAGGTAATGCTTATAAGCATTCTTTGTACCGTGCTATGGACAGAAACTGTGCCTGTGAGTAGCTCTAATAGACAATTTGGTATCACCGTGCTCATTCTCTCAGAATAGATTGTGTATAAGTGGAACCAATATAAATGATTTAAAATAAGCATAGCTTTAAAATGCAATGCTTTTTAAGTAAGCATAAAATGCACAGGCTTTTTTTTTCTCGTGCAATTCTTTTTAAGTAAGCATAAAATGCGATGCTTACTTTGTCTTCATCACTTTGTTTTCCAGTTCTGGGTGCACGCCAGCCAGTAACTGAGCTGTTGGGACCTTGCTTCCCATTTTTCAGGTACGGCTGTCACTCTTTCCGTGAGCAATCCCCACTGTCTAATGCGATGAGCTGCTGAGAGCCGTCAGCTCCCATTTTCATCACTGAGAACTGAATGTTCAGCACCTTCTAGCATTAAATCTCTAGAGAACAGAGGGTTTTAGCAGCTCCTAAGTAGTGAGATATTGCTGCAAATTAATGAAGAAAATGTCTTAAAGATACATTTGTCATAACTTTTATTTATATGGAAAACTAGAGAGGGTTCTGTTGTTTGTGCCAGGTTCCTGTACAGTGATGATCAGGTGAGAGTGACTGATGAGAACCACTTGTTTCTTTCCTCAAACCCGTTACTGTCTATGGAGTGGATGAAGAGGCATTAGCTGACAGAGCACTTTCTGAACTTTGAATTGTTTTAGATTCGTTTAATCACAGAATTACATTTCTGGAACTTTTGCAGGTATGCTAAGCAAACCTGTAATCTGTATTTGGCTCTTCAGCCTGCTTCTT
Organism: Patagioenas fasciata; assembly: GCF_037038585.1. Classification (NCBI taxonomy): domain Eukaryota; kingdom Metazoa; phylum Chordata; class Aves; order Columbiformes; family Columbidae; genus Patagioenas; species Patagioenas fasciata. Next base: position 7,089,011 of record NC_092532.1, read on the forward strand.
TCTTTGCCTGCGGCATCCTTTGTAGGTTTGGATTCGGTCAAATGCAGAGAGAGAACGGAATGGGGAGAAGGAGGAGGCAGCAGTAGGCTGGTGGGAAGGAGCTTGTCCAGTGGACTGGGGACCACACTGAGATCCATGACGTTAATTCAGTTCTTGACTAGTCCAAGTGCTGATTTCTCATGTGCTGAGAGCACCTTGTTGTGACACCAGCAGGGAAAGGTGAGGTGTTTGGAGGGAGCAGCGATGAGGACATAGAAACTAGTTAAATATGCACAAGAAGCAGGTGAGCTTACAGGTAAATACTGTATACTGAAGCAACTGGTACTCTTTTATCACAACATGAAGTCTATGTTTTAAATTTGGTATATTTTTGAAGTCAGGTATGGACATTTTAATGATTTTCTTAACTGAAGCCAAATTAAATGCTGTGGAGAAAAAAAAATAAAGTAAAGCTGTCTTGGAAACAGAGCAAGTTATTAAAAAAGCATAAAGAATTAAAGCAAGTTTTTGCTTTGTTTCAACTTTGTAGAGAATTAGAGCAAATTATTATTTCAGTTATTCCAGTCTTAGTCAAATAAAAGCACTTTCTATATCCATAGTAATAATGAAATCAAGAGGGATTATTTCTAATAAATGAGATAGAGACATATTTGAAGATTTGTACTATAATTACTAATTCACAGAAATGAAATTTAAAAATTACCAAAATGAAAAACTGTCTAGAAGAGCAACAAAACTGGTGAGGGGCTAGAGCACAAGTGTGATGGGAGCGGCTGAGGGACTTGAGGGGTTCATCCTGGAGAACAGGAGCTGAGGGGAGACCTTCTCATCTCTGAACTGCCTGAAAGGAGCTTGGAGCCAGGGGGGTCGGGCTCTACTCCCCAGGAACAAGCGCCAGGAGCAGAGGAAATGGCCTCAAGTTGCGCCAGGGGAGGTTGAGGTTGGATGTGGGGAACAATTTCTTCCCCAAAGGGCTGTGGGGCATTAGAACAGGCTGCCCAGGGCAGTGCTGGAGTCCCCATCCCTGGAGGGTTGAACAGATGTATGAACGAGGTTCTTAGGGACACAAGGTAGTGCCAGGGTTGGGTTATGGCTGGATTTTATGATCTTGAGAGTCTCTTCCAACCAAAATGACTCTATGGTTCTATGATTCTAAATTCCCCACTGTTTTAGGATAAGGCTGAATTAAGTGCATTTATTTGTACATAATTATAAATTTAATTGTACAGGGCTTGAAATAAAACAATTCTGTAGTAATTTGTAAAACTGCATTTCCTTTCAGATGACATCTTTAAGCATCAGAGAGAAAATGTGTATGAGTTCCATAAATAGTATAAATGGCATTTTCAGATCTCTCCTAATATTGGTTCTCATTATCTGATATCTCTTGATTCAGTGTGACCTTGCATGTTTTGGTGATTCCAGGATGCTTGTAGAGAAACAAGGGAAATGAAATTATAAACATGCTGTTTACTTACATTTTGGTGTTTTGAATATTTGTCATAAACTTCATTACAAATTGTAATATAAATTAAACATATGTGTGTGTGTGTGTGTGTACCTTTTGGCCAATTCCCTTTTCAGTTAAGCCTACATATATTAAAAAGTTTGACTTATGCCTCTGTGTAACAAGTGCAAGAGAACGTGGATGCTACTAAAGGTTTTTATTCCCTGCATCAGGGTGTTTCTCTCCATAGTGGTGCTGGGTTCAAAGGCTAAGCTGATACTTCTGGGACTTTGACAATAGAAGTCTTCTGTCTTCTTTCATTCTCCTGGAGTATCCATTCCAATTAGAATGTATAAGTTTACAGCAAGATGTCTTACAAGGAATTTTAAAAGTCTTACTCAAAGTATGCTCGTTAAAGAATGGTTGTGTAAAAGTTTGAGCATCGTTGTATTTAGGATTTTTATGTCACCTGTTTTGACTTCTGTCACAAGTTACTAAATTTTATTCTTTTATCCCTGTGCTAGCTGTGTAACTGCATGGTTTCCAGGCAGGAATCTTTTCTTGATTTGAAGATGTCAGAAATGAAGAATATTCTGTTCCTTTAATAGTTTGTCCCAGTGTGTGATTGACTGCATTGTAAAAAACAGGTTTATTTCTATTTCTCTGGGTTCATTTTCAAATTCCAGCTTTCTCTGCTAGACAAGAGAGCTCTTTCATATAAGATATTTTCCTTCAATCTATCGGTTTTAAATCCGATAAGTGAGGCACATTGAGTTAATCATTATTGTGTGTTTTCTACCTACCTCCATAGTCTCTTTTCTCTGCTCTCTTCAATGTACTTCTAAAAAACTAGAAACAAGATTGTTCCATGTTACTCTCATATTTGTCTGTCTAGTGAAATACAGAAGGATTAGGTACTATGCTGGGAATTTATTTTGAGTTGTCCTGTATAATATCTACATTGTTTTCAGAAGCAGTGTTTTTGAGCACAAACTCATCAATTTTCCAGTCATCTTTCTCCCTATCATTATATTAATATATAGTTCTATAACACATGTGGTCCTGATCATTAAGTAACCTGGCAGGGCTAAGCCCTACCCACGTTGTTTTGAATGATATCGGTCTCTGTGCTGTCTGCAAAAATTGTCAAGTAGTTGATCATTGCTATTTACTTTGAGAATACTGATGAAAATGTGACTAATACTGGCCACCGTATTGGCTTCTGGAGGAATTCCTTTTGAGGGTCACCATTCAGTGGTGATTCCCCATTGATGTTTATCATTATGTTACCTGATAGTCACTACTTATGGTATATGTTATCTTGACATTCAGTGCTACTTGGGAAAAAAAGATCATTCAGTGGCTAGCATAAATCAATTCATCCTATTCTTCCATAGTTTCTTTTAGTAACTGGCCATCTTGAAGGGTTTGTCCAATAAGATTTGTTTTCCAGGAAAAAACGTGCTGATTGGCATGCTTTGTGTATTCATTTCATCTGTCAGATGAATCACGTACTTATTGTCTAATGATGTGCCACAGGGCCTGCAGATACCTGGATGTCTCCATTTCCTTTGTCATGACAGTAGCGCTCGAACAGTCTTTATGATTTCCAGAATTCAAATCAACATTATTGGGCCACAGGAGTTTTTCGGGCTAAGTTAATAACACAGTGTAGTGCCAGGCATTTGCCTCTCAAAGAGCACTGACTGTATGCGAAGATGGATGCTGTTCTTTTATGGGTGTGTTCTGGAAAAGGTTCAGAAGAGAATGGGTCTGAACACTGGTAAAAGCTTCCTGGTACAGCCCTAGCTGACTTCTACTGGTAGGAGACTATTTGATTCCTAAAATCCAGAGATGCTTAGAATATCATCCTTCATTGTTTCTGAGTAAAAAATACAAAAGACACTGGGAAATGAAAGTTTTTTAAGCCCAAAGTTTTCATAATGAAAAGCTGTTCTGTTGAAGGTATTCTAAACTTTCCAATTAGAAAGGTCACAAATATCTCTAGAAGATTGGTACCTAGTTTAAATTTGGAGGCAAATGTAAGTGAACAGTGTTTTTTTTAATATCTGACCATGAGGAAATTAAAAAAAAGATAAAGAAGGAAGAAGTACATGGAACAGTCCTGAAGGACTCGAAAAGAACCTGCGGTTCCAGCGTGATTTCACCAGTGTTTCACTCTGGCTACACTGAGAAGCCAACACCAGGTGAACTGAGCGTGGTAAAGACATTAAGGCTCAGAAAAAGGGAAATCAAATTTCTGTCTGTTAACAGAGCATCGCTGACCCAGGCCTGTCGCAGTTTGGGCAGGCAGCGGTGTTCTACCTGCTCAGGAGCGGGGAAATGCTGGGAAAGCTCACGTCAAAGTGGAAAGGACAAATTCTGTGGGAGAAGGTCTAAGAAAATGGACTTTTGTCTTGCTGAGGAATGTCTTTAACTTCCCTAGATGCTCTTACTGGCACTTCAATAAACAGGAGAGTGTGTGAAATTCCCCTGTAGAACTGCACATATCCAAGAAATACGAACTACAAATTAATAACTTCTCAGGAGTACTTAAGAAAGGAAAACAAGAAGAAAGGACACCTCCCGTTTGCACCAGAAATAGGAAGATTATGTAGCTGTTGCCAAGACCCTTAAAGTTTACATTAATTCCTTGGCATTAAAACAGGTTGGAGTAATATCATTTCAGCAAAGAAAAAGCTGAACGCATACTTTGTATCTTAGATTAATATAATCACAATATTATTTGAAAAAGCAAACTAAGTAGGAGTGATATTGGGTCTGTTGCATGCTCAGGGAAGTAGTGTTTCTTGTAACACAGGAAGAGAAGTAGTTTCATCAGCAGTTAATTCAAAGGAACGACTAACATAGATCAGCTGACAAGCAATAAACTAGGAAAAATGAACTCTGAAATATAACATTTGTAGACAAAATAAAACATATGGAAGGGCAAGACCATCCACTTTTCATAAAGTTTAAATAACTGTTCTTTAGCAGACACAGGACGAAGGAAGATGAAACAGTAGGTGTCTTATAAAAGTAATGAAATGGATACTTTTCGTTATGTGTATCTTGAATCTGCACTCATGGGAGATTCATGCCCATTGTGTAATGAATTAGAGGGAAGGGTCAGTGCAGTACCGGGACTACAGGCTAAATGTGAGGATAAGGACTGGGGTAGGGATGGGATGGCTACCTCAAGTTCTCAAGAAAAGCTGCAGTTAATTGAGTATATGGCTCTGCGTGGAGGAGCGATGTAGAGATCATCTCAAGGAGCCCTGCGCAGTGAAGCTTTTAAGCCTGTGCTAAACTTGAAATATATTTGAAAGTTCCTCTGAGCTAAATGAGATTTAAATATGTAACTAAGCATTTTGCTCATACCTGATAGGAGATGGAATCAGGTCCTTAATTAACTAACATAAGAGCTCTTTGGAATTCTGATGTGATGTTTTAAGAGGAATAATATGACAGAGTAAGGTCGGAGCAGAATTGAACGTCAGTCAGCACAACCAATGCCAGCTTCTCTCATTCTCACAAATTTCAGGTTTTGTAGCCACTTTATAATAAAGAATTATTCAAGAGAAATCATATAAATGTTCAAGAATGAATTTGAGTTGTGCCTTGCAAATACCAACAAAACAACCCATCAGAACTGCTCTTAAGGCACCAGCATCATATACTTTATTATCATTAGAGTGTTCCCTATGGCAATAGCTTCATCCAAGAAGAATTTCAAGAGTAGTTGCATTATCTATTGAAAAGCAATTTTTTTTACTTTCTGTTGAGGCAAGATAGTTTTACGAATAACTCTGAAGTTTACTCTGAAGGCCATTTCAATCGTCCGTAGATCTTATGATATTATGTTACCTTCTTTCGTTTCAAATTCACAGCATAAGAAAGAAAAAGAATGACATAAATTGGATGTTAGGAGAGTTCTGAAGATAGACATCAGAAGAATTCAAGAGTAAGATAAGAACTCAGCATTATTTGTTTTTCTCCATCCTAAAGTAAAAAGAGAACAAAGCATCAAAAGCATCAGTAGTGAGAGATAGCTCAAAGCCAGGACTATATATCATAGCATATAAAACAAGGGAGTTGGCACCACCGGAAGGTCTAAAGTCTTAGTCTGTGGTTTACAGATATTGATATTGCAGTCAGAAAGATTCTTTATACCACAGAAAATAATATGAAGAGCTTTATGCATTTGTTGCAATAGACATTTTAGGTTTTACCTGCTCGTGGCATTTTGGTACTCAGTTGGCTGGATAAGTCTTCATAGTGCTGAGAGAATTCAAGTCCACTGATAGAATGTTATAGAGCAGGATCTGCACTTTTTTAAAGCACTGATGGAAATAATGTAGGTGAAAGTAGGGCAGGATCAGATGCATGTAGTTTATCATGTGTTTAAATTGATTGAGTGCAGTCCTATTCCATAAAGGAAAACGTATTCCTGTCTAATAACTTTAAATCATCATTCAGTCTGTACTGGAAGTTTAGTTGGTATTAAAAATATTGCAGAATTACATTAATTGTAAAATTTTGAGGTAGAGCGATGCTGAACTTTCACAAATAATTTCTTCCCTTAATGCAATTGAAAATAAGTGAAGAAATGCATGTATTTTTTTTTGTATTTGAGTGATAGTAATTATTTATAAGTTAAAGTAGAAAAGGATGTTTAATGTCTCTTTATAATATTTTCAGTTATTTGAAATGCAAAGGGTAAACAGAAAAAATTGTGAGGTCTAGTTTGGTAATCAGAAAGATTAACTCCACTTACAGAAGTAGAGAAGTATGTTGAGCATATTGTTGCCATATGATTTTTATTTGTGCCTGGATGTGCTGTAGCATTTCCTGGGACATCAAGTCTATTTCTCTGCCAGTGCTGGAATTTTTGTGGTGATACATTTTTATAGTGATTTATTGATAGAACAGAACAGCAGCCATGGAGAAATTCTGCAGTGATTGAAATGTGATTAGTTACATGAGGCTCTTTTTTTATTTTCTTTTTTTATTTTCCTAAACTACTTTTTCCTCTTTTCTCTGCCTCTCTTGTATCTGTTTTCTCATTTCCCTATTATTTGTTCCCTCCTGCTTCTGTTTGACCTCATGTTGACCTAAAGGAAACTGTGTTTTATTCCATAGGATTGCATTGCTCTTATAGTATTAGTTCCAATATATGTTATAAACATTCTGGTTGCAGGCTACAGCCAAGGTGCACAACACAGGGAAGACAGTGTAGTTCTGCAGCATAATAAACCTTTTTTTTTGTGCCCTAAGACACACAGGAGTTCAAGGCCCTATCTCTTGATAGAAAATGTTGGTGTAAGCTCCTCTTATATAAGTGTGTGAATATATATGTATCTGTGTATACAGAGGGAGATGTATATATGTACACATGTGTATTTATATCACAAGTTGTAGTGATAAGCAAGATCTTAATTTCAATCTGCGAAAAAGAGAGTTAGTCTTGTGGTTGTTTGGCTTTGTTGTATGATGCTTGCTATCAGTCTCTCATAGTTTCCTTTTGGCTGATGAGACATGCACATTCACTGACAGGGTCCAAAGCTTTGATGCTGAAAAGATACAGCCCATTTCTGCTCAGTCTGATGTAAGGATCCAGTGGGATTGTTTCAGTTAGTTGCATTCAGTCGTGTTTCTTTTGATTTTACTTTCCACATATAACAAATAGGGATTTGTCATACAGCAGTTGATATTTATTAACGTGAAAAGTTGTCTTACGGAAAAATGCACACTCCAGGAAAATGTTTTAGCTTTCTTGCAGACAGGCAGAGCCTGCAAACCCTGTAGTTCTTCGGAAAATGGGATTGCTTACTCTAAATGAGGGGGCATTAAGTGGAAGGGCCATCCTCCCGCAGTGTCGTCTAAAACCACCCTACGTTTACATTTTTCCTTGGCATACGCATAAAAGGAGTACAAAAGATGAAGTGGAACAGTAAAGGATGCTGGAAGCATCATTAACTTTTCGGGTAGCTTTCTTTTGGAAAATGCAGTATCTTTCAAACAATGTGCCGCATGCGTGGCTCAGCCCCAAATCTTCCAGCAGTCTAATACTGGCAGGGCAGGGCATCTGTAGCCCCCTGGGAAGCAGGCTGTGGAGATTTCCTTTTCTCTTCTTTGTTGGTTTTTATTTCCATTTCCTTTTCCTCTCCTTTTCTCAGTCACTTAACACCATTCTGTGCAACAGAGGGGAGCATCTGGCCCCAAGTAAACACCCAATAAAATAAGTGGGGGAAGTTCACAGGTCCCTCGGTGCTGTTGCGTCTGTCTGTCTGGTTGTGGACTCAACAAGATAACCATGCATCAATTTACATTGTCCAGGCTATCTTCACAACCAGAAGTGCTTGAAACCTTATTTTAATAGAAGCCGAGATTCTGGAGAATACTGTAAAATCTCTCCAAAGGCTCAAAATCAGCAATTCCATCTGTGTTTCTGCAAATGTAGAGGAACAATGCCCCAGCTGATTATGCAAACAGAATGAAAATAGTTATTTTAAAAGTGCATAAAATCAATACTTTGGGGAAAACAAGTCAGCTGTGTTTATACTCAGTGTATAGCAGACATTTTGTGTCTTTGTCTGAAAAAATCATAGGAAAGCAAGGATCGCAAGTGAAATAAAGCAGCCGATCATGCGGTGCAACAGAGGGGACTGGAACATCAGATGCCTCAGCAAAGGCTTAGAGCATTTTAGGTTCCTTTTGAGAGAATATAAATTACATTGAGGTTGATATATTTCTACGTTGTTTGAAGTCAAAGCCAAGTGTTCTCAGCACAGAGGGAGTGACTCTCATCCCATTGCTGATCATGAAAGTATATAACTAAACCCACGTCTGTGGTGCTGAAAATTTCCTCCTAAATGCTCTCTCTTTTGGACTGATGGGATTTTTTGCAAGTATTGGTATGAAGGGGTATGTATATAAATAGATATAGATGTGCTTCTCATGCAGCCAGAATCCATTGCTCATAAAGATATTATTCTAAAAATAGGAAACAAAAGCATCTGAGAAACATGGCTGAAAGGGAACAATTTGTAAACCTATAGGTTAAGTGGGATTAAACTTCATCTTTCAGCAAATGCCGTGTTATTTATTCAATGTTTCTCTGGGGGATTTCCCTACCCCCTCCACTTTATAGAGAGTAGTGATGTTTCTTAATTAAAAAATCAAACATGAAATAGAGGCTGCCCCACACAGCCATTCTCTTGTGGGGTTAGGATGGGCGTTGATTTTCTCATGGATGGTTTCTAGCTCTGTTGGACAGAGGCCACAAACGAGAGGAAAAGCTCCATATGGGGATGTCAAGTTGACATCACGCACCCGATGTCAGTGGTCATTGTCATTGCTGCCATCTGCCAGGTGTTCCCCTTGGTGGGGTGGGGTTGGTGGGCATTGTGAGGAAGGTCCTTGATCTCATCAGAAGCATCTTTTGGGTAGATATCTCTTTATTAATTCACCCGCAGTGGAGGTGAATATATTGGAGAAATGAGATTCTTGTGTCCTCTTTTCTTCCATTCTTTCTACCCAGAGCTAGAATATTTCTGAGATTTGGGGGCACTGTAGCTGAAGATACAGTGCAAAAAATCTTTATCTTTTCCCATATATTGTCAGCTAAATAGTTTAGAAAGACGGAAGTATGTTTTTACAGATTTTAATTAGTACTGTAGCAAAAAAAAGTTGAAAATTTACTTGAATTTATCTACAGTTAAGGCAAAGCAAAACATTCTTGAAAAATATTTTGAGATTTTCGTGTATTTCTGCACATATTTGTGAAACACGTTGCTGCACCGCTTCAGAACTCTTTGCAGTTGGACACCACCCATGCTTTGGTTGCTATTATTTCAACATCTGGAGGGTAGTAACAACTTAAGTTTTTCTCATATTTACCTGATTTGCAATTTGAATAATAATAGAAACACCAGCATTTTCAGGTTCACGCAGCTGTCTCTTAAATCTTTTTAGCATCAGGTTCGTTGATGTCCCACCTCTCTGTGGAACAGCAAAATGCGCTCTGCAGGCCAGCGTTAGAAGATGGATTCTGCTCTAGATTCGCTTTGTAGAAGTACACACAGGGATAACTCTGGCTGTTGTCAGGCTGCCCAACTGTGTCACCAGCGATGCCTCAGGATGTTTTAGCAGCATCCTCATTTCCAATGAAACAGCTGACTTCAGAGGCATAAAGCTTTTGGGTCAGTGACTATAAACCTTGGCTCTGTATTAAGGGCCAAATTCATTAGTGGCACAAGGCATTTATCAACTTTTGAAAGAAGCAGCTAGGAAAGGTCTTCTAACATGCCATTGTGTGTATTCATAGTTCTGCATTTGTGCAGCTGATCCATGGGGGTTTTTTTGGGATTAAAATTTAACTGATAAAGCCTCCCTCCCTTCCTAAATCTGGCATTCTCTTTTCAAGTTTCTTATCTGGAAACAAACTCATTTTGTCCCTTCTACAAATGCAGTCCTGGTCTCAGCCATTACTTATGGCTGGGCACAGTCTAGTTACAGCACATGAAAGAACATCAGCAGTGACTTAATGTAAATGGGACAGACTCCTTGGGAATACGCTGGGGATTAGATGTTCAAAAGAATGAAGCACTGCTCTCTTTCCATCTGGCCACTTCATTCCACTGCCGGTCTGGGACCAGTACTTCTGAAATCTGGTTTGCAATGTCAAATATTGATGTAATTCGTTTTGTTCTTAAAAGGCAGAGTAAACCTGGGAAGGTTTTAGTCGTGCAGAGTCACAGTAAGGACAAGCATGGAACAACCGAAAGAAATGCTCTCTGCCAAGGCTGACAACTTCCTGATTGGTTAATTAAAAAAAACTAAGAAAATCTTCAAAATTACAGTTTTGGCATGAGAAAGTAGTATTTTGCTGGTGATAAAGACAAAGATTTTACAGCCATAAGAAGAAAACATATTTCATATTGTTATATTTCAAGATATTTATGTTTTCTGTGTCCTTTGTTTTTTTCAGTATATGGTTTTTATGGTACAAATTATCAAAGTTAATCATAATAGCCAGTCAAGGATTTGTAAATTATTGGCTTATGTTTTACACGGTTGAAACAAAGAGATCAGAAAAGAGTCCACCTTAACCCTGTGTCATGATGGGGCATTAACCAACCCTCATTTTCCAAACACCCTCAAGTTCTGGTGAGGTTCCAGCTGGAATACTGATTTTGTGTATATTATTTCCTCTGAAATGAGCCAAGCCAGAAGTCAAGATTTCAATGTTTTTTGACTGTAAACCAGTCTAGCTCCCTGTGTAAATGTCATGTCTTGGATTAGGTCTGCAGAAGAGGTTCTCCCAGGAGATCGTAGGGATGGTTTCCCTCTGATAGAGCAGCTCCAGATGGGGTGAGGGCAGCAGTGACCTAGAATGTTGCACATTTGGCTCCCAGCTACTGTGACCAAGCAGTCACCTGGAGTAGAAGGCAACGTAAAATTAGGCACATTGCTGAAGTTGCTAATGCTTTAATGGACACCCAGCTGGAGAGCAGCTGCTTTACAAATTTCTCACTCCCATTCCATTTTATGATGAATTGCATTTATCCTTTCTACCTTTTAATTTTTTGTGAAGATAAATTCCATTCTTCAAGTAATGACAGTGACTTTTTCAATCTTTTTTAGGGACTTTATCCCAATCTCCTATCCATGTCCAAAGGAGGAGAATGTATATTTACAGCATCAATCTGAGTTTTTACTTTAGAGGTTTTCTGTGCTTTACTGAGCAATTCAGTTTGATAAAACAGATATTTTTTTCTTTCTGTGCCAACTCTGAAGTTACAGAACATCACATCTTGTTACTCCACATTATATCAGCTCACTTGCAGTGCCAGTATTTTAACCGCCATAGCAAACGGATAAAAAATTTAAATTGAGTATTTCTTGCTAAATTGCACTTGGAGAAACTATATTCAGCCTATTTCATTCCTTCCATAGTTTCTTTTGGATAGTTTTTATTATTATGCTTACTAGCTCATGTCTACAGTGAATGGTGTTTGGAAAAGCATTTGGATTTAAATCTTTGCCTTGTTGAAATCCATAGAAGTTTCAGCTTTGAGTTAAGCAGTATCAAGTTTTAACTGTGATGTGTTCAACAGCAGAAATAAGTTTGTCATACCTGTCAATGAGATATACACTATTTAGAAAAAAGAAAAATCAAGGTTAACTTATTTGAGTAATTGTTCTCATGTATGTAATCTCATATTTTCTCCATGCTTTCCATAACAATTCAGATCGCTGAGAACACACTCTATTTTCTTGTATATGCTCTGGCAACTGAGAGTATCAGCTTGAAAACATATGGGCTAATCGTAACCCCAAGATTAGAGTAACTACACACAGTTTGCATCATGATTTCTGGGCAGAGGAAGGGTTTGAAGGACGAAGATGAAAAAATCCAAACCTGCAAGCGAAGCTCAGTGTACCGGGTCCCTGTGCTATTACGATTTGTGTTCACACAGCAGAGCTCTGTGTTGGAACAGTAAGAACTCATATTTGATCGGACCCAAATTTGCAAAGTTGTTAATCTTGAGAATGGAAGGGGCTGTTGAAGGAAGCTGCAGCTGTTACTCGGAACAGCATCCATGTTAACGGTGTTGTAGCATTTTAACCAGCGTCCATGTGGGTTTGATGGATGCTTTTGTCTTAGCAGTGTGATCTAGACGCTGCTTTTACTGGGCCGTTGTTTTAAAAGATAGTCTGAAGTTCTGAGTAACAGCTCAGTAACACCTTTTATTCTTGCAGGAATGGGGGGAGGGAGTAACTCCCATACGAAATATAATCATTGCAGGAATGCTGGAGTGAGTGTGTGGGACGAGTATGAACTTCTGCACGCTCAGAGCAAATATCCCATCCTCCCTTTCTGAACATAGCAGTGGGCCAAACCCACGTTCCTTATGAATTTCTATGTGATCTCCCGTGGTCTGTGAACTGCCAGGCACCGGCGGCTAAATTAATACCATCTAGGAAACGGGACTGTTCGTATAATCTCCTCTCTCTTAACATGCCTGTGCAGTCTGAGCCACAAATTGACCCCTATTGATCTGATTTGCCTACACTTCTGTGGAGCAGACAAACAGAGCAATAGACCCTAATTCACAGTACCTTATTTAGGTTCCTAGGTAATAATTCTTATTTGCATTAATCACATTCATCAACAGGACCCGAGGCTGCCTCCTGGCTTATATGCATTCCTCTTCCTGACAACAGAACAAAAAAGTATCTGCTCTGAAAAACAAGTGTTTTAAGTATATTGATACTTGATACTTAATAGTTGCAAAACTGAACTGTTAGAAAGAAGACTGTTTTTCAAATCAATGGCTCACGCATTACTGTAAAATATATCGATTAAAAACAAAGCATAATGTTAGTCATTTAGTCAGTAGAGTGATGCAATACTGAAATAAATTTATCCTTTGACTTTTGCATTAACCTTTTATTGACTGCTTGCATACTCATAATTAACACACACTTTAGCTAGCTTGGTTAATTTTAGCATCGTGATCAGTGTCCTCTAATGTAGCTGATACCCTGCTCATCAAAACGTCAGCTTAGCTCAGGGGACCAGGGCCAGGCAACTGTCTGTCCCAGGGAACGTGCACCTGCCCCTGGGGCAATGAGCCACCTTCCAACGGAAGGAGTCACATGTTGTCCTACAAACAGTTATACAAATGTTTGTCATGATTTAATGTAACTTATGTTAATGTTCAACTATTGGTAAATATTAATAAGCAAAGTCTGTTTGGCAAAAATGGACAAAAAAGAGATTAAAAAAATCTGTAAAGTTTACAGGGGAGAGGTAGTGAGAGTGTGCACCACAATAGTAACTTATTATTTCTTAAAAATGGGCTTTTCTAATTGAAACTGGCACAGATCTTTATTGTTTCAGCAAGAAGGTAGGGACCATGGAGTTTTGTGCATTCTGCACGTCTTTAGACAAATGTTCCTTTCTTTGATATGCTGGTGAACATGTATCATCAAGGTGTTAGAGCTAAATTGCTCTGAAATATATCATGGCGTTTTTTCTGCTCCTATGCTGCAAATAAGGTATGAAAGATGCCTCTCAATTTGACGTCTGTTCTGTCTCTCAGAGCATCCGTTATTTCCACTCTTAACACATTTTGTATATACAGTATACACATATTAGATCTACTATCTTTTAGAGATTTAACTTCATTTGCTCAAATAAGTTTTTAATTGATATATAATATTTTAACTTATAAATCTTAGTGCTTTCCCACTACAACCTACTTCAGTGTTTGCAATTTTTCCCACATGGAGCCTCATTAATTCTTTTGTATCCATGAAGAGACAGAATTTTGGTTTAGTCTGAGTTATCTTTTCCCAGATACGAAAGATACAAAAAGAATTTGAAATAATTTTGTGCAGTTATTTAAATGCCTACAATTGTTCCGCTTCAGTTTAAAGTGTTGCTGCCCTTTTGCAGGATCTTCTGATCTGTTACTCTGGTGCGAATTTAAGAGCATTGCAGGAACAATTTCTCCCACAGAAATTTATTGAAATCAGTAGTGATGTACTCACCTGGAAAGGACTGTTTTCAGAAAACACATATTGGGATGACTGCGTTTGCCCTTGCGATGCCATTCAGGTGAAATGCTTAATGCACTGCCGGGTGCAGCCACGTCTGCTTATGACCCAGACTCTTCTCTTTAAATATGAGCAACCTGAGTTGACTTTGATGTCAGTGGATCTGGCACAGGGATTGTAATTTTGGTCAAAATAGATGGCTCACAAAATGTAAAAATGTAACGTTCATTGCTGTTAATGCTGGAGGTATAAAGCAAAGCCGTGGAAATCCTGGATGGAAAGACAAAGGAGCTCTGGGATTGCAGAACTTGGAATACTAAGGCACTGCTTTCCCCCTTTTGATAATTTTACTACATACTGATGCATTTCTGTCACCAGACTTGCACACTGCCATTCCTCCTGTCCCTCCTGTGGAATGTGATGTGGCTGAAACCTGCAGAGTGAGGGGTTGCCGGGAGGTTGAGGCGCATGTTGGTGGTGGGGCGACCTGTCAGAGATGGCTCTGCTGGAAAGAAACATACAGAAGGGAAAGTCGCAACTGGAATATTTGCTCATGGGCTGTTCAGTCACAGCATCGCTGTGACTGCTGACACTTTTAGTGGCACGGATGCCCAAACCCCAAACACGAGGGAAAAGCTGGTCAATCAGGTTATGTGAGAGAGCAAGGGAAAAAGAGAAAGTACCCTGGAATGGTGAAGAAGCTAAAAGTTGGTCTGTTTTCCCTCTCAGTGGAATTTCTGTTGTTAATAGCAGATGCGTGAGAGAGAGAATGTTTATTATTAAAAGTTTTGCAGACCACATAATATGCCTGCAGTATTTACAGCTGAGCTTCTTGATTTGTCATCTGCAATAATCTCTACATGGTTAATTTATCCACTTTTAGATTGAAATGCTTAAACTGGAATATCTTATCCTACCCAGCAAATTGAGCGTATTATTTTGTGCCAAGACAGAAAATAAAGCAAGATTTTAAAAGCCTTATAGAGTTATGCTGTAATTAGTTTCAGCTTCCTCTGCATATTAATTTTCTCCTGTTCCTTTATATAATTTGGAAAATGTCTTGAGAACATGATGGCACAATCAGTTAAGTACCTCTCAGAACTCACACACTAAACTGCATTTGCTCTAACAACTATTATAAAGCAGCCGGCAAAACAAATCCTCTGTTATTCTGTACAGTGCAGCTTATCAATGCAAACAGTTTAATATTTATGCTAAGAGGATTGTCACAAGTAGCTTCTGTTCCTTTAATTCTTGTTTTAAATAAATAATGAGAACATTTAAACACATTACTCTTCCCAGGGCCCTGAGGTCGGCTAATCTTATTATTTATGAAGTGATGTGCTACATAATAGTACTTAGTGCATGTTAACAGATGCTATTATCAGGGGCTGATGTGGAGAGCTGAAGATATATTGGAATGTTATGTGTTAATACTGTCCTTGTGGTGTAATGTACGATGGATTGAGTGCCCAGGATGCTGCCGCGGCAATTAACCACACACCAACATGGGTGTAAAGCTGAAGTATGTTTTCTCATGGGGATTACACTGCCATTAATAATTCCCAAGAGAAGAAGACATCTTTCATTTGGCAACAGTCTCTTCCAGAAGGCCAGTGGTGTAGACAAGGAAGCTGTGTGTGTGTCTGTGTGGTCAGAGTTCATTTTACCGAGATGAGACACACATATATGTTGAAAACAACTTTAAAACTGTTACAATTATGTGCTTAATAGAACATGCGTTTTAGAAAATATCTTGCAAGAGATACAAGTGTATTTCTACAATTTGATTTTTATGTCATTGAAGAACTACACAGGCCTGCACTACATACTAAAATTATAGTAATTCTTAGCATTTTTCTTTGTCTTGCCCCATTGCAAACATTAACTGATTAATCAGCAACATGCAAATTGTTTGAGAGGAGAGGAAAAGAAAGGGGAAAAATCCTTCTTAAACTGTGACAGCTTTTTTGACGCAATATGTTATATTACAGCCTAATCCTAAGAGTTGTGATGGTTGCCAATTATAAAACTTTCCTTTGCAGGCTGCAGTTAAGTTGAATATTATAATTAGATTTCAATAGCATTGATGAATAATCCATTTAATAAAAACCACTGTAATTTAAACATTTTCTCTAGGGACTAACATACACTAACCTCTTAATTTAATTTTATTGAAGTTTTGCCCACCTATTCATCATTGGAAGTTGTTATTAACCTCCATTTCCATTTATCTTTATAGAATTTTCTCTTTTTATATTGCCTTTTTCAGAGCTAAGCAGGTTGATACACTTGTAAATCTCCAGAATCTACAAAGCTAGTCCGGCTTCTTTAATATTGTTTAATCTATCCCCCCTGACCTTAATGCAGTAAATTCAGTTTAATCTTTCTCAATAATCTAGTAATACATTGGAAACTGGCAAACATTTAAATCTGATAATGGTTTAATCACATACTTTAAATAACAGCTGAGATAATGAAAAAATAATTCACCATATAAAGGTACACTAACTGAGTTTTCTCTGTGATTGGCTTTTTGAGAAATCTCTATAGAAAATACAAAGCCTACAACAGAAATCAACTTTACTCTAAATGAACAATCCGTTTGGTTAGAAGATGTGATATTTCTTTTTTATTATTGTCTTTCTCTTTAAATTAATGCATAAATGTATCCTCGCTGAGTATTCAGTTTCTTGACACAGTTTTACTTGAAGTGGTTCATCTGCTTACCCTTCTTTTCAGATGCCAGTCAGAAGCGGCAGAGAGCTTGCCAGAAGACCAGAAACCAGAATGCCACCCCTTCTGGACAGATGAGGACTGTAACATGCCTCTGCCATATGATCTTGAAGAAGTAATTGCTCATCTACAAAATATTGTTCAGTGGGTAGAATAGCAGGTGACCTTCCAGCCTAGAATTATTAATGTTCATCATTTGGAGAGAAGCCTTTTAGTTTAAAATAAATCTTTTCAGCCTGATGTTTCGTAGATCATATGTTATTTTATGTGACAATGCAGATTTCACCCAGTCTTCACGCAGTACCTTAGTTACCGCCTCATAATAAAAAAGGCCAGGCTCCCAATCTACAGAAACAGGTAGCTAGACCTGAATTCCAGAACACCAGCCTCAGTTCTTTCCTCTTCCACTCTAGTTCCCATTGACCATACAGACCATGGATATCTGTGTTTCCACAAGTTCCCTCGCTGTCTGAATTCCGGCTTCTGTGAGTGCCTAGAACTGCCTCTGCCTTGGCAGGCTGGAGCCACACAGGGTGTAGCTCACACTTTGACAAAGCAGAATCCATGATCTGGGCATCCTAGTGAGCTGTGAGCTGGGGGTGAGCCTGCTGGATATCTCCAGGATAGAGCTGTGCACACAACATGGTGAATTCTTCATGCACTAAAACAGGTACAGGAGATGGTGGAGAAAGTCCTTTATGCAATAGCTCCTTGTCAGAGCGAGGACCATCCTGACAAGACCCCTAAACTTTCTTGCCATTTTTCATCATGGCAATTGAGTAGTGCTGGAGAGATTTCCAAAGGGAATCCTGGGCTCCCTGGAAGTCAGAATTTCTTTCCCAACCATTCCTTTGTTTCTGTGTGTTGTGAATCCTATTCTAAGGCCAGGTTTCTCTGTACGTTGTTTAAAGAGCTAATAGACCTAAGTAAGAGTCCCTGATGGATTACATTTAGGTTGTGTGTGATACTGAGCCTTGCAGCATCTGTGTTGATCTAGTGAGATCTACAAGAACAAAACCACAAGACTATGAGAAATGAAGCTATTTGTGATCTGTTTTGTAATAATATGCTATAAAAAGAACAATTCTGTGTTGGATGATACAGGGCACTCCTAAATGAGAGAGGAATGGGATTTTTCATTCTGTTAAGTTGCTATTTTAACTTGAGCTGGCGTACACCTTTTCCTTTGTCATAAAAAGCAGAAGAAAATCATGTTATGGTGAAACAGCACTCAGTCTGTATTACCACTACAAAAGAAAAAAGTAAGACTCAGAGCTTGACGTTGCCACCAAAAAATGAAACCGCCTCCTGTGTTAATCTTGTGTTTAAAATCCCTGCGGAGGCCAGGCCTACCCAGAGCACACCAGACACTGCACTGGCAAAGCGCTCTGTGTGCGGATGAGGCTTGGACCACCAAAAATTGTACTTTTGACAGCAAAACATATGCCAGACCTCCCTGGAGCTAAAGAAGCTGTGTCAGCAAAAATGCAGTTTTAGTGGTGTCAAACTGTGTCCACACCTACCAACTTTTGCCAGGACAATTACATCAAGTCAAAATTGTTCCTCTTAACACCTCTGATGTAAGTGTGCCAGCAAAAGTATAAAGACCTGCATCAAGCATTGTCAGTGTAGCCGTGGACTTCTGCTAAAACTGTTTTCCACCCTGTAGAATGTGAGGACTCTCTGAAGAATAGATTATTATTTAAAGTAGGTTTGATTATATTATAACCTGGATCCACACATTTATCTGTTGTCTCTTGGACCACAGATTTCTTGTTTTGAAATACTGTGTTACAGGCATAGCTTTTTCTTTCCTGCACTAGCTAAATCTGCCTTTACCATTGGGCAAATAATGTGTTTTTGGAGTAATGCCACACTGAATACTGTTTACTTTGGAGATCACTTAGAGAAAATCGAGCTGAAGATGTGGGAATTCTGCTTTTGAAAAGGCAGTTCTCACAGAAACAGATATTACTTTGGAAACGGGCAAGATGAATCCAAACAACCTAATGATGTAACACTGTTAACACAGCATTGGAGGAGTGGGTTTGTTTGTTTATGCCGTTACTTTATGGTTATTTTGTGCATAATTAAGCACTGCTAGAAACCATGGGGATCACAGTATTGAAATGAATCTGACAGCCATAAAGGGTAGGGAAGGCACATCAATGTTGTAGTTTGTAGCTGAAGTGGAGGCATAACTATTAAAAAATGATTGGCAAATAATTATTCCCAGCAGCAGTGAAGAAATACCAACTGTTGTTTGTGGGCTTTTTTCTCTTGTATTAGGAGACTGCTGGCAACAATAATAGAATTTTTAAAAATACATGATTCTAAGTCTTCTTAATGCTGAAGATTTAAGTTAGTGAGCTAGCTGAACTAGTACTAGACTCGGTGCAATCAGCCAGCTACGGATGGCAATGACATAGAGAAATGAGTGCCTTTGGAATGGATAAGACCTAAGATTCACTGGCAAAATACCAATAATCAAGTGGTTAAAGAGGTTTAATGCTCTGTGTTGCATTCCGGTCTCACATCATCTAAATCAGCGTAACTTGATTGGGTTCGGTTGAAAAACAAGACTATAAGAAGGTTTCATCTCTTCAAAGCCCACAGGAGTTGATAGCAAAGACATGAGTAAGGTTGATGGAACTGCTTGAAGTACGTAGCAATGCCAAAGGGTACCCCGAGAGGAGAACACGGTTAAAGGGAAATATCTGTTAGAAGTCCAAGAGATCAAGTGTTAATTATTACTGTGTTTGGATTATGTACTAGAAGCAGAAAAATATGTTAAAGTTTTCTTGATTTTATTCAAGTAGTTATAATTTAGCTTATGTTACAATGATACTTTAGCAATTCATTCATATTTCAGCATTAGACAGACCATTTCCATTTTGGATGAGCTGAGAAACAGCCTCTAATGGATGTTCTGTGCATAGCAACTGTGTGCCAAGGCTGGATGCTCTAGAGGCAGGAGGACCAAGGTCAGTTTTTTTCAGGGGAGAGGTGAGAGCACAAATTAGCTTCTAACATTAGATTCAGTGATTCTTTTTAAATGGTGAAGTTCACGACTTTGCTTACATTTAGTTTTCATCAGCCATGAAAGAATTAAGGTAAAATAGTTCACTTGCACGTGTGTGTCAGGCTAAATGGATTACAGAAGATACAGATCTGTTTGCCTGTCTGCACTTGCCTTTAGACAATATTCATCAATTTTACAAAAGCTACTGACTAAACATGGAACCAATACAAATGAAATGCTCGAGGCAAGGGCTTTCTTTAAAATAATCTGATGCAGAGGTGGTTTTACACTGATAGAAAGAAAATGTTGGCAGAAAATTATAAACTTTTGTTTATGTAATTTGGGGGATGAAAGGTAAAGGCCGTTTTTAAGAATTCGGTAGAAAACTGCTGTATTATGCCATGTAATTAGTAATGTTTTTATAATGCTTTATTAATATCTTCATATGTAAAAATATCCTGTAGGTCCTTTCTTCTTGTTAAAAGGTTATGTAAATAAAAAAATATTAATCCCGATACAGTAGATTTTAAAGGCATCACGCTTATGCTCAGAGTTTTACAGCAGATTCTGATTATCTGAAGTGTAAGTAAGAATGCCATGAGTAATCACCAACTGGAAACTGTCCAGGATGGGTAACATGCAACATGATAAATACCGAAATCAATTGTCTTATTGTCATCCTGATATAGCTTTAGTGTCACAGGTAATGATGCAAGATGCACTTTAAAATCATACTGGACTTCTTAATGCTGTGGATAGATTCAGGCCTTCCAGTGCTATAACAACAGGAAAAAAAAATGAAAGGAATACCAAAATCCGTCACTAAAATAATGTGGTGTGTTAACAGTGAGCATTGCGCCTTTTTCCTCCCTTATTTTGGTGCAGTTCCATGAGTCCTGTGTTGTGCAGTGGAATTTGGGCAAATGGAACAGAGATTGAAGTAGCCCGGGAGCTGATCTCTGAGCTGAGATGAGAGGAGGATAAGAGAGATGAGATGCCCATGAGATGCAAGGGATGTGCTTTCTCAGGGCCCCAACTTTATTACCTTAACTCATATGGGAGTCATTGAGCAGCAACTTGTACAGTGTGGGTCAGGATCTTTCCCTTAACTGTTACCACCTGCTGCAAAGTTAATATTGGCTCCTTAACCCCCTGCATGCCCCTGACAGCTGCTCCTCAGCTTTTTGCTAGGAACTGACCACTGTCTTCTTGCACGAAGGTTATAGAGTTGGGAAGAGAATGGTTGTTCCACTGTAGCAATGGGCATGAGAAAGACCGATCCCCAGCTTCACCCTCCACCTCTGTCCTCCTACACTTCCATGGGCTGAGAACCTCCCCTCAACATCTGTTTCCCATTTGAGGTTCACATTGCTGCAGCCCATCTTCTGAACTGTCCCACCAGGATGCTGACCTGCTCTGGGGAAGGTCTGGATGAACAAACAGAATGCTGTTTACAGTGAGGTCCCTCATCTGAAAAAAGACAACCCAGTGGAGGGAAAGCTCAGCCTGCACAGAGGACTCCCAACCTGCACGGTTCGGGCTGTCACCTCTCCCCACCTGTGAGGGCAGAGGCAATCCTGAATAAAACCACTGTTCTCTTTGCAGTCCAAGCTGAGACTCATCACTTTCGATGTGGCTGGGCTTGCATCTTAATTTACATTTATCTGTCCTCTTCACCTTAGCCTGGGGTCATTCATCGAACAAGAGAAGATAATTTACACAATTGCAACTATACTTAGTACGGCTGCAGAACTGGCTGAATAACATGTCAAAAGCCAACAAATAACTGATAAAATTATCACATTAAAATGCTGATGTTTGCATGTGAGCACTTCACACGTGACATGAAAACTATGGTTTATCTTCTTGTTCCTTTGGAGATAGCATTCATAATTCACATGATAGAAAAGGGTGTACTGTGCTATGGTTTACATCCTCTAATACTCCACTGGTTTTACAGTGTTTGTCCATGATGAATCAGAATTTTGTCATGAAACTTGTTCTCCTCCCCCTCCGTATCATCAAATACTTGCTTTCATGCCAACACATCTTGGTCTGATTAGTCCCCTTGATTAGAGGCTGAAGTAAAAAGTCAGGTGTATAGGATTCCCATTATCCTTTATTTCGCTGCTTCTAAGAACAGGTCAGATAGAGTTATTTCACTGAAAATGTGAACAATCAACTTCTGTTTACCATTAACCTTCAGTTTTCTTTTCTTAAAATCAAAGCAGGGCTTGGTAGGCAGTTATTTTCATACGTGTCCCTTGATCAGTGGAACAATCTGTCAAAAGCCATTAAAGCCTCTATTAGGTTGAATTGCATTCAAAGCTAAACTATCCAATCATTTAAAGGGCCGTGATGATAGTTTTTAATATGGTATACATTGATTTTTCTTTCTGAGTAGTAAAATAACTTTGAAACTAAGCATGTATGACTGCGGCTTTTTGCTGTCCAGCATGTCCTGAGAAGCTTGATTTCTTGTGGAAGATGAATGTCGACATAAAAAAGGAAAAAACAAATGCAGTGAAATCACATGTATGTTCTCATACGATTTTCCTCTGTTTTTCCCTATTTCATTGTATCCATCAGGGTGTAACATATATAGAATGGGCAGGTATTTTCCAAGGTCCTTTGTTCAAAAGCTTCACTGAAAAATTTAACATCTAACTGCAGTAATATTTTAAAGTGTTTTTTTACCTTAAGGTCTCAGGATGCTTTACAAAGAGAAACTGAGGCAGAGGTCAAAAGTACAGCTGTGTTCTGACTGCAAATGCTGGAACTGAGCATCCATAACCCTCCATCCCTGGTGTGTCTCGATTACTTGTAGTTAATCAGCTCAGCTTACAGATTAAAGATGCTCTCGTAGAACTTTTTTTCTCCAAAGTTGTAGCTGAAAATGAAGCTGGAATCTGTCCCTCTTATGTTGTATTTAACATACTATTTAATTGCGTAACGTACAGTAATACATCTCATGTAATAGAGATCTTTCAGACCTCCTAATGTTTGATTAAACTTTCTAGTGAATCTCTTAGTTACATTCTAAGTCCCTGAGCTCTGAGTGGGAACAGTACATTTTATTGGGACTAATAAATTATTCCATGGAGAATATACAGATTTGCAGTATATAATATAATAACCCACACTCTTCTAGCTCTATTTTAAGTACGTCCACTGCCCCCGCTGTGTGGTGGTATAACTGCTGTACTGGGAAACTCTTAAGAAAATACTCTGTGGGTCTTTGGGTGCTTTTTATCAAGGTGAGGATGCATTGCTGGAACAGACTGGAATGCTGGTTATGTACCTGTTACCACTTTTGTCTGGTACCTATTTGGTAGTCTGGTAGTACTTTACTGAGAGCACTGCTTTTCTAGTTATTTTGATGAACATCCTAATAATTTATTACACAAACATTATCAAAGCATTCCACAATCCTTTCATTGCTGTTTTTTCTCTTCCATCTGATGGTGCCCTTTCTTTCCCTTATGTCTCAGGATTAACAGTAATGTTATTAACAAGTTGTGTTCTTTATTAGACTGAGATGACTTTAAAGTGAGAGACCTTAAAACCAGCATTCTCTCAAGCACATAGGTTTTTTGAAACCAATTGATTAGGATATTTTTGCTCCTTGCTCATTTGGTACTGCTGTATGTGTTTTTTGTTAAGGACTGTTTATATAACACCTCAAGATACATAGTGATATTTAAGTTTGTGTTATGTATTTGCTAATTTACTGGCATTTATAAAATAAACCACTTAATCTGTTTGTCATTTGTCCTCTAGAAGGTGTTAGGTCTTGTCTTCAGTGCCTTGTTGTTGCAGTGCATGGGAGAAGAGGGGTGTATTTTTTCACACCATCTAACCTCAGGTACCCACAGGAGAAAATTAATTTCTGTAAGCTTCCTATATATTGAATAGTGCAAGGTGAGCATCTTCAGAGCAGCAAACTCAAAGATGCTTTGGTCTGCTCTTCAGTGGGGGATCTTTCTCTGCCTGAGTTGTATTGCAAGGCTGAGCTAGGTGGTATAGTTATCCCCATCTGCTAATGCTGACAATTTAATAAGGGTAAACAGATAAAAGAGAAATGGGGAATTTGCTATTATTCTTTAAATTAACGAAATCCTGGTTATTTTGCAAGTCTTCTGGTAAATAAGGCAAATGAATTTCTGTTACTTTGGTAAGGCTCATGCTGTAAATGGACATGACTGACTTTTTAACCCCTGTAATAGTGTTTTCTTCAGCAAAAATGTATGGTTCCTACTACCAGGTGCAGAAGATATTCTTCTGGCCGTGCAACCTCGTAGTTCCCATCTTTGATACAAACTCTTAGATTATGTGAGTAGTTAGAACTCAGTGCCTGCCAGCACTGCATCAGCCTGTTTGAGTGCATAAACTGCTCTATGTTTGTTGCAGTAGAGTTTGCAATTTGAAACATGTATAGTCACGTTAAACAAGGCAATATCAAAGAGATGTGTCTTGTACATACAGTTAAAGGTGGTGAGGTTTGTGATGTCTGCTGGTTTTAGGGAACTTCATTTCACAGTTTTATCTCCCACTCACGGTGGATTTTGTGGAGGGTTCTGCTGTGCCAAAGGAATAGTTACCATCAGCTGTCTCCACCTCGGGGTTGTGGATTGCCTGAAGGCCAAGCTACCCCAGATTCAGGTCACAGAGCAAGGCAAGCACTAGCACTGCAAATTTCCTTTGATATTCTACCACCATAGACTACAGCAGAACAATTAGATGTGCACGTGCCCATGTGGCTGAGAGGCACTGCAGTGATCTCTGTTACCTGGACTCCCCTTAATGCCAAAGGCTGCGTGCCCAAGTTATTCTGCATTACTAGGATCCGGCCAAGAGGTGATGAAAGTGTGAATAACAGGCCAGGTCCTTCCCTGCCAGGATGGAATGGAGTCTCCAAGCCAAAAAGAGTTGACAGCAAGCATTATTCACAGATACTCCAGCTTAGAGTCAGCATGGCATCCAAGAGGTAAGAAATGTAATTTCTTAGCCTAGAACATTCTTTCCTTTGCTTTAGAAAAAGTTTAATTAGCTTAACCAAAAGTCAGTATACAGGGAACTGGATGAAGACTCATTTGCAAAACCAGTATTATTCTGAAATATTTCTTAACCATTCATTGTAATATGTATTGCGTGTATGTACAAAGACCAAGATGAGCATCCCTGGGATCTAGAGTCCCTTAAGCTGTTCCTTTTTTTCTGGTTCTCGCAGAACCAAAGATTCCTTAGATTTTCCTGTTCTTTAACTTTTCATAAAAATGTGTAAAGCACATGGCAGTAGTGACCTTTCATAAAAAATGCAACCATCAGGGGGTCTTTTCTGGAGGGATAGAAGCACAAGGAGACATCACTCAGGAGTAGGCATCTTCTGGGGGTGTTAAGGCACTCTTCCAGTCTCTGCAGTCAAAGGCAGCTTGTCTTAAATGAGACAGAGACTAATCAAGATATGTTTCTTGCTGAAGTTGGAATTTTACCCTAGTTCCATCCTTTCTGTAGAAAATCTCTCATGAGAACCTCAATTCTCTTTGAGGAGAGGGGCTTGTAGTTGTCTTTTCATCATAAAGACTCTAGCGCTCTGTTATGTACAGTTATCACCCCGCAAATAAGAGTTTCACAAAGTTGATGAGACTTCTTTTCCGAACCACAAGGTCTCAAGTTATGCTGCTGGAGTTGCAGGTGTACAATCTAGCTGTCAGCCAGTGTCTTTATTTTGCAGATATACAGTCACAGCTAGAAGTGGTATTTACTACACATTTTCTGAGGTGTTAGATTTTTTTAGTCCAAGGTCATTCAAATTAAAGAACCACCATCTCAAAACAGAAGAACCGTACAGACTTTGTAAATAGGTAAGCAAAAGCAGAGAAAGTTTGTATCACTCTGGATACTTGCTTTTTCAGTGAGTGAAGAGTACAATTTTAGAGTTTGTGACTGAATCATCTTATCTACTAAAGATACCATACATGCAGGTGTTCATCTGATCTATAGGATATCCTCTTTGCCCAACTATAGTCCATTTCAGCAGGTATGCGTGAAACTTGTTGCGTAAGCATCACTAAGATTTTTTAACTAATGGCTCTTCATAGATTAGGCTTCTGTTATTATCCTATTCCTAGTTGCTTCTTAATTATTAAGGTGAAAAGAAAGAGCACTCTTTTATAAGCCTTCATATTTTCTGTTTACAAGGATTTTACTAACATCTAATAAATTTAATGACCTCTAATAATAAGAGGAAGTGAAATCCTACTTCACAAATTCATAGCTTTTCAATGTGTCCTGTGGCTTTATGGCATTTCCAACTGTAGCAAAGTAAAAACTGTTTAAGGAGCTGTTGCTGGGTTCAACAAGCTGCAGAAACTGTTATTTTTGTTTCTCTTTTATTGCTTAACCTCTGGGACCCAACTCTGGGCTACCTGATAAAGCAGTCATTCAGGAACTTTAAACCATACAAGCTTTGACTTGATAGACGTAGAACAAGGTCTTGTATTAAACATACATTTTTAAAACATAATTTCAAATCTGGAAATTGATTGTGGCTTGACCTACTTATTTTGAAGAGCTCACTGTTCCTTGCTTTCTTTGCTTTGCTGATATTATTAGATCTTTTGTTCTTTTACCAGAACTCCCAGCTGATAGAAGAAAAATCAATATAGTGCAAAGCTCATTGGGCAACAGCACTTTTATTAGAGTCAGGGCCACAATTAGCTAACTAAGACTAAGTTATGACATTTCCACTTTTAAAGGTTACAAACACTTGTATTATGCAGCTTCTGGTCTTCTCAGAGGGCCAGAATCAAACACGCAGGTGGCAGGCTGGGAACAGAGCAGTCTTTTAAAAAAATCCGTGTTACAGATTAATTTTTAGTACATGCCAATATGAGGGTTATAAACCATGCAGAATTTCTTTCCAATCTGGATTTTTAAACAAAGTGTATGTCCAAAGTGACACTTCTCAGGATGTTTTATTTATCTGCATACCCTGACGTTCGCTCACGCCAGTCAGCTGTTGGGCACACCGACAGCTCAGCTGCCCCTTGCAGGGTGGGTTTGGTGCTTGCCCGTGCGGTACAGAGCAGGATGCTGAGGGATCTCTGAGGATGCAGCCCTTCGAGACACCACAGCCTGAGCTAGCTCGTCGTGGATTGAGGATGCTCGGAGGTCTGGAGTTCAAATACACATCTGCACAGCTAATGGGGTCAAAACATCTTCTTTCAATAATGGATTGGTTCTCTCTTGGGTAAAGCGCCTCTAAGAGAAAGTGAGAGGAGATCCATCCTTAAATAAGATTTGATGCAGCCCAGGAGAATGACAATTACATCTTTTACTAAAACTATTCCTAAGGCAAAGTCAAGCTTTGTAGGAAACAGGATGATGGAGTATGCAGGGAGCTTTTTTAGAGTAGGGACTAGTAGGTAGGTCCATGCTACGAAAAAGTTCTGTGAGAGAGAAAATGAAGCTCACCTAAGTGGTCTTTCTGTTGGGAACAGTGAGAAGTGTCACTGTGTGGGTCACCTTGGTGAAGTCTGAGTTATTTGTTTCTTCTGTTAAGTGATCTGGTGATGGCAACGGATATTTTTATCCAACAGGTGCGAAACACAAGAGCCACCCCTGGGATTACAGTTCAGGGAGGCAGCTGAGATGTACAGTAACGGAGGGGCTCAGAAGGGGCTGCCAAAATCAAGTTAGAACTGCAGCTAGAATTCACACCTGAGCAGGGTCCCTCCAGTTATACATGTGGAAGTTTTTTTTCATAGCCAAGGAAGGGGTTTGATGTACAGGGATCTAATGTGGGCATAAAATGGTTACAAAGAGCTGCATAAGCAGATGAAGGTGTATGTGGCTCTTTACCCTCTCAGAGCCCCAAAACAAAACAAAAAGGGGATGATTTGAAAGGAGTTAGAGGCTGGGATTTTCACATCCTTCTGCAGTCCCTGCCATGGCCTGGGCCATTTTTGTCTAGGGCTCTATAACATAAATCCTCTGCTTCCTTTAGCAGCACAGGAGCAGCGGTGTTTGCCTACCCCTCTGCCTTTTCCCAGTAACCACCCCGGCACAGTACGGTAATTACTGAAACGGCTGTGTCATTCCTTCTTAATTCTTGTTTACTGTACATACCTTTCAGAGCCTCACGGGGTAAAAGATAAAAGAACACAGGCTCCTGTAGTGTAAATATATCCCAGTGTTAAGGAATAATGAAAATACATTTCCTGAAATGTACTGCAGTATTTTCTATTATTTAGAAACACTGTACATCATTATTTTGCGGAGAAGTAAAATATGTAAAAACATTTCTATACAGTTCTTTTCTAAAGGTAACACAGATGCTTTTTTTTCCCTTTTTTTTTTTAAAGCAAGCATTTAATAAAGTCTGACACTTAGCAATGTTTTGAAATAATTTTTGCTGCTCTGCCAGCAGTTGGATTTGCTGTGAATCTCTAAAGACAAATCCATCTACTGTGAATGTAGCAAAATTCAGCTCCATGTTGTACGTCAGGGTTGAAGACTACTTGTCAGCTCTGGCACTGTCAGATTTTATCTTTAAATATGACAGGCAATTTGTTCAGGGAGCACTTCTGAATGACAAGATATAGTGGTGTTGTAAAACATGGCACCTGTGTGGTATGCCCTGCCTTTGTGGACATCAGAGGCTATTGTTTCCTTTGCTATTAGACAGCCACAGTCACACAATAAGGTGTGTAAAATGTTCACAGAAACCTTTTAAACAGACTAGCAGGAAAGTGGATACCCTCCGGTCATTTAAGTCAGGCCATTTATCATTTTATCTTATAAACCACAACATTTGCTAAAATATGATGTAAAGAGAAAATCAAATGCTCTGCTGAGCAGTGCTGGTGCGAGCTGAGGGTTTGAACCAAGCTGTAATAAAAGGGTTTTATCTTTAAAGTGCCACGCAATAGAAAAATTAGAATTTTAACTCCTTCACAATCAGACAGGTAGCAAGCGCTATTCAGAGGGAAGTTGTTGGCATATGGGATGAATAAGGTCCCACCAAAATGTTTACTGCAGCGGGGCTTCCTGGAATGGGACAGTAAGAGCAGATGACGAAACTGTAATACACCTCATGTGTTTGATTTAAAAATAAATAAATAGATGGTCATAGGGGGTAACGTTCTTACAATATGAACCCGATCAAATTAGCAAAATTAAACTGGAGTCATTCTGTGGATGTGCCAGTGCTGAAGTCGATGGAGGTTTTTTCCATACTGCAAGAGCCATGTTTTCATGGGGGTGGTAAGTAGTTTTCTTCAGAACATGTGTGTAAAACTGAGTAAATCCAGAAATATCTGGTACTATGAAGGCATTGTGTGCAAACAAATCCCATTGTGTCTGTTCTTGCGCAATGCTGATGCTCTAGTCCTGCTGACAGCGAGAGGTGGCCAGATGCTGGAGGAAGTGGGAGGGGGGCAGACAATTATTTTAAAAGAAAAAAAAATGTTTTAAAGGCAGCAGGAGAAGATACAGGACTGCTCTTAGGGAAGAAAGAACATATTTAATCTATGATATGCATCTTAGTTGCCCTTGGTGGCCCAGGCTGAGGTTCTGTTAGGTCTGGGACATGAAAAGTCTAGGTCAAATCTGTGTAGATTTTTTCTGAATGCAAGAGCAACGAAAGTATCAAAAGGTAGGGCTTTGAATTTGTATTAATGCTGTGATCAAATCATATTAGTGTCCTGTAGTCAACTTGAAGGCACGTGGTAGTTGGTATTTTACTCAAGTCCTGGAAATCATTGATTCTGTAAGGAAGTTGGTTTTGCTTTCATATAAGTAAGTAGCTAGACTTTCTGCTTAGAGCTGAATGGAATAGAAGTGAACCCTGCAAACGCAAACACTAGGTGGCAAATGCAGAGATCCTGATTAAAAACATATAATAATAACAAAAGCACAGTCTCTGTTGTTGCAGCCTGCCTCATTTGTAGCATTTAGTGGTTGTACTATTTGGGCATGTGTGATAGGATGGGATCAGTGGTTAAAGGGATGCAGAATATATGCAATTGGACCTCTCGTTGGAAGGATTTGGCATAGTTTAAATATAATGTGTGTTTCTTATTCTGAATGGAAATTAAGTACTATATTCTCACTCCTTTAAAGGAAATTCTGCAGATAAAGAAGAGAGGTAGCATGAGTTATTTCCTTTGTGAGAGAACAAACTATTTGTTATGTTCACTCTTAGTATAATTTCCTCATCTTCAGTAGAAGAATATGATACATTTGTTTTTAAAATAGCATAATTGTGTCCAGATATTTATTAATTCCCCTGAGATATTTCATCTGTTTCTTTTATTCCATATGAGGTTGCCATAATTTTAGAACCACTGGGAAAACTCTAAATTCATCTTATCTAAGCAAAGATGTTTTGACAGTTAGGTCCATATTCTAAGATAACAAATGAAATGGAAGAAGTGGCTCCAGAAGGTTAATCATTCCAGCTGGTTTTGGTCTTTATTTCAGGTTAGGATTAACTGTGTCTGAAGAAACCTATCTCTTCCCATTGACTCTAGGGAGAGCTAAGGTAACTTGCTTGTCTGACTTTCAGGTAGCTAAATTTGGCTGAAGAAAATCATCTTTAGTCTTCTAAGTCCTTGACTTTCTCCCAAGCAGAGAAGCTTAGATAGACCACAAAGGTGGTTTTGAAGGATGTTTGCCCTCTCTGTGCTCACAAGCACTTGACCACCTGTGGTACATTAACTCAGAATGGAATCTAATTCAAAGGACTTTTAAAAACAAGGAGAAAGATTTTATTGTAACTAATAGGGATGGACGATTGGTATGGTCACACAGAGCAACATAAATCTTTGTGCCATGGCCAGTGCTAAAAAGCAGACAAACTCAATAGCTCAGAGAACTCATGTACTTAAGCATAGGAAAGTCATACAGGGAAGGGTTTTCAGACCTTATGTCCATTAGAAAGGCAGATAAACACCCAGTGAAGTAATTTTGCCTGCCCATCACTGAATAACGTACTCTGAAATGAAGTGCTGTGCTGCAGTTCCACCCTCTGCAAGCAAGTGGCCTTCCAGCAGTTTTAGGGAGAATGTAATCAGAGAGAAGAAACTCTTCAGACATTAATGAGAGAATCACATACATCAAAATTAACTGCCCCAAATGACAGAAGCATCTGTGTGTAATTATCAGTCATCTACCTGCTGATTTTCATTAGGAATTTGATATAAAATATTTAATATATCTTTCAATTGTTATGTATTTCCTGGGGTCTATGTTGTGCAGCCATGTAAAAAGTATTAGGATTAAAGAGCAGGAAGGACTTTTTTTAAAGGTGAAAACTGAAAATCTGGGACAAAAGTGAACTGATCAGCAGTGAAAGAAGACAGGCCCATCTCACAAATTGTGTACAAGTGCTATAACAGCAAAAGATTATACAGTTTCTCCTCTATAATACTGTAATTTGAATATTTCTATTACAGGAAAACTGAGATGTGCCAGCTAGTAAGGAGTAGTTCATCATATTATGCACTCTGCAAATGTAATGCACTGGTGAACATGCTTTAGTGGTTTCTTCTACAGATAGTCCACAGATATAATTCAATGATATCTGCAGTATAAGTATTTCAAGTGTTTTTAGTGGAAATAGTAGGTTTTTGCTTTAGTGGGTTCCTTGGGTCTTCAATTTGCTTTGCGTAAGCCATGAAGGTGGTTATCATATGTGTGGGCTTATGTAGAAATCAAAATAATGGCATCAAATACACAGGAGTGGCTTCCTTTGGCAGGGGGAAATTGCAATTCATTGATGTACAAGATGCCACCCCACTCTGGGCTTGAAATATGATGGACGTGGTTATCCACAGCTCTGGGAAGTCTGAGGTGAAAAGAAACGGAAGCAAATGTCCACAAACTCCAGTTATTTTCCCAGCTGCCCAGGAGGAAGCCTTGAGTCCATGGCCATGGAAACGTGGTGGAAAGGAGCTCAAAGAGGCTGGAAGAAGCTTGTGGACATGCTCGAAGGCAGAAAGGTAGGTGCGAGTGTGTTGTGAGCTTACTGTGGTGTTTTGTAGAAAGTAATGCTTTTAGTCAAATAAATAAGTTAACGCTTTCTGTGATTAATAGAGGAATCAAATTCAGGCATGGAAATCTTTCAGCTTGCTATTGCATCTGTAGGAACAAGGCTTTGGTACCCCTGTGAACAAAGATGGGCTTGGGAAGACAGGCTCCATTGCTTCTCTGATGCATTTCAACTCTTCCTTCTAAGTGAGGAGAATCCTCTAAGAACGCATTTTCATCATGTGTTCTCTGAGTTGTCCTAAAGAGTTTTGAATTTGTGGCCAGCTTTAATCAAATAGGAAATAGAAATTTTAGTCTCTAAAATGGAAGTTCAGATATTTTTGTAAAGTTTGGAATGCAGCAAAAGAAGAGAGATGTATAAGCGGCGTCTGTTCGAAGGAGGACCCAGCAGAACGTGACCGTCACCGTCCCCTCGCAGCAGCCAGCTGGTGGGTCAGTCACAGCCAGGGCGGGGTAGAGGGAACACTGAACAACATGGAGAGAGCGGGGCTGTGGTGGTGAGGGGATAGGGGCAGGAATTTGGTGACAAAGAACTTGAATCCATGGGAAATCAGGCTTCATTAGTTCTGCTGCTCACAACACAACTTCTTTCTGGTAACCCTGGGAAAACCACAACTCTGTTTTACACTTATAAATCAAGGGTGATATTATTTAAAGCACTTTGGCTATATAAAAACTAACATTTTTCAAGCTTCCAAGAATTATCCACAATAGAAACACATTCTTAATTAATGTTTGCTTGTAATAGTCAGTGTGACACTTTGAGTAGAACCGGGCTGGTATTAAGCTTTCAGCCTCAAACCAGCAAAGCACTTGGATGTATATTTAGATTTAAGTTGCATGAGTTTCCCAGATGAGAAAATGTGTAAGTGCTTTGCTGGATCAGGGCTGGTGCTTTGCACCTCAAGTTTCTCTCTTTGAACAGAGGTTATTTCAGAAGAATAAATCATTTAACCTGGTTTCCTAAAGAAGTATGGTGTTTGCAGCTGTGCTATATGCTCAGGTATATATGTGTTAGTTCTATACCCTGATCACCCAAGGACATAATTAAACCAGATATAATTGAAGAGAGTAACTTTCTGGAGGTTTCACGAAGCTAGAAGAGAGGTGTTATTAATACCAGTGAGGAAAAGGCTGTTTTGAGAACTCAGTCCTACCCAGAAATCAGCCACCCAACACAGATGTTAAAGGATGAGATAGAACTCCATAGCAAGTAAGAATTCATACAGCTCAGGCAGACCTGTGGTTTTTACTGTGATAAAGCTTTAAAAGCAAACACCATAATCAGAACAGTTGTTCAGCATTTTTAACCCAAAGTGGGGATCTTTTTCTTGCTAAGGGACACTTGTGGCAGGCTGCACATTAATACAGACCCTGCGTTATCCAGCAGCAACGCAGCGATGTCCATGGCTGGTCACAGGCTCCCTCCCTGCTTTACCTTCCTAAACTCACATAAAGGGAACATTGAAAAGGAAGGTGCCCCAGATGTACTAATCTGCAGCCTGGGTTGAAGAACAAATAGCTTGTCAAACCACAGCATTATGTGAGATAATGTTTCTGTTATTCCTACAAAGAGTTGGCAATTACATTGCAGCTTTATTTTGTTTTGCTTTTCTTTAAAATCAACTGAATATCAATCTACAATCAATAAAGAAAGGTGCCTATAGGCAGTTCTACCTTCAAATCTGCTTCATGGATCAGCTGCTGGTAATTTATACACAGTCAATAAGACACATTTCAAAAGCGAGCTTTTTCTCCCAAAAGGCAAAACTGCTCTAATTTACAGCTGGATATGAACTGGGCAGACAACACACACCTGGAGAAGATGTAATTTCTAATTTACAAGAAACTTCTGTGAAAGATTAGATCTGATCTCTATGCAAGTAGTCTATGGATATTTATATTATGATAACTGGAGAGCATAAATTGCTTTTGTTTTTCCTTTTGGGTATCTCTTTCATTTGTTTGTTTAGCAAAACCTGCAGGGGAAACTAGAACAACTATAATTACAGTCACAGTTACAAGTTGTGGGTCTGTAGATAATAAGCTACAAGGCATTTTTATTGTGCTTTTTTTATTATTATTTAGTTAAAGAATGCTTTTTTCCCAAGACAATCCATCTGTATTTTGTAGGAAGGAGAATCAAAGCAGTAGCTGTCAAATATCAGAGAGATAGCAGATTCACAAATTAATCCCATTGCTTGGTATTTCCACAAAGGTTGAAATCTATAATTGGTGCTGGAAACCATAATTAACTTATTAGAAGCACCCAGGCAGCTAGGTGTGCAAAATGGCAGCAGGTGTGTAATATCATTAGAAATACCCTGTATAAAAAGCACCTCTGAGTTTTATCCCCTTAGTTTCATGCTACCAGCTGCCAATTTGATTGGTTAAGTAGTTTTGGGCCATGCAATACTCTTTCTTTTGGATTGATGTGTTTATTACTTTTTATGACAGGGGATCCCAAGGCAGATGTTCAATAAAGAAACAAGCTGCTACAGAGCAGAGTAAAGAGATAGGTGGTGTAGATGCAGGAAATTGGGAAAGTTATCATATGCGCTAAGTTGTTATTGAAGATTTTGCTCCCAGCATTTGTAGCAGTTGTGTTATATACTCTTCCACAGACAGTAATCTAACAGGGAATTATTGAAAGCCAAGTGCCAAGATTTCAAATTGCACTATATGATCTGGAGCTGCTACTCAAACAGGGAGCTGGAGCTTTGAAATTATAGAGATGTGGCCGTGCCATTTTTAGGAGAACTGCTTTGCCGATGCAGAGCCTTTTCTCACCGAGATGCACAGCTGAAGATCTGCTTTTCCTTTGCACCTTATGTAATCATTTACATTAGTACAAAGGGAGTGAAAATCATTAGTGGGAAGGAGTTCAGAATTCGGATAAAGGGTGGACAAATTATAGTTGTATAGATCTGATTTATGGATCAGTCAAAGCCAAATTCTGCTCTGTCTTCACCAGTAAAAATGCAGGATCATCACATTTAAATGAATGGGATCAGGGAGATGGATACATGGGGAAAACCAAGAAAAGAGACAGGTTTTTTAATTCCTGTTACTGTTCACGGCTTGGTATGTGTTTTGCTTAGTCTTAAAGGGAAGAGACAATACACGTTTCATTGCTTTCAGAAACTTTTGAACACTCCTTTAGTGAAGAGCAAATATTTTCTAGAAAGGCATAAAGCAGCATTGCTTTTTAAGTGTTTTAAAGGGAAGCAATAGAATGTGATTGACATAAAAATTTCCTTTTTAATTGATTTAGTTTATTTTGCTGGTTTTGTGACTTTAATGTCTTACAACCAGATATGAGGAGAGCTAATAATTCATGAGATGTTATTTTCTAATTAGATTTTTATGAATGCCCTTAAAGCTTCTGCCCGGAAGCAGAAGCCGGCCAATTAATTTGAGTTATATTGAGAGCAAACTGTTCTACTCCGTCCATGTTCTTTGATCCACTGCTTTCCTTAGGTTTCTTGCTGGCAAGTATTAGTGTCATCACTGACATAGTATTCTTCCCCGTGTTTTGCAAGGATGAGTATCTTGTTCCACCTTACACCACCTCTGAAAATCTGTCTTACTCCTGTATGCTCTTCTGGCCTTTCTGAGGCTCAGCTGTCCAAACTCCACTGCCCTGCCTTCTCCTGCAAACAAGAAGGTGTGACTGTGCCACCCCAAATCTTCCCTGTGTGTTGACAGTCACCTGAGACCTCCCGCCTTTGGTCATAGGACCGCGGCAGACTTGTTCCAGCCTGCCCAGGGGCACAGCCTTCCCCACCCTCTGCCTGCTGACTTCTGAGTTACAACTGGGACTACAGGGGAGAAAAAGGAAGGTGTAGTCAGCTCTTGCTGTCTGCAGGGGGAAATGCTGTTCAAATTCAAAGTCCTGAGGACTGCAGGACTTTTCGTGACCTGAAACGGCAGATTTCGTGGGCTGGGACAAGTATTCCAGCTCACTTTGCTGCCCTTTCATTCTCCTCTAAGTGGACAGCCTTGAGGGGGAAAGAGAAAGTTCAAGAATTACCGGATTTAGACTGATTATTAGACTATTTCTCAGACCAGTCTAACCAACAAATTATATATGTGACTTAGCATTTCTGCTGATTGCAGTTCAATTAGCAGTAGACACTGAGACAGGTCAGCAAAGGCTAAACCTGTGTGGAAACAATAAAGCGAGATGCCAAGGGTGCATTAAACGTGTAAGGCAGAACAGAAAGAGCTGTGACAACAAAGTTGTGTTGGAGCAAGGGGTGAGCATAAAACTCGAGAGGACTTTCAGTGACAGGATGTGTTTTGTCAATGCATCTCAAAGCACAAAGACAGTTGGAAGAGACAATACCGACTTCAGGAGCTGAGGAACAGGGGAGAGGAGAATCATGCTAAAAAGCAATATAAGCAGTTGTGGGAAGTGACGTTTCTAAAACAAACCACTGTGGTTGCTGCATTGTATAAACCTAATAAGACATAGTGAAAAATATTGGATTTATTTTTACAAGTTAAAAGTGACCTTGTTGGCCTTATGAATGGATTCACTTCTCACAGTACCTCTTAAGGGCATTAGGGTTATGACTAACTCATAAAAATAAATCCAATATTTTCCCCTTGGCCATGTCATATCCAGTGTTGGAATTCAGCTGTGAGAACTGGTGGGGCTCCGACTTTCATTTAGTTTGACCTCCCATTATGAGAAGTACCTAGCTCTCAATCCTGGTGGGCTGCAGCATAATTCCAGCAGCAGTGATATCACATACCGAGTGGAAATAGAGAAAAAAAAAACAAGCAGGCCTAGAAAATAGAGGGTCGTGCAACACTGCGTGTAGCTGAAAACAACATATGAAAGGAATAAGTGTTTCAAATACTGATAGGGTTTTTTCCTTCCCTGTTTTTAATTTGACCTGCATAACAGATCAAGGCAGAACTGCCAGTTTAGTCATACACTGTGTATGGAAAATAAAAATCTAAGCTAATGACTGAACTCGTACAGTTGCTCATTTCTTTCGGAGTCAGAATTGCTTAAAAAAATCCAGTCAAGAAATAAGAAGAGAACAAGTGGTTTAAAAATGTAGTTGAGGGCTTTAAAGGTCATAGACACACCTGTCTAGTATTTGTGATTGCACAAGACTTCTTGGGAGCTATAACCTAGTCCAAAGTGGTTGGAAAAAATAGTAAAAACTGTTTTCAGGACCCAAGGATGTCTACAGCTGTAAGGCTGAAGCTTTGTTCCTGCACTTTATTGGGTTCTGTTGATCACTGAGGGCCTGTTTTGGGTCCATAAATACAGGAGACCTCAGCATAAGGTAGAGATACTGTGGTCACTGTCACGTGTGGATGAGGAAAGGTTCATTACAAGTGTATACCAGATGTGCTCTTCTTATAACCCATGTATTCTGCGTCTCTATTCTGCCAGTTTCTAACAGCCTCAGGTTAGTTCATCCTCCTCTTGGCTGAATAACTTTTAAAGGTCTAGTACCTGCATCTGGACATGGTCCTGGGCCACCAGCTTGAGGTGGCCCTGCTTGAGAAGGAGAGCTGGACCAGGTGACCTCTGGAGGTCCCTTCCAACCTCAACCATTCAGTGACACCATTGTTTGAAATCTGAGATGTAACAGCACAGACTTCTGTACAGGCTAATTTACCCTGTCAAGAAATGTAAGGTGGGCAGAAAACCAGTCAATGACATAGGAGTGGGTCAAACAAGAAGGTTTGCCAGTTAGAATTAATTAGACCAAGCTAAAACAGAGGCAGCATCAGAATAAATATTTCCTGCATTGTGACTGCTCTTGCAGAGGTAAAGCCTTAACTAGTGTGATTTGGGTCAAACACAAACTCTGGTGCAAAGAAGGTGTAAATCCTGTTATCTGTGTTTATCTGAAACCAAGTTGGATTCCAGCCTTGGTTACTGTAAGGTTAATTTTACCGTTGTTCAGTGTTGCCCTTTCTCCTCACAAATTTTCTCCCAACAACTTGA
This sequence comes from Patagioenas fasciata, assembly GCF_037038585.1. Lineage (NCBI taxonomy): Eukaryota > Metazoa > Chordata > Aves > Columbiformes > Columbidae > Patagioenas > Patagioenas fasciata. The sequence continues at coordinate 7,126,817 of NC_092532.1, forward strand.
GCAGCATGCTGAATTAGAACTGTAGAAAATCATGAATGACATGCATATGCTGTAGGCATTTTTGAGTTTGCAGGGCTAACAGTAAGTATTCAGACTGAAAATATTGCATTTAGGTTTATGTGCCGTGGAAATATTGAGTACCTTCTTTGCTTTGTTTCTTCTGCCTCTGCTTTTCCCATGATTCTTTTATTACACTGAACAAGTTCCGTATCTGTAACATCCAGAAGTTGACGAGTTCTCGTATCGCATTTCCTTATTTTCTCTGAAAAGTTTCAATGAGTATTATTTTACCTGTGTCATTTTGCTGTCTAAAGTATTCCCATAGTCAGATCAATCATGGGAAAATGTCCGTTCCCCAGGAACATTCAGGATCCCGAGGTATGGGGTTCCCTAAGCCCACGAGATGTCAGCCCTGCTCCGTGCTGCTCTGCTGTGCTCTGCACCGCACATGGACCGCTGGCTTTCCTATGGAACAGCCCGTGCACCTTAATTCTGACTTCCCACCCCAGGCCAGGCAGATGCCGCACTCTGAGCATCATGGTGACTTCTGTAACAGCTACCGCACGCTAAAAAGGTGTGTTGGCAAGTAAGCCATAACCACAGATTTAGCTTTCTTTTATGAGACAGCTTTGTCAGGATTTAAAGGTGTTTTTCCTAAACATGACAAATAAGCCTGCTGAACCAGCTAAGAACTGTTATTTATATAAACTGGCTCTGATGTTACCTTGTGTAAAATATGTTTAATTTTATCCAATGCATATATGAGTTATAGTTTCCATAAATATTTGCGAATACATTATGATAAAATCTAAAACCTTGGCAACAGTTAAGAGGAGAGTTTGCAGATAAAAATCAACATTGCCTGCAGTATCCCAAGAGAACATAGTCCTAGTGAAGTTTAAATTAGCTTTGCCCTAAAATCTAAGACATTCCTGCAACACACTTTAAAGCATCTTAAAGTGTGAAGGAGTTAAGCTAATTACTGTAGCATTTGAAGACAAGACATTTGTAAAATTAATGGGCTAAAGTCTGCAGTCTTTCATTTAGCATAAATTCCTGCTACAATTGTGTGTTTATCATGGAAGAGCTGCAGAACTTGGTCTCTTGCCTTTAAATAGTGGTGTCTATGAAGAAAATACTCAGATTACTGAGGGGTTTTTGTGACTTCTGGTTATACAGTGAGAAGGGGGGGAAGTAGGACCACTTAGCTTCAAACATCGCTTGATACTATCTGTCTGTGGTAGCAGGACCTCACCGCATTCCCTTGCAGAGACACAGCCTTGCACCTCTCCTGCTGAGTAGATTTGGTCTCCTGATGTCTCCGGGTCCACAAGGCCAAGCTTACAGAAGCAAGCTATGCAGTCCCATCAGAGCACCTGTAAAGCAAAACATGTGGTGCTGAAGACCCGAAGTCCACACTATGAGTGTTTCAGGGAATGTGGTGTACAGATCCTGCATGAAAGCAAGACTGGTAGAGCCCTTTGGAGGAGACATTGCTGCAAAATGGCTGTTACCCTGCACACAGGAGAGATGAGCAGGACTCGGTGGAGGGAGGACAGGAATGACGTTTGCCTGGGAGACACAAAGCCCTGTGTTTGGTTTAGGCATGAGCTCTGTTCAGCAGCTTCGTTCTTTTTCCATGTCCAAGTTCTCACACAGGGCCATGGCTACAGAATACAGAGAAACAGGGAGGAATTAAGTTAACAGTTTCCTTTGTGAGGTGTTAGGAGGATGCAACGCTCTGTTAAAGTATTTATAGGGCAAAGGGCTGGTCCACTGCATTTCCTTGGCACAATTCACTGTCAGAAGCACTGATCTCTAAGCTCAGGCTTAGGAAGGTGCCTTGTTTGCTATTCAGGTTATTCCCAGTCCGTTTCTGTTCTAAACCAGTCTAAGTCAGTAGTACCAATACAGAGAATCCCAAACCAACTTGTGTTGCCCCCTTAATGACAAGTAGCCTTGTTCCTTCCAGGTTGCAGAAACATTTCTTCCACATCTGGTTTTTAACTGAAGATTTTTACAAAGTATTCACAAATGTGAAAAAAATTAGCATATTATGTGAGCGTTTGCCCAGCTACATCTTGCCAGGCTTTATTTTGGCTTGTGGAAGCTGTTGGCTGGAAAAAGGTCCGTATAGCTATTACAGACTTTGTGATTCTTGTTTGCCTGAGAGACTCCAGACTTCGCTCACCTTAAAAAAAGCCTTGCTTTGGTTTCCTGACTGACGTAGGACTCAATTAGTGGAAATTAACAGTTGGTTTGAGATTGAGGGTGAATAGCTGGGTGGGGGAGAGGATTGCTGCTTGAGAATCTACAGCAAGGACTCTCTGTTGTAAAATGCTAAGGTATGTTTCACATTTTTATCTAAATATAATTGCATTATTGAGTGTTGGCCAGATGAAAAGAAACAGTGCACCAGATGCAGTCTACACACACACATATGTATTTCTCTGCCTTTGATCTTTATAGAAAAATATTGTCCTTTCAGTAGATTAATTTTCAGATGAGTTTGCTTGTCTTTTTCCAATTCAAAGACATGGTCAATAACTGAAGGTAGGCTGGCAGAGATGGTACAGAAAACTGTTTGGACTCACAGGAGAAGTGCGATAATTGCACTTTTTACAGCTGTCATCCTATGCAATTCAGTTTCACTGGATCAACGGCTGTTATAATTTAGTTTCTTCCCAATTGCTATTCAAGGAAGTTTTTTAAAACAAAATTTTCTAAGTGTTCCTTAACCTTTTGCAATGTTCTTATAGTTCACTGCAATTCCCCAAGTAACAAGCCTTTATAATTGCAAAACCTACATTAGAAGCGTTTATGCAGTAGCTGTACAGCTCATCAGCTTCTTGCGGGGCATCTTCTGTGCCTGTGTGCTCAGAAGTTTATTGATTTGAACTGCATTCTGAATCTGTCCCCCGCCTTCAAAGTCTTTTAGCACTTCTTGATGCGTCATTGACCTGTGAGTCTTTTACTTTTTTTATTGCAGCTGCTTAGTGTCTCAAGCACCTTTTTGGTGTGTGGTAGGAACCTTCGAACTTCTTCCTTTAGATGCTTGTCTGTGAGCTGGTCCTGGTGAAGCCTCGTGAGCCCCGAGCCTTGGCCGGCAGGACTTTCCTGCTCATCCCCAGCAGCTGGAGGGCTCCCAGTCTCCTTGGCAGACTCCAGAATGTCCTTTCTGAACTGTTCCCCAGGGCAATCTGAAGGAATATGCCTCAGCTGACCGCATTCAAGCAAATCTCACCTTTGCGTTTCACGTTAGTCAATTTAAATCTCACACTTGATGCTGTAGCCAAAGCTATTAGCCCATGTTGTCCTTTGCTGTAATGCAGATCTGCTCCTATCTTGTTACACTGTGCTTAGCTCTACCACAAGGTCTGATACAGGCATGCAGAGCTAGACTGAATTATTAAGGGTTTCACTTAAACCAGCAAGACTTGGAAAGTTTTGAAACTGTCTTTAATGTGACCTATAAGGTTTAAGTACTCAAGAGGACTCTCAACAGTTTATGTTTCTAATACAGTCTGTGCAGCACTTCAGATCTGTATAATTACATGGATTTCCAGATAGATATATGTATTCTGACTTTGGACAGCCCTGGCTCTGTTGCAGCTTGGCTGCAACAAAAAACTACTGACTTTTTCCTCTTATGTACATAAACAACAAAATCCTTAAATCTTCCTTGTCAGATGAAAGCCTGGGCATTCCATAATAATATTTTTCATGTGCCTTACGGTAGGAATTATTTTGAGTGTTCAACTTTGCCTTGGTAGGTCAGAGATGATATTCTTTTTATACAGAGCTTTAATATAAGCAATATTCTCTCTCACCCCTGACTCATAATACAGCAGTTTTCCTTCAAAGCGTAAATTAAAGTGAAGCCACAAAAGGGTCATTAATGGACTTAGTAGAGTCAATACTGAGGGTATCATGTACTGCCTGTTTAATATTAAAAGCCAAGTCAGTGGAAGTATGGCCTTAATATATGGGGGCTTTGTGAATACCAGCGACACAGAGCAGAAAGTTTAAACTTAGGAGTGTGCAGGGAGATGAAACAGCTGGCTCTGAAGCATAATGTTGGGGTTCGTTCCTGAAAACCCAGGAAAATATACACCTGCAGCTAAAGGTCAGAAATTATTAGTGAGGATTAGGTTGATGTCATCCATTGTATTTCATATGTGGAATTTTAAAGAGCTCTAATAGAAGGGAAAAATTTGTAATTCCAGAGAGACCATTTAACCAGTAATATCCGAATCATTGGCTCAAAGTAATGGATGGAAAGGCCAGAATGCCATAGCAAAATCCTCTACAGAACATACTTTGTGAAGGAACTAATAAGACACACAGTGTAACTATTCCACTTACAGTGTGCGAGACTTTTAGAGGACCAATTAAAAGAGACTTAAAATGCAATTAAAATAGAAATCACTTGGCAACAAGGCATTAGCTATCTCTCCAATCAGCACTGCATTAGCAAAGCCTTTAGCGAGAGATTTGCTGGGGGATAAAATCTTTGCGGAGCATAGTGGTGGGGCTGAGCTGAAGCAAGGGATGGGAGGTTAGAGCAGAGCTGGTCTGCAGGGAAGGGCCTGGGATGCCTTTTCTTGTTGGGCTGAGACGGAAACGGTGGCAAGTGATGGTAAAGAAAAACACCTTCTGAGAGATGATGGAGAACAAGGGGCACAACCTGCGGGAGCCTTTACCTCTCTGATAAATGGTACTGCAGCAGGGATCCCATCTGTTTCTACAACTGATGGTGCAGATTTATTTATAATACTGGTCTCTTTTTCCTCGGGAGGAGGCAGGCGGTGTTGCTGTGACTCGGTTTTATCTCAGGGCTCCTCACCAGAGGTGCAGGGGAACAGCTGGGTACAGAGGTGCATCAATGCACTGTGGGCCAGCGCTTGACTGGCTCTTATCCTTGGAGTGCACCTTTGTATTGGGACTAGGTGATATTTCTGATATTACTTGAAGTTTCTGTATGTTGGAATCTGAGCCTGGGAGCCATAAAATAGAAAATTCTGCAGAAGGTAAGAAAATACGCTTGTACTAAGAAAATGCCAATGGCAGAAGAAAAAATTTCTTTTAAGGAGCAAATCAGTAAGTAGCAAGTTTGTGTGTGTAAATACAGGAGAAGAAAAATTTTCTGTGAAATTCCCTTTGTGAAGTTAAGAGCTGCAGCCACAGAACTGAGTTTAAGACCTGGAGACCTGATCCAGGCAAGGGACTGCCTGCCCAGGACCTTAGATTAAATTGTGCCTAATATTATCATTAATATTAGGTGACAAATGCCACAAATATCAGCAGATATACCAATAGATGAGAAATGTCATTAGAAGTACATAAATGCTGGTTGGACATTTAAAGGTAAATGTATGTGTGCGTGGGTAGTTTCAGGTATTCTGTCTTCATTCAAAAACACGTAGCCTGCCTTGTTCGGTCAGAGGTACCGCTCTGTGTCCTCAGCCCTATGCCATACTTGTCTTTGCACAATGCAAAAAATAGTTTTAATTGTCCATAACACGTGGCAATGAGCCATGACAACAAACTGCTTCCAGCCACCCCGTGCCAGAGCTGCTCCCCAGGCAGTTACAATGACTGTCCTTCCTCCCAGCACCTGGGCCTGGAATAACAAACCCCACCACTTAGGAGAGGTACAAAGCCTGCGACAGGGTTCATATAAAACCGATCAAGCTATGAAGTGAAAGGCTGAGTAACTGTTCGGTGTTAGGTGCAAAAAGAAATCTTAGCGAGGCAACCCCAGGATCCGTGCACCTCCTCTCTCCCTGTTAAGTAGCTGCTAGCCATGTGTTACTACTAACAATTTGCAGAAATGAACATTAATTAATTTATTTTTTTTTCTTTTTCCACTGCTGATTACATTTCAGACACAACTTGGGCATTTCTTAGCCAAATGGCTCCAGATTTGCATAATTGCAACCATGGTGCATTTTCAGATTTTAATAGTGGATAATTAGATTATTTTTTTCTGGAGGGAAATATCTTAAGAGAAGGCAAAGCAGAAGCTTGGCTATTTTATTTTAAGCCACATTGCGTGGACAATAAGGAATAATTAAAACATCCACACCTTACCTAAAATGAAAGAAGGGAGGTTTAGTGTTGCCCACCCCTTGAGGCAGCAGAGTCCTGCAAAGCTACTTGTTTAACCAAAGCACTGCGGACCCCGAGCTGCGGAGCCTCACCACGGAGCGTGGGGCTGACATCCCGATTTTGAAGCATCACATAAAATCTTAATCAGTGCAACCAAATTAGCAGAGGGAAGCTTTTACACCATGTTCATTGTTTACGCTTATCATTTTTAATAAATTCTAAATGCTTTTACAGGTGTGGAAATAGGCCTGTTACCAAGATAATTCTCTTAATCATAGACATCTTCAATTGAGATGTGACAGTCCGCACCGTTCCCTTGCTCTGGGTTTCCAACACCATCTCTGTGGTAGAAGTGGTCCCTTGACTGACGTATCTCCAAATAAGCCTTTGAATACCTTTCCATATTGGCCTTGAAATAATTCAGATGTCAAATTACCTCTCGCCAGACTTCCTGACTCCACCAGGCCCCTTGAATACGTTTTTTAAAGTATTTAGGAGGAAAATATTAAATTTTTCTAAGCTGGGTCAGGGTTCATAGCATTTGCTAATAAAGAGGCAGGCAAGGAAGATATTTACTTGGGGAAGACTTTGAGTGTATTTTGTGCAACAGCTGCAGGTTGAGACAGCCTTTACTTTGTGTTTCCGAGTTTGCATACCTCCGAGCTTTTGGCATCTTGGAGGTTTTTTTCTCCTGTTTTCCTTTCAAGACAAATAAGGAAACAATTTGAGTCTTTTCACACCGAGCCTTTTCGCCAGGTCCACGTATTCAAACTTAAGGTTGGACCGCATCTCAGTTTGACAAGGAATGTACTCCAGCTTCTCACTTTGTTCTCTTTAAAATGCCATTAGAGCTGAAATACTGTACTGCCCAAGGGCTAAATTTTGACCTTCACCAAAAAATAGCTTTTATATCTTGGGGTATTATGCAGTGGTGATGGAAAATGGCCTCTGCCCTTTTCTTTGGAGGATTAACGTGGTAGCTCCTGGGTTACTCATGGCCTGTGCCAAGGGCTCTGCAGCGGCATTTAGTGCCCATGTCAGCTGAGTAACGTGGGGCCAGTAGGGAACAGAAGCTCGTAGGCCCCTTACTGCTGTGTTAAAATCTACCTCCAGAGGGAGGTACGTTGAAATAAAACCATCTTCACGCTAGTCCTTCAGGATGGCCTTGCTGTGGTCGGTTCCTTTCCAAATCCAGCACAGGGGTTTTCTGCCAAAGGACTTGGTGGAAAGCAGGGCTTCCCCTCCTAATCACTTGCAAGTTGTCTCAAAACGCTTCATCCTTTTCAGTCTTGTTCCTACGCTGGAATAAGATGATGGAACAGATCGGTTTTACAAGGATGTTGTTCTCCAGCTCAGCGGTGTCACTGATGGAACCTTGCAGATGGGCATGCAAGCCAGGGTGCAGAAAATGCAAATGAAATTCAACCCTCGTTTCATCTTTTCTGTATTATGTTCATGACATTACAGATACTAGCAAATAAAACTTTATCAAGAGTTTAATTATCTAGAATGAACCTTTTCCAGGAAGATGGCAACAAGATTGCTAGTCGATTAAATATTTCAAATGTGGAAAGAAGCTTAAAGCACCTGCGATATAGGACTGAGCTATGCTACACTCGGATGGAAGCTGCTGCCTGGATTTTCAATGACATGAAAATTTAAAAAGTGCCTGCTGTGCATTTTCTTCAAATAATGCACTAAAAATGTAAAAGTGAAACAAAGATAACGTTGATTTAATTGTGTGAAGTAGAGAGGAAAAAAAAAAACCTTTTTTAAAAATTGCCCTGATTTTAATCGTCTGCAGTGTAATTATACATGTGGAAGGAAATGTGCCCATTTGCTGTCTACATTGTTAAATTGAATATATCCGTAATCAGGCCCTCTGTCTATTTTGCCCTCTGTTTTTCGTTTCTGCTGGTTGTTTCATATGCCAGAACCGCTTGAAAAAGTGGTTAGTTCTAGCTTATCACCATTAAGAACATGTTTGCTGTAAGCATGTGGTATTTGTCAGGTGGTACAGAATCTGTTGCAGAACCATCGACCTAAAATGCCCACAAGTATTGTTTCCTTTAAAATAATTTCTTAGCTTTAGTCTTATCTTACGATGTAGACTCAAGTAATCTGAAAGGTAAATAATCAAAGGAAAGTTATTCCCCAAGACGGCTTACAGTGCTTTTAAATCCAAGTCTCAGCTCAGTGTTAAAGATGCTGTAGTTAATTTTAGAAACAAGCATGCGACAGTAGTTCCACACTATCAAAAATGCTTAAATTCAATGATTATAATCAAAAAGTAATTATATACTGCATTCAAAAGAGACAGTTCAATGCGTCTCGGAGATCAGTTACAACCAAAATCTGTGAATAGAAGCAGTGAGCTTGTATGACTGTCACGCAAAGCCCGGCCAAATTACTATTCACTTCGATTAACTTTCAGTGACCGTGTCTATAGGCTGCTTGGTTAATGGTTTTCTGTCAATACTGTAAAAATGCTAACCTGTCTTTACATCTAATCAATTTTGAAATGGCTCTTTACATAAATGGTCTATTCCTTTTCTTCATTAAAAAAAAAGCAATCAAATAGGATTGAACTGAACAAGCAGTTGTAAAAAAATACAATAATTAATTTTGAGTCTGTGTATTTTGAAGTAGTTGTCCTTGAGTATTTTCTTCATCACCATTTTCTAAAGGGCATTGAAAATCAATGTTTCACTTTACTGTCATCCATCTTTATATAGTAATAAATTAAGTGGAAAGTATTGATATTTTTGACTGAGCTTTTAAAATTTACATACTAATGACAATTGTACCCTTGTGACTTTTGATTTCTGTTGCTGTTTACTGACACTGACTAGAGGGAAATTTCAGTCATCTGGGGACCATTTTTCCTCTGAAGGAATAAGACGGTGTCATCTCCCTGGCAATGTTATGCCTGAGATCTTAGCCGTAGTATCTCTTGCTGGACTTCTTTTCATAAAACAACTTAGGAAGTGAAAACGGTTGAAATGCCTCTCATGTAGCTCTTTGTGTGATACAGCTACAGCGATATGCAGTGAAAACACAACTAATGGACCTCCAGGAATACCGGTGAGGGTGGTGGATGACCACGAATAAAATGCTGTTGACAAAGTGGGTGAGGCTCCATGTACCCTCAGCAGAGCAGGAGGGGCAGGATCGCATCCCGCCCTGGGTTTGGAACAGGAATGGATGGATGGGTGGATGGATGGATGGATGGATATGATGCTGGGACTGTCAATCCAATTCTATCCTTTCTGGCTATTTTTCCTCTGCATGCTCATCTCATAAGCAATGTCTGGGTTGCATGATAGATGAAAAGAACCCTAAATCTAGTGCATAAAGGAAGGAAGCTTTTATGGATTCCATGATCCTTTTAAAATATATTATTTAGGATATAGCCCATTATTACAGCAGGAAGTTAAGAGGGGTTATTTTTAGCGGTGTGCGAGTACTTGAAAAAGTTATTTCTGAGTGTTATTTCAAATGAGAGTCGTAAGTGACTCTGACAGTATTTGCTCCATCTTTGTTCACTTCCTGGGAACATGATGAGCTCTTTTCTGTGCATGAAAACATTTGCGGTAAGAAGGTGTGTGATTATAAATGGCTGGTGCCAAAAGTAGCCGGTCGTCTTGTGCCTCTTTTTTTCTGGCATGGGGACCGGCTAACCCGATATAGCAGAGAGAGGGAAAATGCCGCGTGACTCAGGTGAGGGAGCGCTGAGCACGAATTGCTGATTGCACAAAGAACATGTATTCAAAGTAACAGTTGTGGTAAAAAAACCTGCCAGTAAAGCACTGGCAGCAGTTTGCTGACATGACCCATTTGCTGACTAGTTCTAAATCGCAAATAGATACAGAGATAGCTTGCTCTCTGTTTGCAGGTAATTTGTAAACAAGAAAAAGGAGTTACATTTGTTGAATAACTTGTTCATTGCACATATCTCAGTAATAGTTATTTTCTATTGTTTATCCTCTACAAAATACATTCTTAGAACATTTCTTCCGCTTACCACTTGATTTGTTTAGGCAGGCAATATTTATTTTTCCCTTTGAACACCTTCTTATTAACATGATGAGTATCAATGCTCAGTTTATTGACTACTAATATCCATTACTGTGTTAGCTCTTCCCTTTCACAACACACTGGTGGAAAACTACTTTGCACTGAGCGATAAAACCAAATATTACAAGGGCAGCCTTGTGGGATTTTCTGTGTGCAGCAATATGTAAGTAGGTGTGTTTATGTGAGAGTGTGTAAATACTGTACTGGAAATAGGTTAATTTTGTACAAAAGTTAACGACAAATAGTAAGCCAAGGGGCAGGTTCTGAAATGCTTTACCATGCGTCTCATTAAAAAAATCTGTCTCAGTGAAGTAAAAGGCTTTCCTGTGAGTAACTCAGTGAGGGTTTGTAATTTGGGTTGGATGGGGTCTCAGGAGATCTCTCGCCCAACCTCCTGCTGAAAGCAGAGTCATCTGTGGGCTTTGAAGCGGTTCTTCAGGGCTTTTTCTTGTCAGGTCTTGAAAACCTCGAAGGATGGAGACTGCCCAGCCTCTCTATGCAACCCCTGCACCTGCTTGGCCAGCTTCAGGGCGAAGTTTCTCCTCATCTCTGGTCTGTACGTTTTGCCCATTGTACCTCACCCTCCTGCCTGTACCACTGTGGAGATCCTGGCTCCATCTCCTCTGGGGCTGCTTTTGGGTCCTCCAAAGCCTTCTCTCCTCCAGGCTGGACCAGCGCTGCTCCCTGAGCCTGTCCTTGCAGGGCAAGCGCTCCATCCCCAGCCATCGTGCTGGACCTCTACATTAGTCTGACGGGGCAGGTGCAGGGACCTGCTGCTCCTGCTTCTTTGGGGATGTAGCAAGCACTGCCAGCACCCACCAAGCCCTGCTGACAGCAGCAGCACCCTGCCCACACACTTTCTTGGCTGCAAGCAAGCTCCCCCAGCCCAGAGAACAGGAGCAAACTCTAGTGCAGAAACCACAAAAATTAATTCTAGGTCCTTCCTAGTGCTGAGTAGCTCTCTGACTCTTAGAATCATGAAATCATTTTGGTTGGAAAAGACCCTCAAGAACATTGAGTACAACCATTAACCCAACACCGTCACTATACCATGTCCCTGACAACCTCACATACCTCCTGTGGCACTGCTGCCCCTGGAGAAGAACCCCAGGACCTGGGAGAAGTTGCAGAGTGCTCACAGCAGCAATTTGTTCAGTGCACTGTACTCATGCCAGCTTTTTTTTTTCCCTGTGAGCAAACAGTGGTTCAGTCATAAAGGCTAATTTGCACAGTAATATTGATTGCCTGCAACACGCTCAATTCTAGTTTAGATTCCACAGGATAAAGACACAGCAGCGCTGATGTGTTTTTTCCCTCTGGAACTTGAAGGGTGCTGGAAAAGACAAATACAAAAGAAATTGTGCACCAAGGTACAGACAAACCATATGTTAGCTGCAGCTCTCCCCAGGGCAAGGTGCTAAGTTTTGTTTACATTTTGCCAAGACAGCAATAAATTGCCTGTTTACAGATGACAGGAAGAAATGGGATGTCCTTAAAAGCAAGCTATGCATGGGGATGCAAACAGCGCCCAGGCAGATGCACATCCTTGAGCAAAGTGCAATTAATAACCCCTTCCTGGACAGCCTCCCCCTGCTTTTTTTGGGTGGAGAGGAGGGTTAACCAATCCTGGGGGTCATTACACAGGATTATAAAAATATTAATGCTGATGAAAGTTTGGCTTCTCCAGTTTCCCCCTGACTGGTGTCTGAGGCTATTGGATCCCACTGCCCAGGATGTGCCTCGCAGCCCTGTCAGTGCGCAGAGGACAGAAAATATGAGAGGTGTGGAGAAGGACTCACTTTCATCAAAGTATCAGTTTCCAGGATAGTTTGGAAGCCCACAGCATTATTGTATTACACATTGCACAGAAGCGTGCCTTGTTCATTTTTTTTAGTGTTTTAGAAATAAAAGACTTTTCTTCCAAATTGCGCTGGGAGGCAAATTCTTCAACAGTGTAATAGAAAATGTTAGACAATATTCCTTACTGGAGCTATTGACATTTTTGGTAGTCGTGACACTTTGATTTTTCTCAAAACATATGGATCAAGCCTGAGTGTGTTATTGCACAGGAAGACCTGATGAAAGGCCTTCCTTTATCTTTCTTTGTATTTTTTTTTCCCCTCTGTTTGTTCATGGCTTTCTCTCTGAATATAATCGCGGTTTTCTTATTCTGCCCAGGGAGTCGTTATTGCCTTCCTAAATATTTTATAGTGCACAGTGCACCATACCTGCCAACTGGTTATTATTTGTTATACAAAAAAAATAAAGGGGTAGCGTGTGAAAAGGAGTTTGTGTTAAAATTTCAAAACTACACACAGAATAATTTTAAACCCTTAAATTAGATGTCAGGCTGGTTTTGGTTTTCGATTTTTTTTTCAGTTGCTTGAAAAAGGTCTGTTTATAGTTTGGGTTTGTTGGTGGTGGTTTGTTGGTGTTTTTTTTCCCCCCCCCTCTCTTTTTGTTATGTGTTCCTCTCTATGATTCCAAGCACTTGTTTCCTCACAGTTTCGTTTCCTATTTGTTCAAAAGGGAAAAGTTCAAAGCCACTCTGGCAGCTGAGGGAAAAGCTTGCTGAATACTAACCCTCAAGTGTCTGTCTTGTCCTGACCTTGAGAAAGTAGCAGTAAACTGTTCTATTGCAAACACCACATGTGTGTTTTGTTAGACCAGGTTAGGAGGGGTCAGAGCTCACCTGAGGCTTGGACTGCAGATTTAGACGGCTTTTCAGCAGCATAATGTATTTTTAAAAAGGGACATTCTCACCTTTGTATGGGCCTAATATAGGCTCTGTTTAAAAACCTGTCAAAATCCCAAGCACACACTCCATAAAATATAAATAAGTACTTACTGTTTGCAGATGTTGCTTGTTTTTCATAATGTTTGTATTTGAAGTCCCGAATCCCCGCTTCCTGTCAGAGCCAGCCCTGGTGCTTTAGTCCATTTATTTCTGAAGGAACGGCGAGAACTTCAAAATGCAATTTCTCAATGAAGACACTTTCTGTCAAACCTGTCAGCGTTCGCAGCACAATTACCTTTTTTCAGACTAAGGCTTGCGTTTATGGCTTTGACTGCATGCACAACCTCTCTTCCCCCCAGCTCAGCTAAAGCAGTTGCTGTTTCTTAAAAGACTCCCACTTGCCATAAATTGTGGCTTTAGGTTCTTTCAGAGCAATGGGATAACTTGGCAGACCTTTCTCCTATTTGCATGTTTTAATTCATTTGATAACGGATACGAAGCATATTGTAGGGAACAATTCTGTCCTGGGAAAAGGGTTAGATCAGATTTTTTCCCGTGCAATCTATCAAGCGTCTCCCTCGGTAAGGTGAGCTCTGTCGAGCCGTTTCTCAAAAGAGGAGAGAAAAGACAGGGAGAAAGAATTGTTTCAGAAACACAGCTACCAGCTCGCCTTAGAAGAACGACAGCTTTTGCTGTCCTACTGTCAGTCTGAAGAGCAGATATACATCATTTTTAGGGGACTATCAAAATTCCGCTTAATCCAATGAGAGTTTTCTCTGATTTGGATTGAGCTTCCGTGCTGCCCACATTATAAGAAATGGCACTTTTTATGGGTAACTTATCTGAGATTATTGAAAGTATGATTTGGATTAGTTCTCGCACCTAAAAATGAAAGCATCTGGACTGAGGACCTCCCGAAGACTTGTTCTCCTCAAACCCTTTTAGTGTTTTCCATGTGCGATGGCACGCGTGGGCTGATGAGAACATCGCCACAGGTAATTCCCGGGCATCTCCCCGCAGGCTGAAACCAGGCGCTGCTCAGCGCCCTCCCCAAGCCCGCGGCGTTAGAAGCGTGTCTGGTTTGTGATCTGCATTTCCCGTTGGGTGAGGAAGCCTCGCGTCCCTGTGCCCGCTTCGGTCGCCATCTTTTCCGATGAAGTTTCTTTCCTCCAGCTCCCTCCCCGCTGGCGGCAGGCAGCTCTTTGGTGTGCGGTGCCACCGCACCGCTGGCGAGGAGACGGGGAGAAGAAAAGCCTCTCCTTTGTATTACAAATTCAAAGGGTCATTATTCCGTCGTTCCCTACGGACGAATGTGTGAAGATTATTGTGGGAAGTTAGTATTTATTCTGAAGCCCTAATATGATCCTCTTGAACATTTTAATAATGCATTCTCTGGGGTCCGTGCTGCAAGTGTTTAAAAGGCAGCAATATGCGTTAGCACTGGATGGCTGCTGCTTTGCTGAAATAGCCTAAGTTATGGCGTTGCTTTTGATCAGTCCAAGCTTTAAAAAAAAGCAAAAGTCCTTTTGCCCCCTTCCTCACCAGCCTAGAGTTCTTTTATCAGCTACATTGATCTAGAAGCAAGGACAAGGCCACAGTATTATATGTCCGCGTTTGTTACACTGATTTACGAGTTTCTTAATTCTGAAACCTTTACGTTATCAATGGCCTCAGGAAGTCCTAAATCCCTGATATTAAGCAGAGAAAGAAAACGTTTAGAATGAAAATAGGTGTTGGTTTGTTGTGGGTCGTGGGTTTTTTTGCTAGAGACAAATACAGGATAAACAGCATTCCCTTGCAATTTGCTGCTTTGCCTGTAATTTTAAAGCTTCCCTAAGCGTGCGTTGTTTCTGTAGGGTCTGATTATAAACATATGCGTGGGACAATGCACATACACGCTTGGATCAGGTCAGTGGAGTTTTCTTCATCTTTAAAGCTCAAAAACCATAAATCAAGATGAAAATACTCCAGCCAAGAGCTTTACCAATTGATACAATTTTAAAATAGGCCGCTGCTAAGGCTTGGGGGAAAGCTGACATGATGACTTTTATAATAGCAGAACGTTTAAGGTTATAGAAATAAAAGGAAGAGGATGAAATCAGTCGCGTTGATCTTAGCCTGCAGGCTCTCTCAGCTAACTCGAAGCTTCAGCAATTATTTCTGCTCTGGCTTTTCCCCCTTTTTTCCAGCAGTCTGTTTGAAATGAAGCAGAACCAGGCATGGCAAGCTTATCAGTGTCGTTAGCTGACAGGGAGCACATCACACCTGCTTTTACTTGCTAGTTTTTCAGGCACTTTATGCCACAGAAGAATGTTGATTTTGTTCTTAGAATGTGTAAAGATTCATTTATTTCACCTTTTGAACTTGGCAGAGCCACTCAATTTTGCTGGGAGTTTGTTTTCATCCTGGTGTTTGGAAAACCCTGGCAATTACTGGACTGTGGCCCAAGGCTACTGTGATGAAACGTAGCGATGATCAAACCCAACAGGCTCTGGATCTGGCCCAGCTAAAACCCAGCCTGCTGAAACCCTGCAGGACTAAGCAGGGCTTGGGGCTGGCTGAGGCTCAGATGTGCTGGTGTCACCTTGGTCATTTGTACAGCTCTTCTCAGAGAGGAGTGTCCCATGGGTACTCACCGGAGCACCAGGCAACGTTTGCAACCCTGCAGTGCTGCTGCAGGAGTTGGGTAGAAACGATGGCAAGGACAGAGCCAGAAAGCTGCTCTGGATGCTTCCATGCCACCTTTGGGGGTTTTAGCCATACCTGAGTTTTCTAATTCCTCCATAGAGAAAAAACCGAGCATGACAGTTATTGCCTGATGCACAGTTATTTTAGCAGCTCCTGCCTGTCTTGCTATGTAATTGTATAAGATTAGGAGGATCATAATCCATAATAAGAGGTCTAACTCATTTCTTCCAAAAACGTGTTCCTGTCTGGTACAGATCGGTTGTTCTTTCCGTGCCTCCCTGCAAGGCCTGTCTAATCACGCTGCTCAAGGAGCAAAGGAATTCATTCACCCAAAAGGTCCCATTACGAGATATTCGGTCATCTCCATTTTAAACCTGTGAAAGCCTTATTTTGAGTACCAGTGCCAAATGTGATAACAGGAGTCTTGCACAGCTGAAGAGAGCTCAAGTATCTGGGATCCGTGCTCTGTAATTGTTCTCATACAGACCTGCTTTCAGCGGCACAATGATGCTCGCAGGATTTGAGCTTGTAGCATTGAAAGCAGTGGGATCCTCTCCGCTGACTTTTAATGAGAACAGCTCAGGCCTTCACTAAAGCAGGCACTCGGGCAAAAGATTTCAAATGTTTCTTACAGCTATCGTTATTTTCTAGCCAAACAACCTACCAGTGACAATTTTGTAACTATCAAATACTTGCAGACCACTGGCTAATAGACAGATATGTCATGTCTAAATTCCAGATGCTCTTTCAAAGCAAGCACCATGTCTGAGCTCTGCTTTCTAGGCGCAGGGCATCAGGTTTTGAATATTTCCTTACTGATGTGTTCCTTTTACATTTGGTCTTTGGGCATGATTCTCATAGAAGAAATTCAGAATAAATCTAGACCTTAAGCCTATAATATAAATACATCTGATCACACACTCTAACTTTTGAGAAATAAAAGCCCGTGAAAGCACCAGATGTAGAAGCATTTCTGGTAGTTGTTTACAGAGAGAACAGATAAATATTAATATACATGTTAATTAATTTGGTGCAACAGAGAAGGAATCCTTGGCATGATACATTCTATCTTCATGAATTCAATCTAAATTGCAAACCAAAGTGCTCAGGTTATTCCTAAAGGTGGGGGGAACTGATCAAGGGCTGGGCCGTGCCATTATCTTGTGTCCCCCTTGAAGCAGATGAGGGAGAGCCTGACTCCCTAAATCACCTTTTTCTTCTTCTACAGGAGGTGGAGGCTGTGATAGCCCCTATTGCAAGGTGTATCCTGCAGCACCCTATGGGGCTATAGAGGGTACGTGCCTGGGCGGGATTTGGCCCTTTGTCTTAATTCGAGGAGTGCCTGGGATTCCACTTAATGCCAGTTTTCTTGAATCCAGTGATAAATACATCGAAGAACTGTATGACAGACACACAGCAGAAACAATTTCAGTGCTGCTTGCAGTATCATGAAACAAAACCAGGTTCTCTGCAAGCTGTTTCCTTTATCAGCCATTCTGCGAGGATTTTCCTCTGTTTTGAAACACATTCCTCTTTGTTAAAGTGCCATACAAGCATTTTAATGAACCTGGATAATTTGCCATTTTATTTGATTAATTGTCAGGATCAGATCATATTTAAAAAAAAATTAAAAAGACTTTTTAACAGGTAATCACTCAGTAGCAGCGGTATTACTGAATTATTGTTATTCAGCAGTATTACTGAATGAGTTGTGTTTCTGTTTGTGAGGTATTCTTAAGTGATTCGATCTGAAACAGTTAATCAAAGACTATTTTAAATCGGACCATTAAGGATGTGATTATAGATGGAACATGAAGTTTGAAAACGGGAATTCCAAGGTTGGTTGTTTTCTGGAGCATGGCCCTCTTTAAAGAATGCCTTGCAAAAGGACTGTGTTGAAAAGGGCACAATTTTCCCCCCTCTTTCCCTCACAATTCCCTCATACTTTTTAGGCTATGTATAAAGGATAAAGAAGTTGTAAATGTGCAAGAAAGCTTGATAAGACTGCTACTATTCCGTGATCAGCTGTAACTGTCCAGCAGAATGTGTTACACAGAGGCATAAAGTGTACTCCTATGCACATTTATGGATTATGTGTTGATGAATATTTAATATATCTCATTACTACAAAATGTTCATGCAAAAGCATCTGATTGACAATTATTTTATTACTGTTTATTTGTTATCATTTTTGCTTTGACAGGGGCTTAAAAACTGACATGCATTTTCCTGTCTATACTCAGCTTTGGAAAGCTTCTGAAAATTGATTGAAAATGTATAAATTTAAAAAATTACCCAAAGCAAAGTAATCTTTGTTTGACCTTAGGTGATGTTTTGTGGTATCCTAATACCACCTCCATTATTCTCTTTGGTCTTTAGTTTATTCTAATGGGCTGATATTATGCTGGGCAAGTTTAATTAGGGTGTCTATTGCTTAGTAGGCAGCATTTTTGCTTTCAGGCAAGTATGACATGCCGTACAGTAGAGACTTAATTCCTGGTTAGGGAAAAAACGTAATACATCTCAGTTGCCAAGTGCATAGTGAGCAACTGCTCTCAGAAAAAAAAAGGTATTCTCTCCTAGATACAAAACACCCATAATCCCATTAATGTAAATGAGTGATTACACTTGTGCATATCACTTGGAGAATACATTGTCAGGAGATGCCAGAATTTTAGATGAGATAGAAATAGCACATAGGATGTCATTTAATGAAGACCCCAAATATTCTTTTGAAGGAAGTTCTCTGTTACCATTAAGTCTGAATCTCTGGATTTTTATTTTTATTGTCTCATTAGAATTATAGGAGAAGTAATCTCTAAGGCTCCGTTGCTATATTAATAATATTTTTTACCTTCAGCGTTGGTTTCATATGCTTTTAGATTTGCCTTGCAAATGCAAGCTCAGGTTTCCTGTAGATGACTGTAATGAAAGGTGAGTTTGTTGGATGACATTGTGGGTGCACATATATTTCTGGAGGTATTTTGTTGAAATGTTACAGTCCCTAGGACACATCATACAATTCCATATCAGTGTTACTGACATATCTGTGAAAACAATCACAAAGATAAAGAAGGTGCTCCATCATGTGTTCATTTCCATCAAATTAATAATACATGAAGTTCATATAGTACAAAATGTCAATTATTTATTTTTTGTATATGCAAAAAACCAGGAAGAACTGTGCAGGAAGAATTATTGTTGTCAGAATATGAATTTAAAAGATCCCTGGTAATGGTTACCTTTTAAAATAATAATTATCATTTTCACAATCCAGTTGAATATACTATAAAAATATTTGTTCATACTGCACTCAAATATTTTGTGAAAGCAGACTCAGATTTATATTTAGTCCTTTCAGAATATACTTTATAAAACATTAAGGTATACATTAGAATATTCCTAACCTTTATATGAAAGGAATAAAGATGGAATACTTCAGTGAAACCAAGCAGTGATTTTTAACTTATAGTAAGACATTAAGACTGTGAAAACTCAGGTGGAAAGAAAAAAAGACTGTAAACATAATGAAGTTATTGATTTTAATTTTCTGGCCTTCTCATTGAAGAATGAAGCATCTGTCCAGGATAGCTGATACAGAAAAGTAAAGGAATTGGAAATCTAGAGCAGATCCAGCAGAGGAGGGGTTTTTTCAATAGCTTTAAGATAAATGAATTCCGGTTTTTCATATGCTTGACTGGGAATGAAAAAACAGCACAGGGATAGCATTAACTTTATTGTGTTCTCACAAGTGTAAATGTTTGGACATATTTCTCACGTGGTATTCAGGCATGTTGGTCATTTGAGCCCATTAAGCAGTGAAAATGAGTTTTTCTGGAAATCCAGACTCCCCTGTTCACAACTGAACACAGTGTTCACAGAATCTCACACCTACACAAAGTCGAGGGTTTGCCCTAGATCCCTATCTGATCTAATCTTGCAAGTTATTTCATATCTTTATGCCAGTAAGTAAAAGAACAAGTAATTTCATGCCTATAAGTAATTCTGTAAGTAATTTCTTGCCTATAAGACTTGTTGTAAGTCTGGCTTTACTGAGGAAACAATTATTTTTTACGATAAAGCCTTCAGCAGAATCATATTTCGCTTTGATAGCTGTGTTGTGAAAACCAGAACTGGTCAGAATCGTTGTATGGAAAATGCTGACCACAACACTTTATTCTGGATTGTAATGGTAGAAGTTTAGTATTCTGTGCAATTGAAAAGAAAAAGGTTTTTATAGCATTGAACATTTTCAGTTTTGATATATTTTTAAAAGCTATGAAAAAACATAAAAGGCAAATCAAAACACAAAATTCCCAAGCTGCAATGCAGACATAAAAACATAGAGGAACTGGAAATTCTGGGGTGTTTTTTTCCCGTTTTTGCAGTGTCACTGACTTAAATAGCGATTTGCTTTATCTCTTGTGCTTTTGTCTTCTATCTCTACAATAGTACTGTGAAGATTAATCCATTAATGATTGTAAAGTGCTCTTATTAGTAGTAGTGTTGTAGTCATGATAGCCTTAGAATAAAAGTGAGGCAAGATATTCAAGAAGATTCAGTATCTCTTATTAGTTATAGGCGTTATAGACGTTATAGTTGTATGAGACATAATTACAGAAAATCAGATAAGCAATCAGGCACACGAGCCCGTTTTTCAGGTCTCAAATACAAGCAGCAACCTTGATGTGTTCAGGTGAAATGTTCCAAAATTCACGTGGCTCTCCCCATCCACCCAGGGGAACACACAGCATCACTGTTGCCAGAAAGTCCACGAACCTTGGTGCAATATAGAATAATAGTATATATTATATAAAATATAATAGTAAATGAATGTAATCTTTAATAGGTGTTTATATATTTAATAATATACTTTTTATATTTATATAGATATATTTAATAGAGAAATATTAAATAAATATAATATAAACATAAAATAATAAAAGTATGTATAATAATAGTGTATGAGTAAGAGAAATACGGGGGGCAGCACATTAGGGGGCTTGAGCTACAGATTCCCATTGGCGTGAGAGTTGCGCTTGCTGGGGAGTCAGTGGAAAACAGAGCTGGGGGTAATTCCTGTTGCTGCATGCAGGAAATATTGCTGCAAGCACTGACAAATAGTTAAAACGAATCATTGCCAGCAAAAAAGGAGGAGTGCGTGAAGTCAAAATATATGCACGTTTGCGTTTGTGTGGGAATCTGCTGTTGTACTTAGTGTTTCGAGAAATATTCTGAATGTGGGTATTTGTAAGTAGGAAAAGAATATCCTCAAATGAAGATCACTTTGCTCTTAAAGGAATGATACTTAGTGACTGTCTGGCAACGGGGATTAAGGTGAGTTGTCATGTCTTATTTACAGTGTTTTAGTGTCAAGGAGCTGTAGTTACAGACCAAAATGCTTCACTGGACTCAGGAACATCCTTGTGCTCGGTGCTGTATAAACACATGGCAATAAAGCCAAGAAAACAGGGACATGGACAGTGCTGAGGGTCAGAAGGACCAGCAGAGATGTCAGCACAGCGAAGCCACTGCCAAGCTGTCACATTCTGTACAGGGGCGACAAAGAGCAGCTTTCAGGAGTTTGGTTCAGTTTTGGCTCTGGAGGTTTCAGGAGCTGGTTCTATAGAAACATGATGGCCCTTTAGGTACCAGAGTAGCTAAAATAACTCCTAGTTATTTTTAGTTTATTCCAAGTACAGCTGCAGGCTCCAACCCTGCAACCTGTCTACACACAGCTCATCAGGGCTCCGTCCGATGGGTTCACCGAGCAGAACTGCAGACTGACCGCTCACAAGTTGGTTGAACAACTGGTGTTTTTCGTCAAGTTGTGAAGGAGCATGGCACAGTAACTCCAGGGATTTGTAACGCAGAGAGAGGGAGGTAGCACAAGGTCACTGGGCTGCCCAGTGACATCTCAGGCAGTCACTCTGAGAGTCGCTCTGGAAACTGGATTCCTCAAGTCGTGATGGCATTTGAGATGCCTGAAAAGTTTTCAGTTGCTTCTTGTTGTGTACAGACACCGAGCATAATATATTAAGTGATGTGGAATGGCTTTTTCTGAATAAAGCACCCTCTTGGTGGGATGCGGTGATGCAGCTGGGTGGGTGTTGCAAGGGACAGAGTTGCTGGGTGAGCAGTGCCTCTTGCACCATCTGCACTGCCAGTACCAAAACGGTACTTCAGTAACATATAAAACATCCCAGGAGACTTCTCTCATTATACCATGAGTCTCATTTCCCTTCTTAAGTACCTTAACTTGGCTGGAGCTCTGTAACTGTGGTTGAGGGCTTAATTCCTTACTCCAGTCGTGATGGATTTTCCACCTGTTCATACTGTTCCTATACTGACGTGTCACTACTGATTTCTGTGAGTTTCTTGTGGAAAAAGACAAATCTATAGGCTGATATATTAGGAATCGTTTTAATGAACAGCTCTTCTATAGAGATTATCTCTATATATTCAGAAAATTCGTGTTCCTAAATTTTCAGATTAACCTGAATTAGAATGTGTAAAATTTTTAGATTTCTAGTTATTTCACTTTTTTGAAAAAACACTTTCCTTGAGCATTGCTATTGAGAACCAAACTGAAAACATAGTTGTCACCTCTTACAAATGCTTGCATGAAACTATAGGACTGAGAAAAATACCTTTTCTTAATAACTTACCATTTTTTAATGTCAGATTTCCTTTTTTTTTTGCTTGTTTTTCTACTCTGTCTCCTTGATACCTGACACAATTTATCAAGGCCCATGATCTCTGACCATGCTGATTCAATCCAAAGCACACACCACTTGAAATGCTGCAATGGGTTGGCACAGAGACCACCCAACAGCTGGACCCTCTGTCCCTTTGGGAGGGGACCCACAGCACCCACTGTGACAAACAGCTCCAGCACAAGTGCTTGTGATCATTTGCTACAGCCTCCATCTAGGAAAATCTAGCAATTATTATTAACACTTCAGCCCCACAAAAATGCACTTTAAATCTAATTTTAAAATCTAACTTTCATCCACAAAAAATTGCCCAGTTTATCAGCAGGATAGGGACTTTCTAAAGCTATTGATAGTTTTGAGTTATGAGTGGCTTAAAAGTTATTAGCAAGGAACACAACGTTAAGGATTCTATTTATATACCTCTGGGCTTCAAGTCTCTAAAGTCACATTTGCAAGCTCTTTATTCTATGTGTTTGGACAAACTATAGTCTGGAGTCAGATCATCAGATGATTTACATTTTCTCAGCTGCAGAGTTCTGATCTGTAAAACCTTTTTCCTAAATGAAGAGTTACAATTCTCACACAATCCCAATGACTCCAGAAATTCAAACTGTAAGAACAACAAACATTGCAAGACCCTTGATAAAATGGTAAGATTTGCAATATCAGCTTAATCTCTTTCTTTGAAAATGTAACCTGGCTTGGTCATCATGTGTGCTCTGGGTCCTGAGCTTTGCTGAAGGGCAAAGCAGCCCATGGTGCTCAGAAAGACCCGATAAATTCAGGGTACGGGTGGGAAGGCAGCTGTGATCCAGAGCATGGGGAGGGCAGCCGCCAGCTCAGGTAGCCCTATTTCTGTCCAGGATTTCCTGGACTGAAATATATGCTCATGTGTAGCACAGATGGCCTATGCATTTGCAGCAAATCTCTGGTACACGAGACCTACAGCACGTGTCCCGTATAGTTGATGGGTGCTCGTGCGCTACGGTTGATCTGTACTTGCTTGGAAGCCATTTGTTTGGCATTTCTGGATGTCCGTCAGCTTGGCAGTAGTTACTGCTTTGACTGGGCTGCCAGAAATCCTGGAACGATGGCCAGAAGCTTTAAATTGAGCCCAGGCAAAATTTCCAGGTAGAGAAAAAGAGGAACAAGTCCATGGTAACATCATCGTAGCCTGACACAAAGTCTTCTAACACCTGGTAAATCTGTTCATACTTTTAATATATTATTAGTTTTATGGAGGCAAAAAATCCCACAGTGAATTTTGCAAAGATAACCTCCAGTGTGAAAGAAAAACAACTTTTTAGTCCGACCGTGTAGAGCGATTGTGTTTGTGCATTACCTGCTCTCCAGGGACAGTGCGCCAGGCTTTGGTGCACACTCGCTCCAAACACAGGTCCAGCAGTGATCCGGGGCTGCTTGCTGCAGAAATTGCTCTTTCTCTTTTTTTCCTTCCCAGCCAAAAAAAATTTTCCTGTCATTTTGAGAGGATCTTTACAATCCAGAATGAATGGATCTTTCTGTAATACCGCTGAATTGCCTCTGAGTGTCTCTATAGTTCATCTCCTCCTAGAAAGCAGCTAGGCAGGAATAATGCATGAGAAATGAGTCACTGAAATTTATTGGTGTCAGCTTTGGTTTTGTATTCATAACGTCTTTTACTGTTATTTTTAAGGATATTGCAGATTGAAACAAGGGAGGATCAAGTGTCCCAGTTGTGTTTAAAGGAAGTAAATCTTTAAGAAATGATTGTGGAACAGATGTTAAATAAATGATTTGGAGTTAAGATCTGTGACAGAGCGGTGTACCAAGGGAGAGTCTTTAATAGCAAAAATCTTACTGTGACTTAGACTTATGGCTGATAAAGGGAAATTGGACTTTTAAAATTGTTACAACTACATAATGCAGTAATTTAACACAAAAGTAGAAAAATGAGTCTCCAACATGAATATGATTTTAAGCCAATGATCACTTATTGTAAGAAAGGACCTAATATCTGTCAGTTGAAGAGATACGTTGAGGTTTTCAGGTTGGAATTTCCATGACTTTTGGTTACACGCAGCATTGCGATGGCTGTGCTGGTGAGGGTGGGTGGAACTGGGAATTGTCTCTGCCTTTAGCAGCGTGGAAGTTGGACTTCGAGGACGAGTATTCTATTTGCTATCTGGCTGTTGCTGAGGCTTTAGTACATACAATATCGATACAAAAAATAAAATATTACATGCATGTGTAGTTTTTAGGGGTGACCTATATGTATGTTCACACAGAGTAATATGTAATTGATGTAAATGGCCTAATGAATAACCAAAACTCCTTTTCTACAGGGAAAAAGCCCCAAACACATTAAGTAGGTGAGGCATACTAGGCTTTGCCTCAGAGTTGCACTCAGTCTTGTTAGTTCTGCTCTGTAATACATATATCCACATACACGTAAGAGTTCACAGCTTTGAAACTAAGTCTTGCTGGTTTTCAGTCTTACATAAATAAGTTTATCAGGAGTGCGTTTCATGATCCTCCTGCTTCAGGGCAGTTCAGTACAAGGGCAACACTTACGTTGTAAGCCTTACACATACCTTACACCTGAACTAGCCATTCACAGGCATAGCAGCAAATCTTTTGTTTGTAGAGGCAACTGAAATATTAACAAAATGGAATTTCCTTTTATTGAAATGTTTTGTTGCTGCTCTTTTACATATTGACTCACTTTTGTGTTATAAGTTGTATGCAAAGATCACTATGGAGAAAAAAGAAAGCCGAATTTGTGCTCCTTGGTCTGATGTTTACAGTAGAAATATTTCCCAACCTCAAAAGCTAAGCCTTTCATGAATATAAAGAACAATTAATGCATTCATTCAAACCTGGAGATTGTAAATACTTTTGTTGTTAAAGCTACATGAATAGTGTTACAGCATAAAGGGAAATACAAATTCAAAATAGCTTACCTTTTGCATGGTAGTAATGTTGGCTATGGCATATACAAAAAGAGAAGGGAAAAGATGTAGTTTGTTTCGCCCTGATGATGAAGGTTCAGGACTTTCAGATTATACGAAAGGATAGCAAATAGTTTTAAAATAAAAAACCCTACATATTCATTCCTCCCAAGGAGACTTATGTGCCCTTCATGAGGGAAGTAATTTGGCCTGTAATATATAAAAAGATACCTTGTTCTGCTCTTGTTGAAAGAGCACTTGTGTTCATTACTTGAGGCAGGGATGTGTTCCTTCTGTTGGTAATAAATACTATGCATTGATAATAAATATTATAAGGCGAGACTCGTGCTAACAGTTTTACATACTGGTCATAATGAGATCAACAATATGGCTGAAGAAAATGGGACTTTAGAATCATTAGAAAATCATTTTGTTTTATCCCTATCCTGCACCCAGTTTATCTCTGAATGTACGAGAGCTTTGTGTCATTCTCAACAATCACAGAGTTTTGCTGTGGAAATGAAAATACAAGATTTAAATGCACTAGAGCTATCTCCCATCACACTGAGAAACTGTTTGCTTCACCAGGTCTCTCTTCCTGGTGAACTGAACCGAGGCACCAGGCATGGTTGGCATATCTTCCCTCCTCTGATGTCCCACAAAGAGACTGCTGC
The DNA here is from genome assembly GCF_037038585.1 of Patagioenas fasciata. Taxonomy (NCBI): domain Eukaryota; kingdom Metazoa; phylum Chordata; class Aves; order Columbiformes; family Columbidae; genus Patagioenas; species Patagioenas fasciata. The sequence goes on from NC_092532.1 coordinate 7,152,750, forward strand.
TGGGCATCGGTGTGAGGGACTGGGGTCTCCTGAGGGGTTGAAGTTCTTACTTTTGCTTGTACAAACACATCTGTCTTGGCGATGGCCTCTATTTCTGCCCGGCACAGGTTACTTGTGCCTGGAGAAAGGAGCCCAAGACCAAAAGGTGGCTCCGCACCAGACTTCTTGCAAGTACAGCTGGGATCAATGTCCACGTCACTGCTGAGGTGTTTGTACGTGTTTTCCGTGGGTGGCAAATTCCTTCATCCTGCTCAGAACTGGGCTGGCAGTGAGTGTCTCCTCTCCATCGCTGCCATGCACAAGGTTGCTTTAGGCTGCAGAACCCCAAGGCTTTACCGCAGCCCGGCAGATGTGCACGTTGCCTTGCAGAACAGAAGGGAAACTTCAGCCTGAATCCATTGGAAGTATCATATGACAGCACAGCAAAAATTACTGTTGTAATTGTGTGTGCATTTGAACTTTTCCAAATGTACTTGAGTTTATTGAAACAATAGTCGGCACGCATCCTTTTCAGTGCAGTTTGCCTGATGGAAAGCTGTAGTTTACAAATGACCAATCTCTTAGTCACCTGCACTGTGAAAAACATTATGTGTGTACTTTTAGGTTGTGTAATGCAGGTACAAAGCATCGTGACTCAGGCATGGACTTGAAAAGAAGATAAATGAATTAAGAGTATCTGCCAGATGATAACTGCGTGTATGTGCCTATTTAAAAAGACTTCTCCGTGTTTTCAGAAGCCACCAGCTGTTGATCAACTCTGCTTAAAATCTACGCTAAGCATTTCTGAGACAGATTTGTAGCAGTCCTGAGTGCTAAGCTCTCCTGCTGGAGTTGAAAACCATTATTTAATTTATTCTTTTGTGGGAAATCTTCATGTGAGCAAACATGGTAAGTTCACAAGCAGTATTTGTGAGAACCAAGTGGCAGGTGAGATGTTCAGCTCCTTGATAGGCACATGTGACCCAGTGGCCCTGTCCTGCACAGTGCAGAGGCCCTTTACATCCTGCCCTGAATGGTTGTTGAAAGCAATGGGAAATGTAATGGATAAGGGGCTTGGCACTTCAAAACAGGAGACCTAATTTGTGCACACAATGGCAATCATCCAAAAATTAAGCAAACATGTTGAGAGGTAAAATTTGCAAGACGCAAATTGTAAAATTGGAGAAAGAATTTCCAAGAGCACTTATGTATAGCTACAAAGAAAAAAAAGAATCAGACACAGACTAAGAAATTCATGCCATAACAAAATTTATGTTCTACTACATTATGGTGTGATCTTTTTCTAAACATGCAAATACAAAATCAATCTGCAGAAGGAATTAATTACTTGCCTAATGTCAGGTTTCAAACACAAATCATTTGATTACAAAAGAACACCTGAAGCCACTGATGTATCTTATTTGCCTTGCCTTTGCGTAATTTAAGAACCCAATTGGTATTTCTTAATTTGGTATTTTAGGAAGTTCCCTCCAGGACCAAGCACTTTCTTTCCAGATTTCCTTCGAGTACAAATTTTCTATGGTCAAGTTCTAAGATCTTGACACTAGTTTAACAATAGCAATACAAATATTTTACTATAAGAACCCCATTCTCTTTAATTTTTTGCTTTCGTCATGTTGCAAACCCAGACAGAAAATATGAGCCTCTCCATGTGGAATTGTAAAGAGGCAAAGATGGAGCCATGTAGAAAAGCTGCTGCCAAGGGCCGAGGCACCGGTACATCGCGGGAGCCAACATGTGCACTTTAGACTTACATATTTCAGAACTTTTTTTCCATCTACATCTTTAATTTTTGCTTTTGTTTTTCAGATCCCCCTTTTAGATCTGAGCAAAAGGTGGTGAATTAGATGCAGGAGATAGTGATATTGTGATAATGTTAGAAAATAGTGTGGATCTTTGTATTTGCAGCAATATTGCAACTGTCATTGGGATATTCTTATTTATTTGGGCCTTGAAGAATTAGTCGTGGAACAAGACCTTTTGTGAACCCAGAACAAAAAGGAAGGTCCAGAAACTGAGACTTAGGAATGAGTGAGATGTTTTTTGCAAGATCACCTGCAGCTGGCTCTGCTACTGCCTTTTTGCATAGGGTAACGCTTGCTCGCCATCTCACTTGGCTGAAATTGGTATGCAAGAAAAGATGCATCAAAGTCAGCAATTAAAGTGACTTCATCTAACTTGTTCAGACAGTTGAAGTAGCCGTGTTTGATTTTGCTTAGGAAATCATTAGCACCTTAACAGAAGGCAGGAAACTTTGAGCAAGATGTGATAGATGCAGATCAATATAATGTGTAAAGATTTTGTTTCGCCGTGGTATTGACACCTGGTAAAAGAACTGGTTTATAGCCAGTTCTCTCGGAAAGTTTGGATAATTGTTCAATACTGGCCTAGTGTTTTACATGGGAAATATCGCAAGCACCATTTGGGTAATGTTTTCTATTACTTTCTTTTTTTTTTTTTTCTCCTGCAGGGACTGTTTATCTGTATTTCAAAGGATTATTTATGAGTAGGTACATAACCAGATCCAGTCAGTGGGATATCCCAGTGAGTACAGAACTGACCAGAGACATCTGGTTTAGGAAGATGAGAACAGCCAAGCTGTGAAATTTGGGTGACACAGGTGGGCAGAGCCAGCTGTGCCGTCCCACCTGAGCTGAACAGGGTCAGGAGGTTCTGGAGCTTCCCCCATACACACGAGCACTCGTCTTACATAAGCTCACTGTCCCTCATATCTCCTGGCACAAGGGTCCACATTTTTTCTGTTGTATTTTGTCAGGATTATCTGGTTTAATTTGAACACTTTTTACTTTCCTAAGTCAATGGCTTTGGCAGAGCAGATGAGGGCTCAGTGGAGGTGAGCAGCACAGGGTAGACACCTATCACCTCCTAACCCATCTCAGCTGCAACCAGGGACCAGACACTAAAAGTGCTTTTTTCCTAGCTGGGCTTAGTTCAGTTGCTTTACAATGCTCTAGCACAATAAATTCACATCCTGCCTTAATCCACAATTAATTCCTTAGTGATCTTCTCAAGTTATTTGCAGGTTTGAACACCAGACCATGGATTGTGTTGCCTGGTTAAAGGATGCTCAGCATGCATTCAAACTGCCCGTCCCTGGCTATCAGATGGGCACAGACCATTCCCAGTGGACATGGATGGCTTATTTCCCTTCCCCTGGACTGCAGAAGGAACGCTTCGGGTCTGCTATAGCTGGGATAAAAGGGCTGGAGCTGTCAAAGCCCTTAGGGTACTCAGAGGTCTCAATGGCCCTGACCGGCCCCACATGGGTCCTCCCCACACCCCCGCTCCAGGTGTTGTGCTTCAGCTCAATCATGCCCCTAACTGCCCATGGACAACTCATCCAGACCCCAACCACTCAGCTGATCTCTTTGTCTGACCTCAGCTCTGCTTTGTCACGTTGCACCATGGGATGGGTCCTGCCCTGCCAGTTGTGCGATCCCCGTCCCTCAGAGGGCAGCTGGCCCACACGCTCCATGATAAGTAAGGTGAGATGGCCTCTACTTTTGGCCTGGACAATGGGTAGCTGTACTGCAGGAGGACACAGTTGTTGAAGGGACTTCCTTTTGGAGATGACTTGTAAATAGCCTTGGGGAAATAAGCAGTAATTTTCTTGGTTTCAGGCTGTAGAGTCTCTGTGTTGATTTGGTTTGGATGAATATCTGGTCAGTGGGTTTGCACTTGATGGTAATGAGTCCAGCCACCTGTCTGCACCCAGAGACATGGCTTTAGCTCTGCTTTGCTTTTACTCTTTTGATGGAGCAGCTAATACCAGCATGCTGGTGAATATAAAGGGATTCTTCTGTCTCTGGTGTGGTAGTAGCAGTCTCCATCACAAAAATGTTGTAGGCTACGTTCATAACTTTATTGTCCTTTGGTGGATTTAGCTTTACCTTTTCTACTGCCTGAAGCTGTGAGCACTTTTGAAAGGTCCTACAGCGCTACCTTATTCCTTAAATCTTTGGCTGTAGACCTTACTGATGCAGTATCTCCATACCAAAATCTTGAGGGTAATAAAGAGAATTTTCTTTTTTAAATGCACTTTTGAATTCTTTAGTATGTTTGAAGAGGGACAGGGGACTCTTGAATATCTCTCATTTTGTTCTATCTGTATTGCTTTAAGCTGTTCGCTTTTGTCAGGATCCTGTTAATGTAGTTCCCCCACTGCACTGTCTCCGTATGGCATTTCCTTTGGAAGACAGGCATTTGCAATGCTTTATTTAACTTGAAGATATGGTCACATAAGAGTGTTTAGTGTTCTCAAGGGAAGGAAAACTTAAAAGGCGGGTAGGTTTATGTGAATAAGCAGGTTGGCATGAATAACTATGGTATTTAATAGAAGAGAAACTTTAAACACCTTAGCAAATGTGTCAGTGTGTGAAGTTATACAGCAGTTTGACTTGTTCGGTTTTGAATTTACGTGGGGCTCAGCTCTGCAGAGCATCGCAAGGGAGTGAAATTCGGGACTTGTGCAGTCAGCAGGAGTCAGAAACCGCACCGCCTGGCTCAGTTGTACATGGTCCCTTTCTGAATTTAGCCCGTTCCCAACACATGAAAATAGTACTATTTACTCAGGTGCGTATTGCAGTGATCACTTAACAGTTACACCTTTAGAATGAAGATTGCAGCTTTGTAAGCTTCTATGAGTTTATGTCTTATGATAACTGATGCCTTTCTTGGACCCCAGCTTTAAGATCTCATTTAAAATACACAAAAATTTGTAGCCTAGCTGGTTGTGGAGAAAAATGTAAAAAAATAATTTAACTGTAACAAGGTTAGCATCAGAGAAAATGGAAAAATAAATCCAGAATGCATTTATTTTTTCAGAAAGTTTGTGATTTTTACACAAATGATTAAAGGGATAGCGGTGTTGCAATCAACAGAACCCAGATACTGCAGTGAGTATTGCTTAATATAGAGAATCTATATACTTAAAGACTAGCCTAGTACCTATTTTGAAACCATGCTCAAAGGAGCAGAAAAGCTCAATAATTCAGTAAGCCTGACACCTCAAAGAGGCAAGGAGTAGGCTGAATCCCTCTTCTGTGGTAACTAAAGAAGGGCTTATATACATGTATACTCCATTTTTTCAAAGGGCATTACGGCTCCAGTTCTGATGTGAGCAGCCTGATCGCTGAAGAGGGGATGAGGATACATCCACACCTCCCACTGGTAACGCATCCCCTCCTGCCGCCCAACACTGGGACGCTTTCAACGCCAGAGAGCCCTGAGTTACCCCAAATCTGGCATCCTTGTAACAAGTTAATCACCGCTGGAAGTGAGAATAGTCCCATTGCTTCCAAATCTGTGTGTGTTGGCTTTTCAACCCAAGTAAGATCAAGGTTCAGATGGAATAAACCAGAGAATGGAAGAAAGACCAGAAGTACATGAATTACACCCTCCCCAGTTTTTCTCCTGTTCCTGATTCACATCCTTTGAAGTATTCCACTTTTTCTCCCTTCCTATAAAAAACACTGGGGACAGAGCAAGAGCAATAAAATATTCCCAAATAACCCTTCACAGCTACAAATAATAAATATTTCATTTTTTGAGTTATTTATGTTTTGTGTGTTCCCAAATAACATTTAATTTCTTCCTTTCTTCTCCGCCTTTAGCTTTAATTAAGTTTCATTCCTTGCCTGTCAAACTTTGGTGCCTCCTTTGTAACAGCTTGCTTCCAGGTGTGTTTTCCTGGGCTAATTCAGTCCTTGTTTTGTGTTCTCAGAGATTCTTGGTAGGACTGTCTCTCTAGTCTGGCTCTGACCAAGTGATTAACAAGGAATTTCCACTTAGTGCTGCTCCCTGGCTCACAAAATTGAGCTGGGAGAGAATAAAATGAATAAAAAGCAAGCCAAATAGTGCAGAAGAGGGATCTCGGTTGTCTTAAGTGTCACCTGCCTTGTATCTGCTATGAAAATAGTAGATGTAAATTCCAGATTTAATGTGCAGGCTTCCCACACACTGATTTTTATTTCTCTGACACATCTGTCATTTGACAACAGGTTTGTCTTGAGCACTGAGCCAGCTCCTTTAGCTGGAGTTGTGTGTGATCAGCGCCTCTCCAGCTGATTGGAGCTGTTGTGGCTCAGGGTCCGTCACTGTCTCTGCAAATTTCCCGCCCTTCCTTATAGAGGGAGTTTGGATTTGCCTTGCTTTGAGTGACATTGCAAGTCAAACACCTGTACTTACATTGGAGTAATAAGTTAATGATATATCAGAAGACATTGAATAAAATGACAACTGAATTTTTGCTCTGTATGCTCTGCAGCAGAGAGACAAATGTTTTGTGTACAGTAGCTGCTCCCATTAACTGGGTATCTCCATGGAATGTCTTTGGGGTCAGGCCCTTGCTGGTGTCAGTGTGTTCTCAGCGGAGGGACAGATGTAACGGTACATGTGAAATATAGGGCTTTGAACTAGAGTGTGCCAGATATTTCCATGGCAAAAAAAATGTTATCTGTAAAGTGGCTTGTACTGTAACTGTGCTCCAATTCGAAGTCTTTCTTTACTCCTAGGTGGACAGTCCTGTTTCAGATTGCTCCTTCCGTCTGCCCACTGCGCTGCCACATGCCAACAATGTGCAGCCTCTTCCTTGGTGTGTTTTAGGAGCATTTTTTAAAATATGTATCAGCCAATTCAGGCCTGCTAGAGGAAGGTCCCAGTTTGTGATCCCACAAGTGCATGGGGCGAGAGGGACTGGGGGCAGAATGTAGCAGAGATGGAAATCATTGACTAAAATTCCTTTTCTCTTCCATCTCTAGGTGTTTTAACTAATTTGAGTTCAGAAATCCCCCAAGTTCAGCACCACTGTTGGGCACAGTCTCCTGTTAACCAGCTTGTGTCACAAACGGCTCCTGGAGGTAAAAGCTGATATGAACAGTCTGACACATCTTCTCCATTCTCTTTCTTCATTCCTCCTTAGGTGATGCCACTTCAGTGAAGTGAATACATCTTTCACTCAAATACATTTTCTCAAATATAAATTAGTCTCAGTGTTACAACTCGCATGTTTTGAACGGGCCTGTCTGGGTCAAAAGAGGAGCAAGCCATGGTTGGGTTGGACAGTAGGTTTGTAAGTAGGTAGTATCATTTCCGTGACTCACTGTTCTGTATTGTACGTTATGTGCTACATTACACGTTGAGACTTCTCAGTATCCTTTTGTAGAGAACTCCCTCAATATTTTTTCACAATTAAGAGCTGCTACTCTTCATGGCAAGCTCTTTGTACCTCTAATAAAGCCTGCTTTCTCCCAGGCAGTCTCTAGACATGCCGGGACGGCGCAGACGGCTGTACCCTCACTCCAGCGCTGGCCTATGACCCTACAAGTAGGGTCAGTCAACACGCTACAAAGCTTTCCTTGCCGTTTATCAAATAACAAAGCAAACCAAATTACATAGTTTCTATAGCAGGCCACTACAGTATGTAAACTGCAGAGAGGGCTTACACCGTTTGCTCATTCTGCGGTGCCGACAACATGAAAGGCCCTTTCGTTCCAGTGCCCGGAGCCCGTATTTGCCAATCTCACCTATTACCAGGCAACAAAGGGGCTGCAGAGGTTGAGCAAGCAAATGGAAAATGAAAATGGAAGAAAAAACAATTGCCCAGCTTTGAAGAAATGTTTGTCTAAAATGTATGCAGACATGTCTCGGGTGGTTTATAGGTGCTGAGGTCCCCTTTCTCCAGCTGGGACCTGCTCTCCCTCTGCAATCATAGAGTCAAAGAGAGGTTGAGGCAACATCTCTGATTACTGTATAACGTATTTATCCTCTGAACTGGTGAAATGCTCAATAGCTGTCGTGATTAATCAATTGCATTCGTATTTTATCTCGGGCAGCCCCAGTGGTGCACGTCACTGCAGAAATCTTTTGGGGGATGTGGAGCAATATTGCCTGTGCTGTCAAAATCAGCTTCCCTGCTTTTGGGGGATGAGAACACATCAGGTGAAGTTTGTCACTATTCAGAAAGTCCACTTAAAGCTGCTAACAAGTTAAGCGGTGGAGAGACCTCTTCTTCCAGACCTGGCTGCCTCACTGAAGGAAGCTACTACTCCCAGGTGTGGGTTCCTGTTCCCCGTCCATTCTGAGACATTCCTGCCACTCCTGGTCTGCTGCGGGCTCGGTTCACATCAGATGAGTGCAGATGGCTTGACATAGACCGCTCATGTAAACTTTGTAAGCTAGTTTTTATTATTTTGCATGAGCTCTACCAAGTGCCTGTACTGTCTGTTAGGGAAATGGTCACAGGTGTGTATTGTCAGTCATCAGTCTGCTCCTGGAGCAGCCTTGGAAGCAAGGGTGTGCCCGAAGCCTAGGACTTGGGTGATGTGCTGGCTTCTGAGAGTGATAAATTTACTTTGTGAATGGTGGTAGGGACTTGTGCTCCCCCTCTGCTCAGCAGTGGTAGGACCACATCTGGAGTGCTGTGTCCAATTCTGGGCACCCCTGTACAAGAGAAGTGGGCGTATCGAAGTGAGGCCAGTAGAAGATCACAAAGATGATGAAGGGTTGGAGCATCTCTTGTATGAGGAGAGGCTGAGAGAGGTGGGTTTATTTAGTCTTGAGAAGAGAATGCTCAGGGGGACCTCATCAGTGTGAATAAATGCCTGATGGCATGCGGAGTAAAGAAATGGAGAGCTAGGCACTTTACAGTGGTGTCTGGTGAAAAGACAATAGACGATGGACACAGATTGGACAAAAAGGACATTCTGTTTAAACATAAGAAAACCTTTTTTACCGTAAGGGTGGTCAGATACTGGAACAGTTTGCACAGGGAGGTCGTGGAGTCTCTACCCTTGGAGATATTAAAAAGCCAACTGGACCTGGTCCTGGGCACCCTGCTCCAACTGGTCCTGCTTGAACATGAGGCTGGACTAGACTATTTCCAGAGGTCCCTTCCCGCCTCATCTGTTCTGGGTGATTCTGTGATTCAGCAATTGCAAGGGGTGTACAGTGAGCATGGCACTTCTTCTGAATCTGCATTTCAGCAGTGCTGAAGAGCTTCCATGGATGGAAGAGATGAAAAGTACATGTGGATGGCAAACATCTTCCCTTCGAAAAGGAGACAGTATGTGGTGGTATGGGGATATCTGCATACATCCACAGAGAAACTTTTCTGACTTTTTTTTTCTTTTTTTTTAATCAGCAAACCAGTTGTTTTAATGGAAGGAGCTTATCTAGGCAGAAAGTAGAGAATTCTTCCCAAGGAAAGAGAAGCAAGGGGTGAGTGCAGCAGGATAAATGGTGATTGCACAAGAGTTGGCAAATGCAACTATTTCCAAATATAATGGCATTAAGTGTTCATTGTGAAATTAGATCAGCTTCTTAAGAGCTGCAGGGTGAAAAAACACAGTATTCAGCTAATTAGACAAAGTTAAAAGATAATGTTAAACACTTTTCCTTCAAAAAGTATTTGTCTGCACTACCATGCATTTTAAAATAGGACTGCTTGAGATGGCAGTGTTATCAAATGATCTGCCATTAAAGGAATTATAATTCAGGTCTTTTTAATTCCCTATTGTGGAAATCTTTAAATTAGAACGTATCTAAACTGTACAAATCTGTAGTTCTACTAGAACAATGCTGACACAGTTCTCTGATGTTCATTAAAAATTTTTATGCCTTGATTTCTATATAATGGAACGTGAGGAAATTTAACTATACTTACTGGATTTGTGCCCAGTCCAGCTAATTACTAAAGCATCTGCCCAACTTTAAACATGTAAGTAGTTTAATCAAAGTTGGTAAGAATACTGACGTGCTTAAATGAACTGAAACTCTAGTTACCATTCTTCATTTTGAGCGCCACAAGTCAAAGGCTATCGCTTTTAAGAATGCAAGTCAAGTAGTTAGTCATCTAAAGTATATCAAGTTGAGAATATTAAAACCGACATCAAATGAATGGTTACTTTTGATAACTTACATCTGCACGTCTAAATCCAGGCCTTACTCTTGCATATGCTTATCGGCTGTTAAAAGCGCATTGCTCAGCAACTTTTAGGTGCTTTAATAGACTCCAGCAACAAGAAAGCTTGGTGTTGAACCTCCTTTGCAATTAAAAAAAAAAAAAAACAAACTATTACTCAGAGCAAAAATAGATATTTTATAATCTTTCAATAACAAAGCAATTTGAATTTTTTTTTTCTTTAACCAGAGAAATGTAACATTAACAACTGTAGGACAAATAATGAGCGTATACTTCCGTTCCATTTGGCTTTTAACTTCTCTTTTATTTTTTCTTTTAATTTGCAAAAGCTTTTTGAGATTGGAAGAACTGGTGCAGGACTGGGGCATAATTTGAAACAGACATTTGGTTAGCATTGGAAGTTTAATGTCTATGGGTCTTTTTGTTGTTTGGTTGGTTGTTTTGTTTTTTTTTTTTATGAGAGTTGCTACTCTCCTCCTAAAGATATCATGGGTCCAAATGATTTATTTTGCGTGTCTTATCCCAGATTCTGGTTATACAAAAGATCTAGTGATGTGCTTGTCCTTAAGCATATGCTTCCATATACTCTTACTTAAGGACATATGTACTGGTGTAGCTTGTTGAATTAAAAGCCAGAAGCATATAGTAATTTGATTATAAAGTGTACTTGTCTATCCCTGGGGGCCATGGGCATGCTTTGAGTATTTAGTATAATATTTTCAGTCTTTGCTACAAGAACAGCCACCGCAAAACAAATCTGAAAATAATTCCACAACCCGTGCCACATGTCTGCCATTCTCCACGTAATCTGCGCGTGGGGAAGCAATGAGCTGCTTCCATCAGGTCCTCTCATGCTCAGCCTTGGGGACAAATCTCCCCGTGATCGGGGTCACCCCATGTTCAAGGCTTTGAAGAAGGTGCCGAACTGTCTCGCAATCTGGGTACCATAAGGAGCTCCTAAGCTGGATTTGTTCAGATAATTAAAAGTGTGTTTTCAAGCAGTAATTGTGAGGTCATGTGCTGCCATTCAAATATTTGATTTCATATAATTAAACAGTGTGTTACTGTTCCTTACAAACACATTCTATCTTAATAATTTTACCTTATTGCATTTATTTGGGGAGTATCTGGAGAACATTGTGCCTGGCATGGAAGTTAGTTGCTAGCCTATTGAAAGTTCTTTTTTTTTTTTTTCAGAGTTGTAAGGGGATTTTCTTAGCCTGTCTCAAATTAACGGAGTGCACTTGAAAGAAATTTGCAGTTCTGTCTTTGTCTGCTGATGGAAAGACTCCCACATGCTTCTGTAGAAGCTACTCTGGGTGGAGAGATGAAAAAGATGTTGTTAATGCTGTGAGAAACCTTGCATATATGGAAAAAATTGAAAAACTGTTTTTTATGAAGGATCTGCCCAGTGTACTCCTGACTAAATTGGTCCAATCATAAGAAATATGACTAGTCAACAACATCCCAAACCAATTCTTTGTCAACCTGTTTGTATTATTTCCTACCTGAGAATAGCTGCACAAAAATTTTCCAACCTGTTTACATATCAGGAAAAAAAAAAAAAAGAAATGGAAGATAAGGCTTTTTGAAGTGATTTTTTCAAAAAATATTTCTCAAATATAATCTTAAGGAAATTATACAGTATTTTCCGAAGAAAGAAGGAAAAAAAAAAGCAGCACACCATATCCTAGACAAATGGTACTTGCTTTGGGACTGGTTTTTGTTGTTATTAAAATAATAAGTAAATACAAGTGCTTCATGAAGTTTTATATGGAAACAAAAGAAATTATCACAACTTTCTTTTTTACAGAATGATGCAAACTTGCACAGTATGTAAATAACACTATATTAAGTTCCTTTTTTCCTTTTCAAAGTGTCTTGTCTTGGACAGAAGGGTGAATTCTGGCAAGTGGAACTACTTTCACCTTTGCATTATATGGATGTAATTTAAAGTAGCCCTAGGTGTTCTTCTTGTGCTATTTATTTAAAGTATTTGTACAAGAATAAAAACCATTGAGATGAAACATCACATATCAGGAGTAGCCTGTCTGCAGTAAGAATAATATTGATTGCTGTGGCAGAAAACTGTGATGCCAGGTCACCTTCCAGCCATTGATTGTTGATTGTCTTCTCCCAACCTGCCAATGATGACTGCATTAATTGTGCTGCTGAACTTAGCAATTTCATATGATTTTGCTATTTTACCTCCATCAATTTTCCTAAAATGATTGAAATGTAATAGCCATTCAAAAAAAAAAAGGCTTGAAAAGTAGCTAGAGGAGTTTAAAAGAAAAATGTTTTTAAATGCTGATCAACTACATTAAATAAAATTAGTGGCATTACATTTCCCTTGGCAAGGCTTAACCAAATTTGAGAACGAGGACAGAAAAAAAATCAGGAAGAAATGTAATGGGTGGCTAGGAAAGGATTTTTGGAACACAGCAAAAAGAGGAGTTAGTCTGCAGCCCTACGCTTAATGCTTTATTTTGGGAGTTTATTTCAGTTAAGGTAGGGCTTGCTGACATTTACCTGTCTTTATTGCATATGTACTCGCGTGCTTACCCACCTGCTCATTTTAATTTGTTTTTCTTTACATGTATATGTGTGTGTGGTCGTACACATATAACATGGCTAACACCATCACAGTCTGTGACTGAGAAATGATGTTTTTTCAGTTCCTGAAGTAATAATGAAAAATGGGTGTATTCTTTCACAATTATCAACAAAACAGTTTTACAGCATGGAGGTATGGCTGGCTGTTCTTAAAATCTGATTGTAGCCAAAGCTTTGCTAGTGTTTCTTTAAAACGTATATTAAAGAATGAGATGTTAGATCCTGTTACGGGTTTTAAGTTTGGATTATAACAGTTGAGCACAACTGTCAATGTGTGGAATGGTTTTCTAAAGAAGTACGATGAAGGTCTCCCAGAGCTTTCTCAAGGTTTGCTGAACCCCACTGCCTAACCATCATAGTGCTCATGTCCTCTCCTCCAACCCGTATCACCAAATGGATCTGCCATACCCCACTTCAGGGCTAGGAGTGATCTTTAGTCACACATATCACAGCCTGCACTTGGCAGTTTTTATCTTCTAACTAAACAAGTGTGCTGTGAAAGACAACATCTATTCCTCTGTTGTCAAAGAACGCATTGACAAAATTGTGACAAGAAGCGTTATTCACAGAATATGTCCATTTCTGTCATTTTCTTGCTTCTGAAGGTCTATACAAGAAACAAAGGACAGAATCCTCTTCAAAAAAATTTCTTGTACCGCTTGCCTTCAAGTAGCACAACATGGCACAAAGTATGGGACCTGAATTTGCAGATGTCCTTGTAACTCCTGTGTCTGCTCAGTGCTGTAGGGTTGGAGGACGTGCCACAGTTTGTCTCCAGGAATGAGTACGTTATGCTGCTCTCCTGTTGATGGAAACTCCCATTCTTACACAAGTGATGTGACATAACCTGTCTTGTCCACAAAACTCTCTGAATTAGATTGTGTAGAAACTGTTACAGCCAAGGTGGATGAAAAGGAAGAAAATAATCACAGTTTTAAATAGTGGGTATCAATGATCCTAGAAAAGAGAGGAAATTAGATAATATATATGATTTATAACCAACCATTTCCTTTTGAGCTCTGTATCCCTAATTTGTCTGTTTTGTGTGCAGCTGGCGAGTGATTTGGAGCAACCTTGACAAGGTTCCATCTGTGGTCTTTGTGTGACTACACAGTGAGCATTCACAACCTGCTAAACTAAGTAACAGGGTGTTTCAAAAAGATAGACCCAATTTGAAATAGTTATATCTTTGAAACAAGGTCTGTCTTTTTGAAACACCCTGTAATCTACTCAACCTAAGATAACACCCGAGTGTCCCAGCTGTGAGAACAGTCCTGTTGCACTATGTTGCATGCATATATTCAGAGGTGCTTGAGATATAATGAGTAGTTGTAATTATGGGCAAGAGGAAAGGAAAAGGCTCCTTGGCTGGTTTCAGCAATATAGCTCATGGCTTATCCACAAACCCCTACAAACACACGTATCGATTGTATATATGGGCAGCACTGCAGAGCAGAAACGTCTCAAACCGGCAGTGCCGTGGAGGAAAGGCGTTGAGTTTTCACGCAGGAGAAGCTGGAACACAACAAGACTCCAGGAGATACCAGAGAAAAGGTTTGTTCACCCTTATCTTGCCATCCTTAGTCCTAACATTGGCAGTTTGTGTGCTCAAATCAAGGCATTTGTATGGGTTTGTGCTTTTAAAGCCTAAACCATAAAGTACTGAACATGGCACCAATAGCTGATTTATAGCTGTTTCACTCCTCTAGCTCACCTGCAATGCTACACTTGTTCCACTGTCCTCAAATGAACATCACATCCCCAGACAGATCAGGAAACTAGACCTTTGGCTGTCTTTATCCCTCTTTCAAATTTTCAGCTCATTTCAGCTGCAATAAAAGTTGCTTTCCAAACCAAACAAGTACTATTAGATAGCAGCAACATTGACAAAGTGTCTCATTTGAAAACATTGGGGCATTCGTGATTCCATGCAGCCAAAGAAAATCCTGAATTTATTTAGCTATTGATTTTATTGAATTATGTACGATATAATATTGATGTTGGTTGTTATCCAGTTGCTTAATTGTAGGAGCAGTCAACATTTCATAATACTAAATGCACTTATTTGTTTATTTGATTCTTACTATATTTCACAGTTTGCAAATAAGGAGGATAGAAAGAATTATTTTTTCTTTTTAAATGTGTTCTTACGTAGAGGCCAGCAAAGATGTCAAACAGAGCTTGCTATGCTAATGGCATAAGTCCAGGCACCTTACACATGTCAGAAAAAGAGCATCTGTAAACGTTGTTACAGAGAGATGGATGTACCATGACGTTTCAAAGGCCTGGAGAGGCATGTGGAAACTGCCTCTGACAATACACCTGACAAATTAACAGTTTCTGGTATGAGGCTCTTTTAGAGGGCTTTCTTTTTTTCTTTTTTCTTTTTTTAATCATCACATGGATTTTGGACACGTGGAAAAAGTAGAGTTAAAGAGCTGATAATTCAGGTTGCTGCAATAACCGTTCCAAGACTCAATTTGAAAGACCACCTCTCCCTTAAATGGCTTGAAATGTGATACTTTCCCTAAATATAGTGGGAAAGAAACAACTTTACTTATCCCACCTTTGACTAGGTGTAATATTCACTAGGTGTCAGGAGGATGGAGCCAGGCTCTTCTCGGTGACAACCAATGATAGGACAAGGGGTAGTGGATACACACTGGAACACAGGAGGTTCCACTTAGAGATGAGAAGAAACGTCTTCCTGGTGAGGGTGGCAGAGCCTGGCCCAGGCTGCCCAGGGAGGTTGTGGAGTCTCCTTCTCTGCAGACATTCAAACCCGCCTGGACACCTTCCTGTGGAACCTCAGCTGGGTGTTCCTGCTCCATGGGGGATTGCACTGGATGAGCTTTCCAGGTCCCTTCCAATCCCTGACATTCTGGGATTCTGTGAATATTTCTTTGGGAAATTTCTCCAGTGAGGCTGGTTTCCAGATCGGTGCTATAGGCCAGATACATCTGGGATATTAACATCTTTTTCATCATTTTTTCTACATTGATCACAAACCAAATGTTGGTACCTTTGTATGCATCCTTCCTACAGACACCTGCAGGTTTGGTTTGGTGTCTTTTTTTATGGTAACAGCTGCCCAAGTGTCACAATTTGCCCGTTCCTTCAAATTATACACGCTCTACTCAGAGACCATTCTTTTCGTTCTTTTTTTTTTTTTTTGACAGGATTTATTAAATAAAAATGAGGATGGTAGTATTGTTATCTGAGAAGATCAGATGTGTCATGTAAGCTCTGGAGTCGGCCACCTGCATCCATCAAATATTTAAGACAATATCTTAGGATAAAATGTAGCACCGATTTCTAATTTTAAAATCACTTCCTGTAGTACAAAACCCATCCTCATAGATATTTAGTTTGTAAACGAAAGACAAAATCACATTTAATAATCAAATTTCTCCACTTACGTCCTTGCTCTCTAAATGTATATTTTAAAATAAGCAATAATACTTTCCCCAAACTTCAGTAGATTTCTTACCTTTATATTTTTAACACTACTCAACCACTCTCTACATTCCCTGCATTTTTTGCAGCCAACAATTTCATATGTGGATAAATTACTAAACAAGTGTCATTTTAGTGTTATACATCGTGCTCTACGGAAGCATAAATTCAGAATTAACATCATACTAAAGAGAAGCTGAATGCATTTTAATAAATGTCCCCAATGACTTCATTGTCTAGTAGCCAGACAGAAACAAAATGCATACACATGACAAGACGTAATGAACATTTCTATCAAAAGTAATAAACAGAGTTGTTTGCTAAGGTGGTTGGCTTACATTTTTACTCAGAAATCTGCAAAACAGATTAGATTGGGGAGAAAATTATGCACTAATCCTGTTCAATAATGTCTGTGTACTAACTGCAGCCAGTTAGGAAGAAGTAAAAGATCCACCTCTGTTTCATCTGACTTTGTAAAAGAAGCAAAAGTGGGGTATGATTTTTTATATAGAAGGACATCTGTAAATGACAGGCCACTGAGCAAGTGCCAAGCTAAGTCATATCCCAACCTTTTTAAGAAAGTCCAGTACTATAAAGCTTAACACTAACAATAGCCACAAAAAGCTGTCTGAAAATGTTATGAATGGCTGAACGTTAAAAGTTGGAGGCGTCAGGACAGCGTCGGTGAGATAGATGTGTAACCAAAATGAGTACCTTAAAAAATGAAGTTAAATGGAATAAAATTCAGAATCCAAGAAGAGATTGCAGTGAAACACACACTCCTCTCCACTGTCTCAGATGGCTCTGCTGACAAAAATATCAGAAACCCATTCACTGAAAAAAAACCCCTCCTTTTTAGAGCAGCTATGAATTCTGGATCTGTTTGGTTTGGTGGGAGTGGACGTGTGCTAGTTAAGGTTCTGGGTCACGTGGAGGTTCTAAGGTATATTCCTGAGTTTACATATGGTTCTGGAGAGGGATTGTCTTCTGAGAGGGGGTGGTCCTAGAATCTGGTAATGGGCAAAATTCGAGCTGATGGCATGTGCGTACGCTCGAGATACTATGTACAAATGGAAGCGATACAGGATTCTGTAATTACTACATTATTTTTTAACCCATAAATATTTGGTGCATTAAATTTTTGCCCGGAATTTTTCAGAAAGCAATTAGTTGGTTGCTTTATCTGCACAAAGTAGACAAAAAAATCATGGTATTGATGATTTTTCATGTGCAGATGTTTTGCTTTTAGCACATCTGTATGCAATAAATCTAATTTCAGTGTAGGAATGGTATTTTGTTATATGATTTAATATGGAATATTGAATAAATAATTTCAATTGAAATTCTTTCTTTGGGAGCACACCAGAATTATTCGCAATAGCTGAGCATACCACATATATCCTTTTTTTGCACATAAATATATTAACCAATTGCTTTTAAAAGGCAACAGTTTTACTAATATTACTTTTCACATAAATGGATAAATGTAAAAAATGGCCTTATGTGTAGTCGGCCTGGATTTTAGTTGTTTCTTATGTTTCTTTTATTACAGATGTGCTAGCCTGGCAGATTGAGTTTGCCGGTAGATTGTGGTATTGGCCCTAAGGAATAGAAATGAGGGTGCACAGAGGGAAGAGCAGGAGTGTTGACTTCCTTCTGTCTGTCTGTCTTCTGCCGTCATCTGCAAGCTGGGGAAAGGCAAACGCAAAACAGAGCCTCCTACATTATAAAATCTATATAAATTAGTCTCTAAGGACAAATTTTGTACATTAATGAGTGGAGTGAGCAGTGTACACTCTCCAGGCAGAACACTGGATTAGTGAGGAACATGGTTAATCCACAACCTGATAGTTCACCCATGAGTAACAGAGAATGAGTTTTGATTAGTTCTTCGCTATAATTCAATCATATCATAGAATACCAGGTTGGAAGGGACTGCAAAGATCATCTGGTCTGACCTTTCTTGGCAAAAGCATGGTCTAGACAAGCTGGCTGAACACTTGGTCCAGCTGAATCTTAAAACTGTCCAATGTTGGGAAATCCAATTAGTCCATTGTTCCAACGGCTGATTGTTCTCATTGTGACAAATTTTCCTCTTGTGTTCAGTCGGAATCTCCCCAGGGCTAACTTGTATCCATCACCCCTTGTCTTTTCCATGGGACTCCTTGTAGAAAGGGAGTCTCCAGCTTCTCTGTAGCCACACTTTAAATACTGGAACATGGTAATG
The DNA here is from genome assembly GCF_037038585.1 of Patagioenas fasciata. Taxonomy (NCBI): domain Eukaryota; kingdom Metazoa; phylum Chordata; class Aves; order Columbiformes; family Columbidae; genus Patagioenas; species Patagioenas fasciata. The sequence continues at coordinate 7,170,989 of NC_092532.1, forward strand.
AGGTCTTCCCCAAGCCTTCTTTTCTCAATGCTGGACAGTTGTAAGTACCAAATAAAGTGAGGCTAAATCATTTGGCAGTGGGTGAAGGATGTGGGTGCGATGTGGTCCCTGAGGCAGCACAATGAGTTGCTGTGTCCCATTCTCCCCCAGGGTCTCACTTCACAGAAGGTCTGGGTGAATGTAACTCCTGCAGCCTTTTTCCATTCAGCTCCCAGAGCCATTACCCAAGTGATGCTACAGGGGCCTTCCTCAGTAGAAAAATCAGAGGGTCTGTTACCTAATTCTCCACACTGGAAAGAGAACCAGTCTTTCGAGCAAGAAAATCTGGCTGTAGCAGTAGATCCATCTGAAAGAAGATGCTCTTTCCTCTGACAGTCCTTGCAGGTATTTCCACGGGAAAACAAAATAGGCGAACAGCAAGTATTTTCCTTTTTTCAGTGATTCTTGTTTTACATTTTAAATAGCTGAATGGACAAAGTATCCTTTTTTTTTTTTTTTTTTTTGTGATATTTACAGTCAGTGGACAACAATTTGTTTCCTGACTTCATGACCATCCAGCAGGCAGCTACATGACTGTTGTGCAGGGTTTTTTGGTTGTTGGCTTCTTTGTAGTTAGCTGCCAAATCTCAGAAGCCAACTAGTTAACTTTATTACCAAACAGAGCACTTTTGTATTAATGTGGGTAGTTCAGAGACTTTGGAACTTATTTCTCCCATTGGCCCATCTGAATTTGAGAATTATAGGGCAATAGTGCAAGGGTTTTCTATCCTTTATCTGTCTGCCTGTGAGGGGTCATTGTTGGTTGTCTACATATATAAATATAGGTATGTATATAAACAAATGTATTCAGAGCTGAAACAAGTCTATTCACAACTGTTTGTTTGCTGGGAGTTTATTTCTGCAGATACCAGAGGTCAGGTGTTTTCTAAAATATTTTGTACATAGTATCTGTGTCCTGCTGCAGCCATATTGAACATATATTATATATTGCAAATTTCTATTTCTAGACAGTACTCCAATTTTTTAAGTAATGCGCTAAATCCTTGTAAACCGATCTCTGGTAATGTATTCATTAGTAACCCCAGGCATCAAAAGTTTGTTGTTTTTTTTTAAATTGCTGGTTTAAAACAGAAACATGTGCTGCTTTCCAAGCGTATGGTGTTACCTCGTGCTATCAACATGACTATTTTGGCTTTTATTCTGTATCGTGTGGGTCTGCGTTTGCGTGTATATTCTGCCTACCCTGGGAAGTGCTCTCTGTGAATCTGACCACTTCCTCAGCGGAGCCACATTAAACAGCGAGTGATATTTTTGGTTATGGCCAAGTGATTTTTATGCTACGGTCAGTGCAACATTTCCCAGGGCCAGAGCATGAAAACCATCAGTTCTGGTTGTGCTTTCAGCCTTGAAAACTGAGGGGTTGTGGTTTTGGGTTTATTTGTTGGTGTGTTTTTTGGGTTTATTTGGTTTTTTTCTCTTTTCCCCCATGATCAGTTTGGGACTGGGCAATAGAAAGTGGGAACCAAGTGTCAGGAACCTTTGTGTATTATGCAGCTGGAATAATGCCTGGCTCCAATGAAGTCTTCTGACTTGCGATTCCACAAGTAGAAGGAAACTTCTCTGAGTGTGCAGGGCATTGCATTTGCTAATATCAAGTGCAAGAGATGCTATAAACTGTTTTAAGAGGAATATAATGGTCCAGTAGGTAAGGAGCAAGGCAAGTCAGCATGCTTGGTTTCCAGCCCTGGCTCTGCCAGCTGCACGCTGTGTGACCTTGGGTGAAAGACTTATTTTCCCGGTGTCTCAGTTTACGCATTAGTGAAATGAGAGTAATGATACTTACCTATCTCGCTGGGGCTTTTTGACGTTTAATTAATTGATGTTTGTAAATCACTTTGTGATCCTCTAGTGAAGTTGTTAGAGAACTGCCAAGAATTTATCCTCTCCATGTTTTTTTTTTTTCCTCCTGCTAGTCTGCACTCATCCATCTCATATCTAAAAGCATGCTCACAGCTAGCATCAGATACTAGCCAAATTGCTCTTAACAGGAGATGTATGGAAGCTTTTACAGAATTACTTTTGCAAATTACCGTGCTTTTTGAAGTACCATGTGCGGGGATGCAATGAAACACAGTGCAGACAAGTGTCAGTGCCACTCGCTGAACTGACTGTGGTTGTGATTTCTTATGTAATATCTTTCAACGGATCCAAACATGTAGGACTGTTTTGAATTTCGGATATGCCTTTCTTTTAATTGATTTGCCTTTGGAAAATTCTTTGGGGCTCCTAAAATTTTCTCCTGTGTTTTTGATTTCACATGGACTTGTCAGTGATTGAAATGTATGTCTTTTAGGTTGGGACTGCAGATGAGCACACAGATTTATTACTATTACTTACTTTGCAGTTTCCTCTCAACCTGGGAAGAGTTTGCAAACTGTGTCCTGTAAGAGGTTAAACATGGGCAGACCTTTCAAGTGTTACACAGCCTTGTGGAAATACAAGGATGCATCCTTATATGACATGCATCATCATAAATTCAAATCCTCATCTGCTTTACCAGTGTAAAGGAGCTACATTCTGTCCTGGGTAACACAACTGAAAATGCAAATGTGAGGAAATACAATCCATCCCCACTCAAAATGGAGACCTGACAGGGCACAGGTGTGAGTGCAAGGGCAGGAGATTATCGCTGGATTTAAGAAACTACTGCTTAAAGTGGTGGAACTGAGCATCAAAAAGTGCATTTGAGGAGCCTTCAAGGAATTTGAATATTAGATGTTGCAATAAGAATGGAAATGCTCCATTTAAAGTATAAACTAAGCTTCTCAGCCTTTGTATTTCTTGTGGACATCAGTGCCGGTGTTAAAGAAGGATTTAGTTTTTGCCTCTAGGAATAGTGTGCCTGTTTAGCAAAGGAAAGTGTGTGTGTTGCTACGTTTTGTTGGTACCATATGTTCTCTTACAGAAGTATAAGGACAGGCTCTGCCAAGAGCGAGGAGGAGAAGCCCTGCTCTGCCCTTGCACCAGGTGGCCTGGGGAGGCCTGCGAGCTCCTCCAGTCCCCTTCTGCCCTGGCCCACTTCACGCTCCCAGTACAACTCTGCATTTCTCCTTCAGCTCATGAGGTCTGGTTGTGGAGCCAGGCCTTAGAGAGGACTTGGGCCACGGTACCTGGGCTGTGAGCAGTGCCTATGTTCGTCAGGGGAGAGCAGGAAGGGTGCAGACCTCCTGATACACCAGTTGTACCAGTACAAATGTGTGCCTACCAGTGGGTGTAAAACAGAAAGGAGCTCTCCCAGAGTCAGCCGTAACACCGCATAGCTTCTTCATGCATGTTCAGCTCAGCACATACTATTAAAGAGTCAGGTTCTGCTGTGGACAACTGGGCTGTTGGAAGCTTTTTTATTTTTTATTATTTTTTTTTTTTAACCACCACTGTTATTGCACTGGATAGGCTGGAACATGCATAGAAGGCCCAGTGGCTGGATTAATTACCCAGTGGCTGGATTAATTTTGAATACTTCTAGAGCAGGTATGTCAAACTCATTTTCACCAGGGCCACATCATCCTCACAGTTACCTTCAAATGGTTGAATATAATTTTAGGACTGTATAAGTGTAACTACTCCTATATTTATACAGTGCCAGGTGAAAATGAGTTTGATACCCCCGAGCTAGAGTTTGGGGAATATCTTCCAGTGACTGATAACAACAAAGGGAAGAGAACAAAACTCACCCAGATAATACAACATAGTAAGAATGCTATTATCTGTTGTATATTAATACTCCTGCCACTGTTGCTTGCACCAAAATATAGTGCAAGTTGGAGGAGTTCCCAGACAAGTCTAGAGCAGGTAAATCATGTGCAACATTTTAATTTTCCAATGCTAAACAAATGGCCTTCAGATGAGTGAACACAAATGTAAATAGCAATCTGGTAACAATTTGGTGATTGATTTTTAACGTTGACTCTAAGCATACACTTTTGGAAATTTATACTTTATTTTGTGAAAGTCTTTCATGGTAGGTGCAGTTTATTGAACTTCTTAATGATTACTGGTTTCACTGCAGAGAAGAAACCAAATTAAAACAGATTTGAGCTGCTCTGGAAAATAACTGGAAGGTAGGAATGGACAAGAGAAATTCAAGTCCTCAGATCCTAAATAAATGACATTGCATGCATTATTGATCTGTCATTTCCATTTAGAAAGGGACAGGATGCAAAATGTTCAGAATAAGCCCACCAAAACTGAGCACACTCAGGTAGATTCAAAGCTCAGACTGTGCAAAATAATGAGGGAAACATACCCATGTTACCTACCCTGTTTTATAGGTAGTTCTGGTTTCGGTTGCTTTACTTGTCTGGTTTATAGTAACTCCTTGTTGCATGGTCTAATGCACAGAGTTTACCCGACATTTATTTTCCATCTGCATTATTTCGTCAGTAATAGCCTTGTTACATCCTGCTTGTGTCACCATGAGTCATTTTTTGTAGATGATGTTTTGTTAGGTTTTTTTAGTTGTTGGGTAGATGGTGATAAAGAATGCTTGGGATAGGACTTTATGCTGAAAATAAGATTCACTTTGTGGTCCATCCATGTCAGTGGAGAACTCCCAACCAATTGATAAGCCATTTTCTGATGAGAAGATAAGGGATTTCCTTGGGAGGTGATCAGATCCTGCATTGGACCTCAACCTTTGTTCATCCAAGTGAAATTTCCATATCCACAAAGGGAAATGCTTTGTGTGTTTGCACACACACACTGGCATTTAATACCTTACAAAACTTTACACAAAGAGATCTTAAAAAGGGCATCCCAAAGTGTCCCCTGTTATGGCAATGTTTCACATCAGGTTTGATAGGAGAAGCCTGTGAGGGAAGGGCAAGGATAAGATTATTCACTCAATTAGGTTTAGACATAGGTAGGAAATGGAATTACACAAATAAGAGTCCCTCTCTTGACATTTCTTTCTTGTGTTTGAGCGATGGAGGAACACGCAGGTCGACTCAATATGAGTGATAAAGCATAGTTCGATTTATTAGCCCGAACAGCATATACTTATACAGTTCGCGATAATTATGCATACCTGTCACCTACTAATTGGCTTAAGCTCTAACAGTCACATTTGCATGGTCCTCCTACTTGCAGTTACTAGCTATGCTTGTTCTACGTTCCTGTGCTCTTGCTTCTCCAAAGCTGTTCAGGAGACTCTGCCAAGGTCGCAGTGGCCTTGCTGATTTTGCTGGAACAGTCAGCGGTTCCCACTGCAGCCTAGTCTTGCTACTTATGCTAAGGCCTTCAGGACAGGCTCTGCCTGTACAACTGCTCTGCAGACCCATGTCACTTATTTTTAAGCCATTCTCCAACACTTGTCCCCAAGTATTTCTGCATCTCGATACTCTTTGCTCACAGAAAAGTCACGACGGGGTCAAAGCTCATGAACTTGACTGCAGGATGGAAGCCCAATCTTGCCTAGGGCCAGTCAGGTACCCAGTGAATATCTGCGGTTGTCATATCTGGCCTGGTATGTCGTTTTAATGTATTAATAAACACTCTGTGAGAAATGAAACAGATTTTTTTTATCTATTGAAATTTGTGAAGCAAATAGCGCGTGTGTGTGTGCGCACGCTTCCCCAAAGCGCGCTGCTTAAATGGCTCTTTACAAAGTGGGGTAGCTATCAGGAATTCATTTGGAAGTAGGCTTAAAATACAATCAGCTTGCTGTGCAAAAAACATCATAATAGCTTTGATGCTTCCTTATTGACAGAGATTGCGGGGGTAGCAGTGAAATTATAAAATAAATCTACAAACCAACTATGAGTGTTGATCTAAAAGAGGAGATTTGGCTACAGTTCCAAAATCAGATGCAGTATATACCACTGAAGTACTTGGGCTATAATTAGTGGGGTCTTAAATGAGATAAGCACGGCAATTTAATTATCAGATAACTTTAACATATGCTCAAAAGGAATCCGGCTTGATAAGAATTGTGATAATGTTGATATTTTCACTGAGTTGAAAACATCTAAATATTTAATACGGTCACAGGAGATTTAAATGAAGTAAATTTTCAGAGGAAAAATGAGGCGAAGCACTTCCTGCAGCAATATGGTGGAGACGGGGTTTCCTTTTAATTTTTGATGAGTATTTGTTGTTCTGAGGGTTACATAAGCGATATCACAAAATTCTAAGCCCTCTTTTTCCCTTCCTCCATGGTACAACTAAAGGCACATTTAGCTTGCATGTTAATTCAGGAATGCACCTGATAGCTCCACTTAACAAAACTGTGCTGCAGCTTTCTGATGTGAGCTGAGAATCCCCTATTCATTTTGCTCATGAAATCCAGCCGTACTTTATATAAGAATGCGGAGAAGAAAGACAAATGGTTTATCCTCTAAGCCACCCAGCATCCTGTTCTTGATATTTCAGTAACATATGCTAACATATGCTTTCCTCAAGAACTTCAAAAACATGCTTTTAGCAGCAATGAAAATAGTACCATACATCGAATTCAACTTTAAACCTCATAGTTTACCTCTAATACCATTACCTCATGTATAGAAGAAAATGTAAATCTAAAATATGCTGGCGATTATAACCTTTCTTCCTGACAGACACTGCAATATAAATGCACATAAATTGAATTTCTTCTTTAAAGAAATTTGAATACTTTTGGAGCATTTTAGCAAATCATCTCCAGCCCTCATGGCACAACTTCAATGGACTGTGGAAAAGTGCTCTCCCTATGGCATGACTCCTGCAATAGAAGGACACAGCAAGGCAGAGACATGCCAAGAAAAATAGAATGTACTCCATTGATATTCAAAATTTATTTTATTAAACTTGCACAAAAGGCTGAAAAAGTGGAAGCCTGTTTTATTAGAAAAGGCATTCAAATATTAACTCTATGAGCGCTGTTTGCATTGCTTGTCTGGAAAAAACAGCAATAGAAGATGTAGTGTTTGAACAGTTTGACTTTGCTCCCTTGGATAGTGATTTGATTCCTTGTGTTAACCATTAAATCAGAAACTGTGACAATAAGTGGTGAGTAGGAGATCCTGATGCATCAGATGAGAATTCTTCAGAAGGAGTCTGCCCTCAGGGAGAAATGAATGGATTTGAGCAATCTTGTGCTAATTAGTAAATATGCCAATTGGTGGATAACAGCCATATTTCAAAATTCCGTTTCTAAAGGAGCATATGGCAATGTTCCTGAATACCATCAGCTGTCAGTGTTTACCTTAGAATAGGGATGGGAAATGAAGATGCCAAAAAAAAAGTATATTTCAGTGCAGCAAATACTAATATTTTCATAATGTGTTGGAAGGATAAACTAACTGAGGTTTCATAAGTGTTTGGCTGAGTGGAGAATGGCCAAGTTTGCTCTAAATCAGTTGCTCCTGTTAATCAAAACAAAGTAGGTGTTTGCTTTAGCAAGGTGAGATGCTGCAGCATGTTAAAGAGTTTTGCCTCTGTCTGCATAGTGCAATGTATATAACTTATGGTAATCTTGGGGATTGAAAGAACTGCTCATTGATGTAGACTTGCCACATGATATTTTTTAAGATGATCTACTGCCAGGTAAATTCATGGGTTAAGAAAGTTACCTCAGTGCTGAAATATTGCCCTTAGCCTTTGGCTCCACATGTGGTACAGGCTTTCCAGCTTCAGAACTTTAGAAATTGGTAAATGGTGTAACTTGTCAATAAATATGATATGTGTGTGTATGTGTCAACACTGCCCCAGTCTGCCATTACAGTTAATGGTCTGGATGTGTTTTTATTCCTACTATAGCCACCTATTTTCAGAACATTATAATTTATGCATAAACATTGCCTCATTGCAAAGATCTGGGATGTGACATAAGCCAAAAAACTTTTTTTTAAAAAACAAAACCTGTTTCAACATGAAGTTTACAAGTAGGAAGATATTACTTATTTTCTGAAGAACTAACTTTTCATTGAAAAGTTATGAATAAGGCCTTCGTTTGTTCGTTTTTCTGAGTGACAAGGCATCTGAGATGTATGTGAAGCAGGGCTATGGTGCTGGACAACCCCAGTGTTCCTCTAGAGTCCTGTTCCACTTGAGCAGAATCTAATTTTTTGCTCTAAAATACATCACCATCCTCTCTATTTCTCCGTTGTGGTTAGGCAAGGGTGTAGATAAAAGTTTCAAAGCTTCTCAGTGGCTTAGGGCCAGATGAGAGTTAAGACTCCAAATGGCTTTTAAAATCTGGCCTTTAGATTCACTCTCAATAAAGCAATAAAGGCACTTAAGAGCCTGAGTCTCATTGAGAGTCACTGGGATTTAGAATTCTATACACCAGAATTAAGGTGTCTAAAGATTGAAATAGTCACTTTAATTGTGTTTTGAATGCACATAGACATTTTTCTGCTCTTTCAGACACCTGACTGCATTTGGGAATCTGACCCTGAGGCACATCTGAATGTCCTGCTCTCGCAATGTGAGCTGATACCATGCCAAGTCAGCTGGAGCAATGCATTCGTCTATGCTAGCAATTTAAAGGAAAACTTATTTGAGTATTTTATGTGTCTATTTAAGTCTAAATTAATTCTTCATCCTAACTGTAGCAAAGATGAGAGGAGATGAAGCGCAAATGCTTCAAGCCAATGCTCTGCTTCGGTTGGTGCAAGAAAATTGCCGGTGGAGACTCAGCAGCACTGCTTCTATAATTATGGGCCTTGAATAGGTGAAATTGTAGAATCGTTGTATCATCTTTCACTGGCCAGGAGAGCAGGGATCAGGGATGCTCAGGACTCAGGGTGGTCCGTGATGCCAGGGCCGTGGAAGAGACAGAGCTCAGCAGGGCAAGCCCTCCTGGAACACCTGCTTGGTTTCCTGGCCCCTCTGCATCAGCCCATGGCTGAAGCCAAATGCAGCCCACTGGTGATAATCCATGCTCTAAGCCCAATGATTATTTTAATCTGATAAAGTACAGGAGCTGTTGTGGGGCTGGGGGGAGCACAAGTTCGGCAGAGCTCCAGTTCTGTGCTGAAAGTGCCACCTCTCAGGTTGTACTGGCCCAGGAGAAAAGCACGACCAGGAGGGCTTGGTGTGTGGAAATACACACTAGGAATTGTTCAATGAAATAGCTACTTTTGTTCTTCTGATAGATATTAAAAACATAGAATCGCCTAGAATATAGTACAAGACAGGGCTGACAACTTTGTTGTCTTTATCATGACTGTCAATTATGTAGGTCTGACTCCCAGAATCAAAGGATGGTGTATTCTTTAGCTAGTCAGCGCACAGCCTATGCAGTGGCCAGGAAAAGCTTTATAATGTTGAAGTTGATAGCTTCAAAAAAAACCAGAAGAAACATAAAATGATCTCTAAATTTGTAATCTTTAGCTCCCACGATTTTTAAGGTGAGCTTCTAATTTTGGGACCCGGGCCATGGAATGTGCATGTTTGGAGTTAGCGATAATGTAAAGAATGATGAAGTCATTTGAGCATCTGCCTGTCAGTTCTCACGTTTGAAAGATCAGTTCTTCCTGGAAGAATACTTGTTCCCTTCCGGTATTGATGTATTGATTAGACTGCTGTGTCTTTGGCAGCTTATTGTTTCTTTTGGAATTCTGACAGGTGTTTTAAAAATAAATACAAAATCTCCCCTTTCCCCGACCCCTGTAAAGGCAGTTGTCTGGAGATAATCTTTAATCACAACTCTAGGCTCTGAAACTGGGGTTTACAATGGAAATGCCAACAAAATTTTAACTGTGCCATAATACAATAGTTATGTAAATACACTACATAATGTACTTAATATGCTAATCTCTGAGTATCAGGAAGCAAAATCTCACTGGAGCAGAACTCAGCTATGGCCAAACAGCCTTTTGCTTGCAGGAAAAAAAAAAAAAGAAAGAGAATGAATTGCAAAGGCTGTAAGTGTGAGCTGCTTCTTCTGGTTAGCCCTGGCATTTCTGGGAGAATGAACAGCACTTCTTAATTTTCACTTCAACCACTAGCTGCTTTTTTTTATGGTATGTCCTGCCAGTTAGGCTTGATTCTGCCATGTTTTTTATGATTTATTTTTGTTTGACAATAATGTAAAATACAAACCATCTGATGCTAGGTTTTAGTTCCATTAGCTGGGAACCACAAACCTATGCCATGTCACTTTTTCTTTTTATAGTGCTGTTTCAAACTTACTGGCATAATTGATCAATCTCTTTTCTTGTCTGGATTAAATGATGTTTTTGGCCAGAGTTTCATACCAGGATGCCAAATTTTCTTTACTCTTACGACTGCCATCTCCATGTTGCACAGGACTAACTGTATAATATTCAAATGCCTCATTTGTAAACACACAATTATGTACACAAAACGTGCTTCTTAATGTTTCCCCAATTGGGCTCTGCTGTTATGCTAGTGATGGCTGCTGGCACGCAGACCAACTCATTTTCGCCATGCCAGCACTCCAAAAGCTGAAATAAATTGAGCCTGGATAATGTACAAATACTGCAACCTAATGTTTTTGTTTTTGGTTTTGTTTTTTTAATGTCAGCCTCTAAAGAGCATACATACAGCTGGGTTCCTGTTACATACGTGTGTCTATGCATGCACCTCTCATGCCAATATATGGACTTTAGCAAGGATCCAGTTTACAGAGATATGTTGACACTTCATTCCTGAAGTGGTTCTTCCATGATGGAATGGAGCTCCCTGGCCACAACCAAACTATGCTTTCCCATATCTAGCTTAGTAAAGCATAATAGATCTTATTTTTTTAAAATGTTTCACACTATGTGAACCTTAATATACATGTCTCATCGTCAGCCACATGCAATAGCCACCTACTCCAGAGTGTGCAGCTTTAGTGGGTCAGTAAGAGTTTCTTGTGTAAGCAAAGTGTCCTCAACCCACTGGAATATGTCATACAACAGAAAACACTTGTAATCTTTTTGGTAATAACCTTGTCACTAAGTTTGTGTTGTTGTTTAACATATCCACGTGTTTCAATCTGGCTCCCTTCAAACACAGAGGAGATATCAGAGGGGGGCTCTGTCTTTCCAACTGTCTTAGCCCAGATAGTACTCATTCACATTTTTTGGGTCCATGCACTCAAATATTCCCTGTAGCAATAGAAGAGCAGGAAAATAGAAGGTTTTGGTGCATAGAAGAAAGAAACAGAATTAAATCAGACTATGAAAAACCTTTTTCATGTGTTAAACCTTCTCTTCACATCTGTGGGCTATTCAGATGAGTTAATCATGAGCCAACTAATATTTGCTGCTGTGGAAACTAGTAGGATGGATGAAAGATCTGGAGGGGATGTGGAATGAAGCAGACCTGATTATTTTAAGCTTGCCAGGTTTCTGAAGAGAGATTTTAGCAGGGAGGTGTTGGAGGCTGTTGCTGTCGCTGCGTTCTCAGGGGGAGGAGGGACACCGCTGTGCCTTTGTGGAGAACCTGGTGGGCTGCTTCAGTTTATGCAGGGCTGCAGGTTTTGGCTAATTCACAAAGCAAAAAGTAAAATCAAAAGGAAATATCATTTCCTCAACTACAAGGTATTAATATCCTGTTCAATTTAATTTCTACCTTCTGTTATTGTGAACCCTTTAATATGTAGTGTCAGCTTGGCAAGGATTTTCCAACAGTATCAAAAGAGAATTTGCCCCTGAAATATTGTCACAGGAATTGCTGCAGCTCTCAATAACACAAGAAGCAGCAATGGAGGCGGCTGCTGCAAGGAGAACAAATCCCCTTTGGGCGAGGTGCTGCCCCGCGGTCCCCAGCAGTCTAAGAATCATTTCTAAGGAGGCAAATTAATATAAGCTGGATGCTACAGGTTCCTAGTGGGTTGAATATATAGCCCAACAGGAGCAAGGTGAGGGTTAGGACCTGGACAGATGTGCTGAGGTGGCCTGGCCTCAGATAGGGAAACACAGGGGTTGTGCAAGGAGGCTGCTTATCCAGCGTGTAAATATACATCTCTGTGTTGGGAGGTGAAGCAGTTCCTCATTAGTAAACCAGAAGTGCTCTGTAAGAATCTCCTGCACTATTATTTAAAAGATAGATATTCTCCCTGTTCAACTTGTATTGATTTTTCTGATTGAGCGAAAAGGGCATTTTGACAAAGGTGCTTCCTGCCTTTAAAATATCGTAGATCACATGTTAAATTGCCCTGAACTTTTTTTCATGAAATTGTATTGTTGTTGCGTGCTTGCTCCTGCCCAGATGAAGCACAGATGGAATTTGCCTACTTTCAGCATAAGACGAAGTTTTACATTAGGTGCAAAACCACTAAAAAGATTTACTAAACTGAGATTTGAAAACAGAGCTCAATTCCCTTTTCCTGCAGTTCTTAGATTCCAAGTTTTGGGTTGTTGCTGGCTTATTTGCAGGATGCTAGAGCCTGCACAAATTGCCACCTTCTCAAAAATTACCCATCAGGACAAATGATAAAATTCCTCTGTGCTCAGTAGTATTAATTTCATCAACAATTTCTAAATTGTTCTCCCAGTGTTGAAAAGTGGGACAAAAATAGAATAAATTTGGGATAGAAGTGTTGATAATTCTTATCTCTTTCACAAGCACATTTGGCTGAAGTATGAATTTTATCTTTCCGTTTGAATCCTGAAAAACCAACTAAATCAGCATTCCACGAACACCTTTTCTTTCCTTCTTTATTAAAATATTTCCCCAGAGTGGCCATTTTTCCTTTGGAATGATCTCAGTTTCAGAGGTGACCTGTTACCTCAAGTCACCAATTACGTGACCTCAGCAGTACCTATTTCCACTGAAAAGCTGCTGAGAAGATGTACCTGTTTTTCTTTACCAAGATACGTGGCTCAGGTATCTACTGTTGAACGAACAACGTGACTGTCTTCCCCTCCATTCACCATCTGCCCTTTTGTAGAAAAAAAAAGAAATTAATTAGAGGCTCTTTGTCATTGCAATGGCCAAACCACTTTTAGTATCTGTTATTGTTTTCCTGCAATGAGTTTACAGGATGTTGCGAGCTGTTATGAAGGTGCAGCGTGCAGAGCTCCGGTTTCATGCCGTATGTGAATAGTGTTTTATGCAAGTCATGTGGCAGCTCAGACATGTGTTTTGAGGTTTTTGGTGTGTCACTCAAGCCCCTTGGCCCTGTGTCTTTTGTATGGCTGGATGATGAATTTCATACTGGCAGAATGTGCTGTTTGTGGAAAATAGATTTTGTGTGGAGGAGCTGCCAACATATTTCCTTAGACTGACATCAACATATAACAAATGCTGTCAGGGAAGCCTTGTTCTAAAATGTGTGCTTTTGTGCGTGAGAGTTTGTGTGTATCTGTGTATGTATTCAGGGCTTTTCTAAAATTTAATAATAATAAACTACTAGACATATGTATGTGTAACTCGGCACTCTCTTTGCCCCAGCTACAGCCATCACCTGCAGATCTTTGTTCTCGAGCTACTGACAGTCGTGCCTTGTCCCTGACAAATTCCTGGAGCTGGCCAAGAAGAAACGAACCAGAACTCCTAGAAATGTCCAATATTGTCCTGACTTCTGGCATTTTCACCACAAAAATACTTCGTTTTAAACTCTGTTTGGCATCTCTAAGAGCTTATGAACATAGTACAGGATCAGGTTTGGTATGAGCATTCTCTTGGTTTAAAAACCTTCCAGTTTTCAGTCAGTTTCACATTTTAAACCTCAAAATAAATATATAAGCTCACTGATCCTCACTTGCCATGTGACTGCAGCAGCTTGTTTAATTGTTTTGTGCCTAACTTTACTGTAGACAAAAAGCAGATAGCAAAACTTGTGTGTAATGTAAAAGAAACCATGGCAAACCACTTTGAGCTGAAAAATGTTATTCCAGCTACATCCCCCTGCTTCACTATTTCGTCATTTGAAAATATAAATTGTAGTGATGCTTTTACACTAGTGACTTTAGAAAGTATAAAATCAATGTCTTCTCTATTTTCTGACTTTTATTAGCCTAAGAGTGGGGAAGTATAACTTTTAAAAAATACATACAACCTATTATTGTCTTTGGGCTGTTGAGAAAGCTTTGCTTTGCTTTTGCCCAGAGACATGGGAAACGGTGATGGATAGTCAGAGGGGGCAAGCCATCTCTTTTATTCCCACTGTGCGCTATACTTTGTAATCTTTATTGTGTCTGAAGCCAAACCTGAGGCATTCCAGAGCCTGGATACTGGGTGCAAGGTCCAGGCGACAGCGCTGTGGGCTGGGAGGCAAAGACCCAGTGCCAGAGGTCAGAGTGGGGAGCAGGAGCCCAGGGATCTGTGTGTGTATTTTCCTGCAGTTCTGGAGCTTGTGCAAAGCTCTGCCCCAAAAGAAATAGAGTACAAAATGCGGCCAAGGCGGAGGGAAAGCCTCTTGCGTTCCCTTTGCACTGGTTAGAATTGCTGCAAGAGGCAGCGATCGCCCCCTTCTTGTTGTGACCATGCGTTGTTTCTCCACCAGCCAGGTGTGGATAAGGATGCTTTTCTGCATTCCAGATCTGTGGCTGAAAATTTAAGTGACTTGTTAGTGATGTTGCTCAGATATTTGGATCCCGCATAAATAATACATTGATAATGGTTTGTTCTTTTGCTTTGGTTTCTTTTCAAGCATTGTCAACTGTTGTTCTAAAGTACATTAAAATGCAGAAGGAATATTTTGCAGTCAGGTACGGCTCTGTTAGAGAGAGGTAATGGGAAGAAACAAGCTTCAACAGATAGGCAGGCAGTCGTCTTGATCGTACATATGTTTTAACTTGTGGAAAGACAAAAATAGTCTTCATGCCAGAGCTGTCTAAAAACTCACTGAGTTGTCATCTCAATAAACTATCAGTCAGGACCTTTGTCATTTTGTTGCTGTCTCTTGTGTGGCTTTATTCACCTCTCCCTGCACTTGATTGTAGGGGAAGTCAAAAAAGTCCTAGGTGTCTTTTTTATTTTATTTTATTTCCACAGAGCCTTAATCTGTTTTACATCTGTGTGTGACTGCAGAAAGGCAAGAAAGGGTGAAAATGGATCAATCCACAGTAAAGCAGTGGGAGAGCTATTTAGTACTGTTGAAATAACTCCTGTCCTGTCCTGACAGATCTCAGCACTAGAGCTTCAAAACCACTAGCTACAAAACTAGAGAGTTTTTTCAAGTGAAGTACTAATATTCCCTCTTGGTACATTTCTGAAATCGTACATATGTAGGTTTACTAGAAGTATTTAGGAGAAACAGCTGGACATTACAAGAAAGCTGTCTTTTATACTTAAACATTTTATATGACCCAGTTCATATTTATAGCATATTTTCCTTAAGCTTTCCTCCTTCTAGCCCCCTTCCCATCAATCTTCTGCGTTTTGCATTCACATCTAAACATAAATTCAAATGAGAGGTCAGGAAAGATTGAGCGCAGGATTTTTGTCAGTGCTAAGGGCCCGATTCTGCACTCCTGACAAATAGTCTGGAGTCTAATAAACAAAACAATTAGAGACTCCCCCCCATTGCCTGGATGAAGGATCAGTCTAGCGTGGGAGAAACCCTCAGGACTCCCGCGCTGCCATTTTATATTTCATTTACACAAATAAAATATGGAGACTTGTGACTGCCTCATTTGTATCCACAAATGTTTTTGCAACCGTCTTCGAATTACCCCTTTTGCAGCATCACTAGTGTGAATAGCCTCCTTTAGGATTGAGTTACTTGTACAGCATGTCTTGGTCCAACAGAACATTGGTAAAACACTGTGTTACCTCTGAGTCAACTGTGCTCAGAGTAGATAAACAAATATCCCTGAAGTCACCGCTGTTATTAGATCATTGTCTGGCCAATGCATAGAGAATATGGAGAGTCCTAGGAGGACTTTTTTTCTCTTATTCTGTCTTTCAATCTGTGGGGCTGAGCAGTTGACTCTAGTCTTGGACTGAATCGAGCATTTCAATAACTTGTATTTTAATCAAAATCAGACATGTATGTGTATGTATTTTCCTGCTACAAGCCCAGAAGTCTTTTCTGCAGGGTATTTTGGAATTATGGTGCTTAACGGGTGATGTGGTGCCTTCTGACGTTCTGAGACAGTATTTATCCTCATTACAAAAAAATATGTCATTATTGCTGGGCTTTAAACAGTATAAACTAATCAAGTAATAGGTTGCTACACAAAAGCTGTTATGAGTATCAAGAGTCTAAGCATAACAAATGTCCATATTTTGTAGAAGAAAATACGTAAAATAAAAAACAATCTGCTGTCTTGCCTGGCTTCATAAAAATTCAGCTTCTCCCTCAGTCCCTGAAGTAATTGTTTTCAAGTAAAGAGCAGGCTGCTGAAAGTTGCTCAGCCAAGCCTATGCACTTATAATTTGGTATATGCTTGAGTATAAAAACTGTGTTACTGTCTTCTGTGATGACCATAGCCATACAGGTGTGACATGATGAGACAAAATTAATTGCCTTTTGCTAAGCAGCCTCTTCAAATGGGGCTGATCTAACCCCATCAAGCCAAGGGACCAGCAGCTGGGGTTATCATTCCCCTTTTGTTCTTGAGCTTTCGGAGGGGGAAGACGCTCAGCTCAGCTGTTTGGGATTCACCAGTCGCTCATTGAAGAGTCTCTAGTCCAAAGCAACCTGAAGAGCACATCAGGATGATACACTCTCTCTTACTTCTTTGGGTTAAAAATGACAGTGTATTTTCCTGGTGAACTTGTTACATAGCCCCAGTTGCAGTAATCCAAATTGAAGGTACTAAAGATGTAAATGTGGGGTTGTTATTCCAGCAGGAGAATCGAGACCACAGTGATTGCTTCTGCTCCAGCGGATGGATTCAGTAAGACCCGAAAGCAGCATCATATTTTAACTCTCCTGGAGAAAGAGCCCGCCAAAAGAAGGTGAGCCTGTGTACTGCTTCATTTTTCCAGTGTTTTCTCCTTTTACCCAGTATTGGCTTGTCAGGGTGTGTTTTAAGCCAGCTGTTCTTCATCCAGATTCCAGTCTCCTTCATGCACTAAGAGGTCTGGAAGACAGTACTGGCTGTGTGGGATGAAAAGGATATGTCTTGGCATATTGCTGGGCTATTAGTCCATATCACTGCACAGGGGTCCCTAGAGAGGGCAAATGATAAATAGACTGGACAGTGTTCAACCAGTTAGAGCAAACTGGGACTAGCCGGTAGCTGGTGAGGTCCTTGGCACTGAACGCAGATCTCCTGAGGGTGAACCAGGCTCCCCGGGTCACGGAGCTTGTGGACTTCCCAACCTGCTGTTCCAAATCAAATAGATTTTTTTTCTTTTTTTTCTGGGATAAATAAATCATACAATTAGAAGCAAAATCAAGCTGTGTATAAATTCCATGAGCCAACCAAGTGGAAAATCTGACACAGGGAATGTATCTATTTACTTTTCATTTTTAAGAGTAGCAAGACTTTCCCTCACAAATACAGTTAATCCACTGGTCTTCAGCTTTTCAAAACAGAAAACCTGTGATGCATCTGCCTTAAGACGACTCAGTAAAAAGATTTATTTGGTTACCTTTGCCTGCTGATGTCAAACCACCCCATGTCGGGTTTTGCCTGGCTGTATGAAGTTGCGTGAGATCTTTCTTTGCTACAAACCCAGCCTGCAGCTGTGCAGAATACCGCCAGGAGTGGGATGCAGACATCTAGTCCTGCCCTTTCCAAGGGAAAAAAATCCCTGCATTACAGGTTGTGGATGCAAAGGTGAGATTTGGAAGGATAAGTGCTGGAATAGATGGTTCATTGGCACCTCTAGCTGGCCCGGGACAGGAGAAGGCCAGGCTGGCTTCTTTGAAGGGCCCTTTCCTGGGTTTGTCTTCTGGAGCTCTCTGCTCGACGCTTATCCCCTAAGACTGGGTGGTGGCATGAATGCCACAGGTTAGCTCTTGGATAACATATAGCTTGTGTCTGAACCGCTATTAGATTTAGAAAACAGAATCATTTCCCAAAGCCCAGAGGGAGCAGAAGGGGAAGAAAAAAGAGAATGGTTCTTAAAAAGTCTTATGTTTCTCTTTGGAAGAAAATTACCATCATCTATCTTTCCTTTCTTGCAAGCTCCTGGAACCTACTAGTACTGCCCTGCTGCTGGATTTTCAAACTTCTATTTTGCTGAAGAATATCCCTCTGATGCAGGTGCCAGTGTCATTTATCAGAGGATGATGTCAACATTCCTGTGTCATACATGACAAATGACAGCAGAAAGGAGTGCCCCTTGAATTCCCTTACTTTCACATGGCTCTTTCCTCTCTCTGGTTAAATGACATTTTATTTCCTACAGTGTTTCAGTTTAGACTTCTGTTGCCTCTGGAGAGAGGGTACGTTCAAATTGACTCAGAATGAGTGATTAGTACCAGGCACTGAGCTCCAAATTCAGTATTAGTTTAAATGCAGTCTCACAGCAATGGATGTAAATTTTGCTTTCATGCTTTTGGGGCAAATTCTGCCTCATCTCACACCTCAGAAAATGCCAGAGAGCTTTTCTGAGGTATTCCCAATAGCAGAGCTGGATGGATGTGCAAGCACGCCCCTCATCCTCTGTTTCTAATGCTTTTAAAGAGATGGCAGATTTTGAGTCGATGACAACTGCCGCATTCAGAAGTGTTTGCTTTGCTGAACATGTACCTGTTCCTGTACTGGTGGGCGCTTGGCAGCAGAAATCCGTGCCTTGGCCCTGGTCTGTATGTGAGCCTGATTTTAAAGGTAATATAGAAATTAATTGTTGGCATCCAGAGACATGCTCGATAAGAGGAGCAAAGCAAAATAAAAGCTTGGTAAGAAAACAGAAAGGACAGAGCACATATGCTTCTTCTAATCCTCTTTTTCTTCTGCTTCTTTCTATTATTCTTGCTGGTAGAAGGGATTTGGACTCTTCTCTCTTAAGCCATGCATGTACAAAAAGGACTTTATTTTTAACTCATGTCAAAATCCTTTCTTGGACCCGGCAGCTACAGTTTTAACATGCTAGCTGACTGCAGTCACCCAGAGAGGGGAGCTTAGGCTTTATCTTGACCAGTAAATGCCTGTTAAAACCGCTCCTGCTTTGACTAGCGCTTGTTAAAATATCAGTATGGACAACATGTGTTTTTAAAACCACACACCTGTACTCCTAATGACAGCGAGGCCTTGGGGGAGGACGTGATTCACAGGCCCGCTGCTCCCTGTGCTTTCCGCCCACTCAGCATTTGATTATAGTTTATTTTCTTCTGCTCAAGCATGCATGGGGCTGCCAACCCTGTGATTTTTATTTTGTTTTTTGATACCAGGCTTTTAAGCTAACCAGGAGCCTGGCTTGGCTTTGTTCAGCACCCAGTGAAAGGGCTGGATTTTCAAAAGAGTTTAGGCCTCGGCAGCAGCCAGGGCATGGTTTGACATGTGCTTAAATAACACCCCAGAAAAGCGAGCCGGTGCCATCCTGCTCTTGCCTTGCACTGCACCAGTCCAAACACTGAGGCAGATAAACAAGGAATTATCTAGAGGAACTGATCCAACTGAAGAGAACCGTACATAACTTGATTTTTCAGTGGTGCTGCCGTTTAGTCATCGGATTTCACACCTTCCCTCTAAAATCAATAGAAACTCTGAAGTCCACAAGCAGCTTTGTTGAGTTTCTGGATCTTTTCTTGGAACAGAACCGATTAAAAAAAAATTCAACTATCTTACAGATGTTCCAAACAACATCTCCAAAAGAACAGGCTTGTTCCCAAGATCTGAGGGAGATTTAGGGGTAGGGTAGTAACAGCAGTCATTTAGATGAACCCCATTCCTTATATGCTCAATTTAAAATTTATGCACAAGTTTGCATTAAAAAGAGAGGAGAATTATATCTGCATGTGACTTGTACTGAAAAAAATGATGAAACTAACTGAAAATGGTGTAGTTCTGGGGCAAACTGGGAGTAAGGCAAGTTCCTTGCATTAGTGGTCAGGGTAGAGGGGATCACTCACTCATGAATGCAGAAGTGACTCAGATGTTTTCATACATTTATATTTTCAAAGGCTTCTTCAGAAGGAATAGATTTAGCAAAATACCTCTCCTTTCTTTTTAATATGAGAACTGAACTTTTTTTTTTTCTGCACACTTCTAGTTTTTCCCCAAAGCAGGGGTCCATTAGCTCCAGGCTCCACCAGTCCCAAGGGCTGTGATCTTATCTGAGGCTGCCAGAGATTATTATACACATCACTGTCATGTTGCTATGTTGTTGGTGGGGTTTTTTCCCTTCTGCTTCATTTTATTTGTTTTCTACAGGTGAAAAAAAGAGGTAGTAGGGTTTTTCTAGCCCTTAGACATGTAATCTGAGACAAAAAGGCCTCAATTTCTCTCACTCTTCTCTTGCAGCTCTGCCAGCTGAAGTACTATTTTTCACAGGATGAATTGCTGATATTCCTCCTTATGCAAACTAAGAGCAGCAACTGAGTCTTCCAGTCTGTACCTGTCTTAACTCAGACAGGACCAACATTAATATTCCTAATGGTAAAGCTTTCATTTTGGTTTCTTTTCCATGCTCTAAGATATATTCCTCATTCTCTAGTTACTGATATATTTCTGATGTGCCCAGCAGGTAACTTCTGGGAGTCACACTAGGTCAAGCTTACTTTAAAAAAGGGAAGAAGGGTAAAGGGAGGAAAGGAAGAAAACTGTTAGTTTCTTATTTCTTGCACTCTAAGCTTTATTCAGTATTTCTGAGTGGTTTTTTGGGTCCACAGTGGTTTCTTTAGTAAAGCCTGTTTACCAAAAAACTGCCACTAGTTTCCTTTGCTTTTTACATGGCTTAACTCTAAAGTGACACAGAATTTTTATAGTTTATGCCCTAAATTGCTGGGACAGATTTATTCATTTATCTAGATTCCTTAAGGCAGCTTTCACAGCTCTGGAGAGCCAAAACTCTTGTGTTGAAGGAGTTGTATGGTGTTGGTGAGGAAGGAGGTGATAGTGAGGAAGCGGTCAATCCTTCTCCAATTTACGGGCTGTACACCAAAATTTTCCTATGGCTGAGAGTCACTGATCAGGTACAGAGACACAGGCAGAAGTTTGCAGGTATAAGGTGATGGAAGCTGCCCAGGGGATCACAGTTTTGCAATACCTGATGGGGTTGGAGTGCGCATGCAGCTGCATCCCAGCTTAGTCCTGGAATACCATTTTTGGCAGGTTTTGCTGACTTAGAGCATCCCACCGCTGAAGATCTGAGTTACCCAGAAAGTTTTGCACCAACACCGTTCTGGTGCCAAACACGTGATGGAGTCTTAGCATGGGAGCTGCGCTTCATCTGCTTATCAACATCGTGAAGCTCAAGAGTCACTGCTTGGCCGTCGCCATGCTGGAGGCTAGGACTGGCTTTCTGACGTGGTTCCTGATGTGTCACCGCTGCTGAGGCTGTGCCCAAGCATGACCACTGGGTAAGACAAGGGTGTAGAGGGACTCAACCAAGTCAGCTGATTTGAGGCAACTTGGAGTAGGAGTCACAGTGACCAGCACACGGTGTAAGGAAAGTTTAGGAGGTGCCAGAGAGCGCCATTCTGGAATTGTGCCCTTCTGTGTGCCTAATGGGGACCCTCGGTCAGAGCAGGATTTAAATCCCCCAAACTTGGGGCTCAAAGTACCAGAGCAGGGTAAATCCTCCATGAAACATAGCCTCAGGAGGAGGAAAAAGTATGTCCAGGCTTATATAAAATAGAGTGATTGTCTGAATGCTTTTCTGAGGTGTGTGAGATGTGGCATCTGCTTGGCTGGAGGGGTTCAAATTCACATCTCATGACTGTCCTAACTAGCAACTACACCTTATGCTAGCATGAGCAGCACTTTGTTCTTTATCTTTGTTCTTTGTGTTCAGCACAGTGCTGGAGGATGCAGTCAAAGAATGGCTCATCTCAGTTCAACCTGGATTGGTGATACAATTTCCTTTGGCTCTTCAGTCTAATTGAGTTTGTGGTCTCAGTCTGATGTTTGCAATATGGAAAAATGACTCCATTATTTAATGTAAGTTGGACTTCCAGCAGTGAGCAGTAATGATGACAGAGGTCTATTTTCTCCCCTGTACCCCACTGCGTCATGGCTGCTGCTCTAGCCCCTAACTCGCCACCAAAATCCACGATGAAGTATTGCAGGTGTAGCTGTGCTGATGCTGGTGTATACACTTGGATGGAATAAGGGTTGTGAATGTCAGTACCGCCAGTTCCTCACCAGCATTGTTTTATTTTCGGGAGCACCTAGAGGCTTCATCTGAGTTCAGGGCCTCAACATGTTGGACAAAAAAATAACTAGAGATTAGGTCTACATATGAAGAGCTTGTACTCTGAAGAAGCAAAGCAGGCAAAGGTAAGAAGATAAACAGAACAGTGGAATGATTTATCCAGGGTCACAGGGCAGGTCACTGGTGAAGCTAAGATCAGAGTCTGTATCTCTTGGTTTCTGCCAAGCCATCACGTAGAACACGTTCACAAAAAAGGAATGTTTTAGACACGTGGAAATTGCAGGAGTTCACTAGTATTGAAATACATCAGTTTAGAACAGGAGTGTTAAAGATTAACCTTAACAGCCCTCCGTTTCTGCTGTCACTCAGTTCTTCAGTATGTTCCAAAACCTTGTACAGTTCACCAGCTCTTCACCTTGGGGTTTCCTCTGCCTGTTAACGATACAAAGGCTTCCACAGGACAGCAGCCTCTTATGATGGTGACCTTTTATTTGCCCACATCTTCAGGGAGATGGCAGATAATGGGAGGAAGTCAGATATGTTTAAAATATACTTAGTTTTAACAGCACTGAGACACTTAACTTGTCAGCAATCCAATTATTAATCAGATTAATGGACTTTTATAAATCCACGGCATCCTTAGGACAATTGCTTGGTTTACATTTTGTGCATACAGAACAAGGTTTCTCATGAGGTATGAGAACTTCGATATGAAAACTAAAACTGAGAAGTGATCCTCAGCTTACTCTGCTACCACACCTTGCATGTTAGAATGCTGATCATTGCCTGCGCAGGACCATCGTTTAATTATGTTTTTTCACTTCTGAGCTTAATGCTATTGAAGGAAATCCATCAGCATTTAATTAAGGACTAAATACAGTCAGTCCTTCTAGCTGGTTCAGTACCCACTTAGATTTGATACCTAGACAGCCAAAAAGGGTAGCAGTGGTAACAACATTAAAGAAGGTTTTATAAGAGAATGGGAATCTAATTTGTATCTGGAAATTAAATTTATATCTGAGATTTCAGAAACCCATTTAAGAGATATTGAACCCCCATCTGTATTAGGAAGTAATGGCAGTAAGTCATCCAGTTAGGTCGTTCGCCTTCTAGATGAAATAACTTTTTCAAAATAATTTCTAAAGTTTCTGATTTTAGTCCAGGGGTGCCCTGGAACATATTGCGATGAAACAAAAGCAGCTCATGCTGCATACACAACTTGACATGTCCGTTTCTGATCAAGCAATGCTGTATTCTGTGTGTAGGTTTTCATGCTAATATTCTACTTTATAAACTAGGACTTTTAAAATTAATTTTGTAAAATTCAAGTTTTCAAAAGGAAACTAAGAAATAACATTTGAGTTCTGACTCTCACAAAGAAGGCAGGTCCAATGCAAATTGTGTGAAAGGAAACAAAGAGTTATTCCATTTCAGTTAATTTTTAGGTCTGATCTGGAGATGTGTGTGTGTTCAGAATAGGACGCCATAGAAGTCACTAATGTCAGTGTCTTGATAGCAGTTTCCCCTTGAGTGGGGATCATGAACAAATGAAATTACCACAAGCTTTAATATTGATTTAAGAAGGTGCAGGCAGGGGCTCTAAGGACTGCTTAGCATTAAGCACACACATAAGTGCTCTCCAGAAGAGTTTTTTTTTATATCAGACACTATGTAAGTAAAAAGGAAAAGCATATTTGTATCTGTGTGCGAATGAACCTGTTAGGTCATAAAAGCAAAGAACTAGGAAATACCACGTTGGTGAGAGACCCTTGAAGAGAAGCAAATAATAGAGGTTTTATTTGTAACCTTTTCAGATTACCCATTTGAACTTAATTATAACTTGTTTTTTACTTCAGCATCATGCTACTGAAACCTGCTTATACTTTTTAATGCATTTTGTCTCATTATGTATTTCATATCGTTGGGTTTGCTTTCCTGCTGCAGGAAGGCTCATGGGAGCTTTTAGAGTAGAAATAATAAATAACTGACTTCTCTTAAGAAGCCGTTAAACTTTTTCCTTACTAGATGAAGTAAACAGGTATCATACCTGGAAATGCAAAGTCTTTGTCAAGTTTGTGTGTGTCTTTAATCACAATATATATTTCCTCTGGCATTATTTATTAGTTTTCTTTGTAGTTTTGTCACAGATTTTACTTGCCATTTCAATCTGAAATAGCCATTAGGTTTTTTTTAATTCTCTTGGCAAGAGGTGAATCTGTACTATTTGCTGATTTGTTTATTACTGTCTGGAAACTTAATCCTGCTCAAAGTCAGAGATTTTAAATATGTCAGATCACCTTAAAGCTACACACTAGTTGTATGGGTGACATATGTGTTCAGAGAAATTCATTTCAAGTACTACAAATGAGTCCTTTAGTAATACCCAGGAGTCATAATGTCTGTGACATAATGAACCCTCCTAAATTACAGCCTACACTAATTAGATCAGTTATTGCTACATTCCAAACCCTGAAACAATTTGTGTAAAGTGGTAGTTACCTGTAATGAACAGACACATAGCCGACTGTCAGCAGCCTTTTTCCTTCTCTTACAGGGACTGTACCGACAGCTCTTTGCATCTGTGTCACCAATGGCACTATCATCAGGGAGGGACTTTATGACATCCAGAAGTAGAGTGACCTCCTTGGGAAGGGACAGTGTCCCTATGGAATTAAACATTTAGAAGGCTTTGATCTCATTTCCTGTGTCATTTATGTATCTATTCTTCAGCTACTTCTCCATGTATTATATCTTGTCTCTTCATTATCTCTTTAATCTCCTTTAGGTGTCCAGTGATTATTTATTATTATTATTTCATTTACATAAGGGAAGATATTTGTTCTTGCTCCCTCGTCTTTGTGCTCTCTCCTGCTCATGCAGAAAAAAAAAATAGCAAGCTGGGATGACATTTCTGACCGAAAGGCACGTGAATCTCAGTGGGGAAAAGCTGTTCTGGACTCTGTGCCTGAGCAAACTACTAACAGTAATTTTGCTGAGAATAGATAGCAGCAGGAGACCGCTTATATACTTGGACATGAGTCAGGTAACTTGATTTTTCGCTGTACCAATTGGTACAAATCTATAAACAGTACAAGCTGCTTGCTAATTAGCTGATATTGCAGAATTGTAAAGGGGAGCAGAGGAATGTAGAAGTTTTTTCACAAATTGATTCTACCAAGGAAAGACTTAAAAAAACAAAATCACAATAGCAAATTGTTAAAAAAGCAAAGTGCGTGTTTCTAAACACAGGAAAAGACTGGCCACACATATGACACTCAGTTCTTTTCTTTGCTTGTTTTTTTATTGGACATTTCTCTAACTTTCAGATCCTGTGTTCTGTGCTGAACTGGCTTGATTTTTGACTTTCCTCTCACCAGAGGATCAACTTCATGCAGAACTGGTGTGGTCGGGTGCTTGGATCAGGATGGTGTCAGCGATCCTGGGCCATGGAGTGGCTGCTCCAGAGCATCCTGGGGAGGGCCAGTTGCTGGGGACACGGCAGCATCTTCCTGGAGTCACCTGAGTTGGAAACGGCCTTGTTTTGGTCTGGAGCACCCCTCTGCCTTCTGCCAAGCCATGATCCTGCCTAATGCGAGTCTGTCAGGTGGTGGGGCCTTAAACCAGCTATACCGGCAGAAAAAAAAATGAACGAGAAACATCTGAGAGTGGAGGAGCTTGGCTTCTCTCTGTGCTGCGGAGCCCTTCACAGAAACCCTTGGTCGCCGTCATGCTTGTGGCCAGTGGTTTTGGACACACTTGGTTCAAAATCAAAATGTTCTCAAGAAACGGTCTCACTTTCTGGAAACTGCAAAATGGGCTTGGTTCTTGATTTTGGTTCTTTTGCCTCACATACATACATCTGTGTAATGAATGTGTTGGAGTTCAAACTATATATCACATTGTCATAATGCAGGAACCCCCTGAGCTGAGCTGTGAGCTGTTTCCATCTGCCTTGCTTAATTACACAGACTCGGCTGGCTGGTCTCCCAAAGCCTGGACCACAACGTTATCCAAAACTCACCTTTGCACCCACCTCCCTTCCAACTGCAGACTTGTGCCTCTTACTTCTTCCCTGCAGCTGGGGGTGTGGGATGCTCGTTTTGCTTCAGGGATGTTTTTTGCGTGGATGACACATCCTTTTCTCCTCTCTCATGTTATTTTTAGGTGTCTCTCTTTTTTTTATGTAATGTCACCTCTTTGTCACAGTTTGCTCAGCACATTAAGTGCGTCAGGAAGGGAAGGTACATCAAAAGAAAATGGCTTTTTTTCACTTTTATTTAAGATCAGCAGCTGATCTTTTCTAACTGCTAATCTTTGAAGGCCATCCCATGACCAACCTCTCAAGGTTTTGTTCAACAGAAAGTTCCTTGCTTTTAAGTATTTTACTAATGGGAGGCCTGTTCTTGTTGCTAGAAGAGGTCACAAATCCCTCTGGATAATTTACTCATGATCTTATGATTTTGTTCACAATTTACTCTGCAAGCAGCCGTGGCTTCACTGCTTCTGTCTTTGTGATTTGTAGGGAAGGGTTTTTGTGTGAGTAAAAAGTCTCTACCTGTTACTACTTGGCACATGAGCTGTTTTTCTGGGCAAACACTGCTGAGTGCTGCATCCAAGTAGCCAAAGCACCTCTGCACAGTTTTGTTTCATATTTCCAATAGCATTTGTAAAATAACCAGCAAAGAACCTGCAATACTTAATGAGCTGACAGGCAGGGAAAGGTCAAAAACAAGCAGGAGACCTGTTCTGACTCATTCCTCCTGGACTTATAACTTGTTTCTTACAGACCAAATAATACTTTTCTTTTATTAAAAAAATAAAAAATAAAAAAAAAAATTAAGAGATGACAGGCTGAAACTGCCTACTTTCCTTTCAGTGTCAGAAGACATAAATAGTTTTAGTCTGCAGTGGTTTCTGATTGAATATCCTTTTGAAGTAATGATAGCTATAATTTAAAGGAACAGTTAACATATTTTCTTCTCTCTGTGACATTCTTTGATGCTGTAAGTATAAATCTGCTTAAAATAGCTACGGCTATGCCTGGGTGGACTACCAGGATTTTTGGAGGTTCTGCCTCTAATTGCCATCATATGTACCTAATATCACAAACCCAACTGCCTGATGACAATGTTGCTGCAAATACTTTCTTGACATAAGAAGAAAGGTAAATTCAGAGGTGCACATTAAGTTTAAATTGTTTGCTAAGACTAAAACTTTTGCAAAGAAATTCTTTTTAATTAACATAAATACTGTTCCAGGACATCTTGGCCTCGACTGTATATTCAGCTGGTAAGGGGTATTATATTATGATCTAATACAGCATCAGAAAATCACTGACTTTTAGAGGCAATTACAAAAATATTTTGGTATAATGTAATTTCAGACTTTGTCGTTGCCTCACACAATATGTATATACTCAATCAAGTAGATTTTTTTCTTTCAAAAGAGTTGATGTTACTTAAAAAATATATATACAGTTTGAGGGTAAGTGGAGGCTCATGGGCATCTTTATCTGTTAATTCTGTTAAATCTTTCGCTGTCTGCAATTCTGTCCAACAGCTCGTAGTTTTCATTCTGTACTATTGCAGCTGGAATAGAAGCTGAGAGTCTGAGTATATTCACTATAAAAGCATGTTAGTATTAGCCTGGTGCACTATGTAAAATAGTGGAAAGACACAATGCATTAAATATTAAATATTTTTATTAACTTATTCAGCATTTTCTGTTTTAATAATAAGCTTTTAATTATTTCAATGAGTTGTCATGTTTATCTTTTGGCATAAGGGAATAGGAATTATTTTTAAAAACCCTACAGAGACACCTCCCTCAGGACAAAGTAAGAAGTACCAACTCAGAGAGCATGTTTGTGTGGATGGGAAAGAAGCTGGACAGATGCGAAAAGGGAACGAGACAGATTAAATTAATAACTATAATGTTGTAAAGCCCATCAAGATGAGTGTTGCAGCAGTTTATTGTTGAATATACTTTCTCTGGTTCTGTGTTTTCCCTTCCAGTCAAGACCACCCAATCCCACCTGCCTCAATTGATAGGACATACTCTGCATTTTCATGACCTGACGCTTTCTCCTGCTTACATGAACTTCAAATCCGTGGTAGCTCCACTGACTTTGAAAGTAAATGTATAACTTTATAAACAAGGTAGGTCAGAAACAAGAAGCAACCTTGCTGCTGCAGCAGGCTGCTCAGCAAGGGCCAGTTTCTTTCCCTTCCGTGATAACTACAGTACAAGACAATTTGCACTGGTGTCACTGCGATTCTCACAAGTGCTCCGGATCTCCGGTGCCTCTCACCCTTGTTTATCACCGAGCAGCAGCAGAATATACTCCTGGTTGGTTTGGTGGTGTGATGAGTCATTCTTCTGCACAGCTGAGAGAACTCAGGCCTGTACTTCTGGGGTATAAAATGACTGATAAGCAATTCTGCCTTTCTCCAGCTCTCAGATGTAACTGAGATATGGAAGGATGAGGTTTCAGCTTCGTGGCTCTGTTCCTGGTCTCTGGCCTTTCACTGTATGCAAACTTGCGGTCTCACTGCTCAGGGAGTTGATTTCTTCAGAAATTCTTTGGAGATTCAAAGTGCAAATAGGACAGCACGCTAAGTTCTGTCCCTGAACTGATCGTGAAAAATTCAAATAAGTGGATGGGAAAGTCTTTAACTTCTTTGTTTGCTTCCAAAAGGCATTTTCTTCAATCTGGCATGATAAGGCAAGAACTGCTTTTGTTGTTCGGACAAGCAATCATTCATCCAGCTCTCAAAACCCTATTTGAAGAGACTCAATCATCCATCCCGCCCAACAGCAAGGTGTCAGCTTCAAGATTACAGGCAACGATGGACAGGTTTTGGTGTCTCCTGGCACCTTCTGGATTGATCTTGAGAAGACAGTGGAGAGAACTGTGATGGCAAAGAGGTCAGGTTAAAGACAGCCTGGCAAACCAACAGTAAATTGGAAGGTCACTGATGACCTGTCCCTCTCAGGAACGAAAGGCTTGTTGAGGCAGGGAGTTCCCCCATGGTACCAGTAAATAATTAAGACTACGCATTGGTGTGGCTGGGGTCATGTTTCTCTGCAGAAGAAAGAGCTGAGTGGGGCTTAAACTAAGCAACAACAAGGTGAGTAATGCAGATTCTTATGCTAACAAGAAAGCGTTTCCACAGAGGAAGTGGAGTCAGTAAGGAAAGATAAAGGATAGTCCTCCACAGAAGATTCAAACTGCTCCAGATTTATTTATTTTTAAGGATGGTTTGTATAACAAACATGGACCTTCAGGAAGAGCAACATGTAAAGGTTGCTGACCTTTAAATGAGGTATGGCAGATGGTTGAAGAAAGTCAGCCAGTGAAACCACACCAGCCATGAGACAATGAGAAAACAGACAGGTACAGAAAAAATAATTGTTTGATGCATTTTTGAGGGGGAAGTTCTAACTGTTTAAGCATCTGCTTGATGAAAGATAACCACCTGCTCAAGACCAGGCCTGTGGAGGGCGGTGGACTGGAGGCTGCTTGTGGGCAGAGGATACACCAAATGTACAGCAGAGACCTGGCGATGCTGCAGGTCAGGGGACAAACCAGGTCATGGGGGGACATCAGTGAATGCACAGGTGCACCTGGGACCATCGGTACTGTGAGACAAAGAAAGGCAACAAGTTTTCCAAAACGTAAGTATTTTCTGAGAAGGTGTTTTGCTTCGCTTTTAAACAACTGGTTTCGCTCCAAAATCCTTCTGTTTCTTAACAATATCAGGCACCATCCAGACCACATTTTTATTGATCTATTGTATATTTGCATCTTACAGCACACATTTCTAATATCTGAGAATGTGAATTTGAAATGGCAAAATTACAGCAATAAATTTACAAAAGGTTACTGGCATCAGTCCACATCCAGTACAGCTTGTCTTAAAGGAGCAGATTGAAAACCAGTTATGTGGTTGCAATAACACTGAATGTTTTGATGACAGAAAATGCAGAGTGAATCACTGCTGACTCTGCGTGCCCTCTCGCTCCAAACAGTGATATATTTAATTATTTTTGAGTGAGTAGATAGAACAGACTGGGAAACTCCTGAGATTTTGGAGAGCTGAGGGTTGTGCGTGAGAAGGTGCAGATGCACACCTACTGCAGCTCTCCTACTGGCAGGACTTTGTTCATCTGTTCATCAGCAGGACTGAGCTCAAATGTTTAAATATCCTAGCATGTTAAAGAAAACACTTGTGATTTTCGTGGTTAAAAATTGTGGGCTTTAGCAGTTACAGAGGAATAAAACCAAAAATACTGTGAAAGTCAAGCAGAATCCTGTGCCTGGGGTTAACTGCTAACCCATGTCCTGCTCTTTTTTGTTTGGAAAATGTGTTTCTCAGCTGTTGTTGCAGGGCCTGGATGGTGATTTTGTTGAAGGCAACGGGAAGAGTATCTTCAGTGGATCAGAATCCGGCCTTATTTCTGCTTGCCCCAGGCAAAATGGGAAATTATCCTTTGTATTTTTTTTTCATATTCCTGAAAGTTCTCAAGCCAGCATTGTATGGTTTTCCTCCTTATTTCCCTTTGTTCCTATTTGAACATCTGTCTGAAGCAGTGTATTACATACTAATTTGTTCTGAGGTGTTTTTTTTTTTTTTGGCGTGGTTGGGTGTGATTACAGTCTTCCACTTCATTTTTGTTAATTTGCTTCATTTATTTGCTTTTGATCTTTTATTGGTCCTTATAGTATATGTGTGTGTGAGAAAGCGAGCAGGCATGTGTGCATGCAAAGAGGAAAGAATTCTGCAGTTACTCCTGCTCAGTCTGCCAGCGGTCTCTAGATACACTGTGCAGAGCTGGCAGCAGGGATCTTTGCTTATATCTGATGCTTGTACATGGGCTGGCATGAACCAGCAGCATCGGCAGGGCGCTCCCAGTGTTCCCAGTGCTCTCTGGCTGGTCACCCAGTGCCCTGGTGCAGACTGGAGGCAGGGGACAGGTCCTGTGTCAGCACTAGGGTAGGACAGAAATGCATGGAGCACAAGCTTGAGCTCTAAGTTTACAGGACATCATAAATGTGTCCTTAGTGCTTATTATTTTCCTGGCGTATTATTTAGAAGGAAGTACTGTCCTACAGGCCTGGCTGGTTCCCTAGATGCTAATATGCTGTAAACAAAAAGTCATGTAGTTTTGACAGGAGCCTCTTGGAAGCAATTGTTCTTGACAAGGTATGACATAAAGAAATTTCAAGAATTCCAGCCAAATGAACTAGAAATGTTTTGATGGAAAATAATTTCAAATAGTTTAGCAGTGGGTTGTTTGCTGTCAGTTGGACTTGATTGGAGATATAAAGAAAATTGTGACTTTGAATGTTATCTAATAAACTAATTGCTCATTCTTTTGACAAAAAGAGGAGGGGAAAGGAAAGGGGAAAGGAAAGGAAAGGAAAGGGGAAAGGAAAGGAAAGGAAAGGAAAGGAAAGGAAAGGAAAGGGGAAAGGAAAGGAAAGGAAAGGGGAAAGGAAAGGAAAGGAAAGGAAAGGAAAGGAAAGGGGAAAGGAAAGGAAAGGGGAAAGGAAAGGGGAAAGGAAAGGAAAGGGGAAAGGAAAGGAAAGGGGAAAGGAAAGGAAAGGGGAAAGGAAAGGAAAGGAAAGGGGAAAGGAAAGGAAAGGGGAAAGGAAAGGAAAGGAAAGGAAAGGAAAGGAAAGGAAAGGAAAGGAAAGGAAAGGAAAGGAAAGGAAAGGAAAGGAAAGGAAAGGAAAGGAAAGGAAAGGAAAGGAAAGGAAAGGAAGAGTGCAGGTCTCAGAAACATGCTGTTATTTACTGAAGCTACTTTTTTTTTTTTTTTAGCTGGTACTTTTCTGGTGCCTTATTGCAAATGAAAAGTGGAATCTTTTTATTTTGCTTTACTTCCACTTTGAGCCAGATGAAAACAAACCCCTTTGGCCTGTGCCGAGGCAGTAGAACAGGGCGAAGCCGTGGTGCTGCCATCCCGACCAGCCCAGCCCTGCGGTGGGTCTCGCACTGAGACACCACAACCGAATGGTCTGGAACGGCCTCATGACTCCATCATTCTCACACCCAGCTGTCCTTTAATCTCTGTTCGGAATAAAAATACGCAAGATCACAAGCTACCGTGCTGGAAAGCTGCATCTGAGGTGTTCTGCTGTCCTGCGGTGCGGGCAGGGACCGTGGTCCAGCACGAGTCCTCTCGGTGTGGGGAGACCCAGGTGGGGCTCCAAAAGCCTGCGTGAAGCAGGACATGTGTGTGCCGCTCTCTGCTGCTCTGACCGGTGGGCTGGTCGCTGGGGTAGGGGCTGTTGATTGGCTTTCCGCATCAGCAGTCGTTCGGTGCTCCTGGTGGAGAGACTGTGGGTCAAACATCTCCCGTGATGCTCTCTTTGCTGTGTGGCATCTGCAGGCTACAGGAAGCACTGTAAATAGTTGTATTGCAAATTGAAATAAATACCTAAGTACTGCTTCTCAGCATCCAGCACTGATCTGCGATCCTTGCAGGCTGTCAGTGTGTCGTGGCAAGAGGAAGGCTCACACAGCCCCGAGCATCGTCCCGGAGCAGGGGCTGCTCAGCTGCCCCGCTTGTCTTCTGCAGAGGGACACATCTGTCTGCTGCTCTTGCATTGGATTCTCCTCCCTCCGGATACCGTACGCAGGGTAGTGTGGCTGTGGCAGAGGAAGAGTTTCACCTTTCCTTTCATTCCCTATCCTTCCTATCATAGAGTATGTTGATACATGTGTTTGCCTAGATCCTTTCCTGTAAAGATGGAGGGTAAAACTCTCCATCACATGTCATCGTTGTCTATAATTACTGTTCTGTCATTGTCCTGGAGAGGAGCTGCTTCTGTCACCCCATCATCAGCTTTCTTCTCATCTTTTTGAAGCTTCACTTTCTCTTGCAGGTACCCAGGAACAGACTGATGATAGACTCTGTGATGTTTTTTGATCTTTCCCCTCATACCCTTGGATCTTGCTCACCAATCTTCCTTGCCTTTCTGTCATTGCTAATAAATTTTCTGTCTGTTAATGTTATCTGTATGTTAATATCCCTACAGGAAAAGATACTGTTGTAGCAAATACTAATTTCAGAGTCAAGAGACATCACCTTGGTTTGGCTGGAGTGTGTTCTTTTAGCAATAGCAGTCCACACAAGTCCTCCAGGTACAAGTCTGCAGTGTTTAATGGGCAGTTAAATGGAATGATGCTGATGGAGATGTTGAGCTTATTTAGTAACAGGCTTGTATTTCTATAACTATTGTTAGTGGCCTTTGCTACAAACAGATTTGTATATTTTAGCTCTATTTAGCTATGGTCAATAAGATGCATTCTGGCCCTGCTATTGTTCTGTTTCTCAGGCAATGTTAGTCCCTGTTATTCCTTTTTTCTTGACGTATTTTAAATAAATATTATAAGAATATGTTTGATTTGTACCACCTCATCTAGAACCTTTTAAAATTCCTTCTCAAACTAAAAGCATACCACTGCTTGAAGAAAAATAAGCACAGTACCCTTATCACTCTGGTACTGTTTTCTTCTAAAATATCTCCCATTTGGAAGTCTTTACTGTAATAACTGGGATATGAACACAAAGGCTGGAATTTTCCCAAATAAGAAAGCTTTAAGACATAATTTCTTAGTACAAAAGCTTCTTTTTTGTTAAATTATATATAAGTATTTTCAGCAGGACCTCCTATGCACAACTATGCGGTGAACGTTCGTTTTTGCAATATCAGCTGAAAAGTATGCCTTCAACACCGTTTGTATTAATGTCACTGTTACGAACAAATCTTTCTTTATAGAGGGTGAGCCAGAAGTATATAGTCAGAGATACGTGCACAAAAGGCGTATCTGCTTTTTATTTTCAGGATCATCACTCTCCGTTCTCACCTCTTTGAAGATCACTGTGCAGGAACGCAAGCCCTGGATTACAGCTTGGAGAAGAGCACAGGTTGGACATGAACGCATTTTCCCCACACAAATGGGGATGCACTCATCTGTTCAATCGGTGATCCTGCCAACTCTGCGGACTCAGGGTCTTTATTTTTTTGCCCCCTTCTGCACCTTTATATCCATATCAAGAAGAATGAAATCCATCCCATTCTTCAAAAGAAAAATCTGCAGCTATAACATGTCACTAACAGCTACAGCTGAGATTTTTCAGAGGAGATTTCGGTGGGATTTGGGTGCCTGACTGCCCCAAATTCTTTTGGAAACCCTAGTCTAATAGTCCTCTGTGGGGGTGTAAAAACTGCCTTCTGTGAGGGAATGTTCCTTTTTGTTTTGCACCCCCAGGCCAGCCAGGACTCAGCACCTCAAGCCAACCAGAAGTGGCATTTCCAGCCCCCCTGCTCACAAAAGGACACGTTTGTGCCCCCTGCCAGCTCTGGTGCCCTTCGGCTCCGGGAGAAGCAACTTCAGGATCACACCACTGCTCGGGTCAGTCGCTCTGAAATATTTGGGTTTGCCTTGCCATTGCCAGTGTTCCTAAAACACTGATGGGACTGCA
Organism: Patagioenas fasciata; assembly: GCF_037038585.1. Classification (NCBI taxonomy): domain Eukaryota; kingdom Metazoa; phylum Chordata; class Aves; order Columbiformes; family Columbidae; genus Patagioenas; species Patagioenas fasciata. Next base: position 7,205,639 of record NC_092532.1, read on the forward strand.
GTCACTAAGCTTTTTATAGCTCTATTCTGTGTAAGTTAGGTGGGTTTTTCTGTCAGTTTCCCATGAAATTTTTGTAAAGGGTGTATAAGAAATGCCTGATCCAATGAAGAAAATACCAACTGATACATTTGCTTTTCGCCATACATACAGAGTTTAATTTAGCAGAGAGAAGCAACTAAGAATCAAGTATTGTTATGGTAAAATTCTTCCTTTCATCTGAAGCTATATGTGATCCCATAATACATCCAAATGTGCATGATTGTTTGTTAGAAAGTGAAAATTTTAATTAACAGTGTGGCCAGCTCTGAGTTTCACTCTCTGCCATTATCTCAGTGTATTGGGTTTTGCGTAACATGAGCATTCAGAATGAAAACCTGCATGAAATCTTCCAACTGTGAATGCCTTTTCCTTGTAAGAATTTGCTGTGAATCTCTGGAAACTTGCTAAGTCCCCAGGGGGATAAGAATTCACAGATCTAACTAACCCTGAGGGTCATGTTATCACACAGATTAACTATTCTCAACCAATTTCTGAAATTCATTAGACGGTTAAGGCTTTCTATCAACATTAGTAATGTGTACTTCCGTTTTCTACTTATTTGTCCTTAAACATATTTATTAGACCCCCGACACACAGTGACTCTCCTTCCTCTTATTAATCAGTTTCTCACATGTCCCTGAAGAAGCATCTCAATTTCACATATTCAGCTAATTATTCTTCTAATAATAATACTGTCAGTAGACAGTACCACACATTGGAATACATAGTGCTATTCCACAGCATCGCATTTGGAGAAACAGGATCAATACTTATTTGTTTTTCAACCCTGATAAAGTTTGTTTTACAGAATAAAGTAAGAGGTGTAACATTTCCCAGAAGTTAGCAATGCCAGTGATTGTGTTATAGCCTTAAAGTTGGGATTCTGTAGGAAGCCACCGAAAGTCAAATTCATCCAAACAAGGATTTTTATAATATCCAAATCTCATCTAAGGTCTTTCCTGGTTAAACTGGTGTATGCTGTGGACAATGGTTGCATATTAAAGTGGCCAGCACATTTGGGGTGAATCCCATTAGCTACCTATTTTTTGTGAAAGTAAAATCTCACAGGAGGGTTGCCTATAAATAAAAGGCTGGAGGAGGCTTCGTGTGTCATCTCTGGGTAATACAGACACCAGAACATGTGATGTCCAAAACTAATTTATCAAGCTGATCTGAAAGCAAATAAGGGCTTGTTTGGAGGTTTAGGGTTTTTTGTTGGTTTGGGGTTTTGTACTGTCATAGAACCTCCCTGTTCTGATGGTTTAGGAGCTTGTATTAGTTTCCAGGTATTCATGACTCGTTTACATCTGCTGCTTCTTATGCCAGCATTATCCTATAATTCCCAACCCATAAATTGAAATACCAGCTATGGGAAAAACTCAGCTTACCCACTGGCCCTGTAGTAAGGAACAAGTTGAAATGCCTCTGGGTACGAAGAGCATGAGGGTGCCTGGGAGGATGGCCCAGGTGACGCTCACTCTTATACCTAGGGAAACAGCTCTGAAGGAAAGTTTTATTCCTTCCCAAGCAACTAGGGCATAAATATTTTTCTCTTCCAGAAAGCTTCTGCAAAACGATAGTCTGCTTTTACACCAAACCATTTAATAAGTTTAATTAAATGGAAGCTTATGATAATTAAACCAAAAGCCTAAGGGCCCTGTTCTGTGAGGACTTACTCCTTGCATAAGACCAATTTCCATATAATTTAGACAACAAAATAGCGGAACAGTGCTCTGCCATCTAATTTATATGAAATTGGTATTCTCCAACCCAGATTTATATTACACCGTAAACACACTTCTTGTATCTTAACAGAAGTGAAATAGCTCCAGTACAAGTATTGGAGCAGAAGAGAAAGAAAAGATTTTTAAAAGGGAACCCTCCCCTTTTTTACAAAAAAACAAACCTGAATGCGCAAATTAAACCGTAATCTGATAAACTCTGCATGAGGATCAAATATCCTTAAACAAATTCTCTAACATAGCGGGTACTTTTAGATTCTTCTTTCATAACAAATTTGCATATTTACTACTTCTGGGTGTTTTCTTGAACTAATGCTTGTGATCAATGCTAGAGAAAAACCCACGCTCTGTATTTTGGAATTCTTTACCGTCTCCCTGAGTGTCCCAAAGGAACAGTACCGTGCATTATCTCCTCCACCACCTGTATTTTTATTGCACTTCAAAACACAGCTCCAGTACTACAAAGAATCGATGGGGCCTGATTCTTCACTACTTTACTCCAACTTTGCACAGCCCACTACAGACAAAGCCATTTCTCTTGCTTACAGCTGAAACGGTGGGGAAAGTCGCCAACCCCCCACCAGCAGGAAAGAATAAGCAGTTTTTGGTTCTCTCCCCATCCCCTCCTGCAGACACAGGCACCAGAGGGGGAACAGGGACCCTTTCTATCTCCTTTGCTCCCATGTGCAGCACAGCTGATAACTGAGACCTTGGTATTTGGTGGCTTTACTGCACAAGCTGCTCTGTTTTGGGACTTTTTTTAGTTTTTTAAAGAGACTGAATTTGGCGGGTTCCCCTTGCAGAGAGAGGTTCATTTGGTGCCCTGTCTTCTTCCAAAGGAAAGCAGAGGTCCCACGTTGAGGGAAGCTATATGTATAATAGCTGGAGAAAAGGTGAAAACATTCTTTTGAGCAGGCTGGACACCAAACACTCCTCTGCGCAGCTCTTCCCTATTAGATGTTGGTGATTAATTGCTCAGGGTTAGAAGATAACCAGGTCAGAGCCTTATGAGATATACACTTCCCACTGACAGTAAATAGTAGACACACGTATCTGAAGTCTATTTGTAGAAGCAGTAGAGCAACATCATCTCGTGTACTGTAAATGAGTTTATCATTTTAGTTTACGATGCCCATGCCTCTATTTCTAAACCTTCAAGACACTGAGGTGCACAACTCTGACCTGCTGTTTTGCTTGCACTACAGAGTAAATGCAAAGCCCAGGGGTTAAAACTCAGCCCAGATGAGCCAGAATTATCCCTTGTAAGACAAGGCATCTGGAAGATCTCACCCCATTGATGACTGTTTTACCTATTGGTGGGCTTTGACCCAAGCACACAGAGAAGCGTTGCATCCTGAGGGCCGTTTTTGACAGCACCAAACACGGAAACCTCTTTTCTTTACAGTCCTCAAAAGTGGCTTACAAAATATCTAAAGTATTCAAAATCTGTGACCTTTACCTCCAGGCAGAGGCTCCGTCATGGTGATCTATGTCTCTGTGGGCTTAAGGCCAGCTTACCACAACACATCCCCCAAAACCACCTGCGGGCTGGGGCTGCTGGAGAGGAGTAGGTGACTGCTGGAGGGCCCTCACCTGGGGATGCACCCGGCAAACCGCGTCAGCAGGTATGATTCAAGGTCTTTTTCTTTATTGATATTTAAAGCCTAGAACAGCAGAAAGCCAGACTCTCTGAGGAACCCATGTACCATGTCACACCGTGGTGTTTTTTATAGGGGAGATGCACATGGAACTGTCCTTTCCTGTGGGACAAGGGTCTGGCTCACCTTGGAGGTACCTAGATGTGTTTCCTCCCAGGAGGACTGTGCAGACCTGGGACTGGGTGCAGCAGGGACCGAGCTGGAGAGGCAGGTTGTGCTGCCCATCTGTTCTCCACCTCTCCCAAGGAAAAGGCCATGGGAGACAAGTTCAGCCTGTGCCTCAGAGCGTGATCCTGGCTTGTGGGCTGCCAGCTGCCCCTGGGCAGCATCTGTGTTGTTTGGTGTTTATGTCGATTTTAAAATAAACAAACAAGTAGAAATTGTTAAAGGCAGAAATGGGTTTGTTTCATTTCCCTGAATGTTTTCCTCAGCAAGGCATGGTCATTCGCCATTGCGTTTTTCCCAGGGTTACATCAGAAGGTACCAACAGTATGAATACTACCGTTTTTCACAGGAGTTAACTTCCCACCCTGTTATATTTACAACTGGGATAGCTTCTTAATATTATTAGCAAGTTTGCCTTTTCTTAATTTGACTCATGAGTTTTTAAGGTTAGAAATGTTCTTGGAGTAGACCACCATATTAGAACCTGAACCCGTTTTAAGGTTTTGTACCCAAAACTGAACCTAGATATGAAATTCGTATGCTGAGCCTTCTGTGTGCAGTGCTGAGTGCTATAGATGCAGCATTCAACCTTCTGCAACCATTATGGGAAATACTAGTATTAATTTATTGTAAGAACACTTCTGTGGAGGTCTGAGCTAGGTTTTCATGCTTTTGAATAGATTCATGATTAACAGGAAAATTTGTAAGCCCTAATGTCCAGAACACACAAATCTCTTATGTTCTGTGCTGCTGTAGATGTGGTCCTGGGATCCCCCACACACTCAACAGAAAGCAAAAAAGAGATTTACACCTCAGTTACAAAAGTCAGAGAGGAAACTTTAATATTCCTACCATGTTTTGCTGATGATGGAAGGTCCACATTTCAGACCAAGCTCAGGCCCTGTGTAAGTGTATATAACTTTCAGAGATACCAATAATATCTCCTCCCCCTTACGTCAAGTCTGAATTTGGCCCATAGTATTCGTTAAAAGGCCTAGAAAAACACCGACTTATCTTACAAGAGCAAAATAGTTCAATACAAATGAGAAATGGAATAGGCAGTGAACAGAGATGTGCAGAACTGAGTTTCTGGGCAAAAAGCAGTGCTGGTCGCATCCTGCCCAGCTCCGGGTCCAAACATCTGCTTTCAGATGTATTTCCTTAACCTGAGTGTACCAAGTAAAGTAAAAAAAAAAGTCATCTTAGTTCACATGCAGCACTGAGATTCCAAACCCCCATGATAAATAATGTACAAAGGCGCGAAAGTACAGCTCTGTTTGTGCTGGGCCTCTCGTTAGGGAGATGTGAGGGACGAGGAGCAAACGCTGCTGCAGAGCTGTGGCCCGTGTGGGGGTGACAAGGGATCAGCAGCGCCCAGGAGGTCGCAGGGCACATGGAGCCCCTCTCCATGGGCAGTATCTCATGTCCTGGCACCTCGTGCACACAGAGCCTGCTTTCTAATGTCGTTACCTTGCTGTTATTTTATACTTCCGTCCCAAAAAGCTTCAAAGTCTATTTTTTTTTTAACATATATTTATTAAAACTTTCTCGCACTATTCAAAAGAATATTTGAATGGCCACTCGAAACCCCGCTGCCTAATGACTGCCGACTTGCCGAAGAAAGGAGGCGAGGGAGGCTTTGCTTTGCGGGGTGGGGGGAGAGAAAATAAAGAGAAATCGGCCCAGCTTCAAAGGATGCATTTCCATAATTGCCCTGTAACTTTGGCAAAATAAATCTGAAGGGCTGAGAAAAGCGCAATCTCTCAGATGAGTGCACTACAAAAGCCCCAGAGATCCCCAGTCCCACTTGTTACCATTCTAATTCAGTGAGAGAATTCGGTCCCTAACCTCGGTAACAAAAGCCATGAAATCACCGTCCTCCCATTCCGATAGCCCGTTCCCAAAGAATAAGACCTTATCCTGCCTTTGTCTCCGTCCTGCCCACGGACACTCGGTACAAGTCAGGGTAGCATTAGGGGGAAGAACAACTGGGAGAGGTTTTTCCAGACCGATAATTTAAACGCAGCGTCTCGGGTCCTCAGTTGCAAAGATATGTGTTCCAACATAGCAGGGAAGATGGGGTCTGGTGCTGACTTATTTTATTGTCACAACAAGCGCTTTTTGTAGTATGTATCTAGTTGAATTTCCATAGAATCTGTCTAAACTTCTCAAATGGAACACGCACACGAGGGTTACGTAGTTCTTTTCCTTAGAAAAGGGAAATTATCCTCAACTGATTCTAGGATTTAACATTTGTCCTCAGTACGTGATCTTTACAAAAGCAATAATAGTAACTATAGATAAAATTTAAGGAGAAAGTGTCTGAAGTGGTTTTGCTGTCACAGCTACAGACCCAACTTTGTAATTCCTTAGTGAAAAAATGACTGCTGAATGTGAATAGTCGGTCTTTTACAGCAAAGGCCCAATCTCCCGTCATTTGGCCCCTCTCTGACTTTTTTATTTTCTCAATAAGACGAGCTTTTGTGGCGATGTTCAGTATGGACAATCAGGACAGCCTTATAAAGGGATTGAGAAGGGCACACAAAGGGCCGCGGCAGCATCAAAGCCGGCCTGGCAGCACAATAGAGATGACATTTTTACATCCCAGGGCTGGGGCGGGCAGGGACTGAATACTGTGTCCATAGCAGTGTCAGTAAACAATGAGCAAAGTGGGAAAGGGGTGAAAACACAAGTCAAAATCTTTTTATTGAAGCCCCCTACACATTCATTGGGCATTTTCAGCCCTGCATTTGAAAGGTCTTCCATTTACTTACTCTCCAGATTCTCCTATTTAACTAACTGACTGATGATGGCTCCATTTTGATATCCGAAGAAAAGAATGGGAATTCTTCCTGATGTGAATATATTAATTCATGAGATTTAATTGCATTTTATTGGCAGCGAAGAAAATATGAGCTGCGTGGTGCTGTTCTTAAAGGGACTCTGCCATCTTTAACACCACATTTAAGAACCGTGTTTAAGAAGCACGGGCTTTACCTGCAGTACCAGTCCTGCCTCTTGTTCTCAGAAGCAATGTTTTTATTTTAGTTTGCCACTTTCCTCCATTTAGTTTATTTATTTTTGTTTTGCATAACAAAACTAGGCTGGAGTGTTGTGTTGTTTCTGGCTGATTTCTCCTTCCATTTCTTGCGCCCAAGCACAAGGTCTCAGTGTGGTGCAAAGTACCAACAGGGAAAGTTTAAAAATGGAGGATTTATAATATAATAACCCTGGACATTCCACCAATTCAGGTAACCTTAGTGACTACACCAGATGCCAAGAGGGCAGCCATGAGCACTAAAACTTGCTTTTCCTGGCTTTTTTTTTTTTTTCCCGGGAATTACATTAAAACATTTCTGTTAGTATTGGACTATGATTTAGTACACCAGAGGAAACCTGTCTATCAAGCATAAATTTCTGACATAGTCTTCTGTAGGAACCGCTTGCAGAAGGCTCCATCTGAGAGCACCAGCATTCGCACCGCTGTTCAATACCCATCTCGAGTGTCCTTTTTCATTAAATTATTTTGGAATGGGGCTCGTCTAATCTAGAGAAGCTTGCGCTTTACCTCTCTTGGAGGTAGGTTAGGCTGCAACAGAGCAAATTGATGTTTTACTCCTTGTATCTAATTTCACATTACATCTATGTTTTTAGGCACTTAAATTTTACTGCTAAGGTATCTTGAGTATTGCATAGTCCAGTGTGAATTATACTAACGATTGCTGAGAAATTCAATAGCGTGACTCATATATTTGAGAGAGACAGACATGTTTTCCTTTCACTGTTTTGCTTGAGAATAAGTATAATATTAATGTATTAAAACCTCAGTTTTATGCATACTCAGTAAAGTAATTTTATTCTAGCCTGGCTAGCTGGCCTACTGACATGCATTTTCACCACTGCTAAAAATAATGAGGAATCCAAGTGACACACATTTATGGCTAGGAGTGCCATCAGATCCCTTGACCTAATTGAGCATGCCTACACACCTTAGAGTGTTTTGCATAACCAACCTAGACAGCAGGAACATTTCCAACCAGATTGATTGACATATTTTATTTCTAACTTAAGCTTAATCATGACCAAGAATGATTCATTTATACCTTTCAAACTTTAGGAATTGACACAGGAGACAACCAAGCTGCAGACTCCAGAGTAAGCAATCATGTAAAGGAAAAAATATATATTAATAGAGTTTATTAACCCACTTAGCTGCTGAGGTTGATGTAATAAAATGGATTAATTAGCTGGTAGGGGAGTTACTTTATTTTATAAATAAATGTCAAACTGGATTTTTTGCAGGAAAGGTTTTGTCCTAAATCACTTTTCCATTAAACATTTCTCTGAAGTCGTGTACAAAACCTGGAGAAGGTACTGGAAGGTGCAGGTTGATTTTTATTTTAATAAAGCAACTGGACAAGAGCTCATCTCCCAGCAATAAACAAATTGACTCTCAAACTGAGACAGTTCTCAGCTTTTAAGGCATAAACTGCCTTCAAATAAGTATCAGTGGTTTCCACGCACCGTGTCTTAAACAGAAACAAAGCCTAATAGAATAGTCTGTAATAAAAGCGCTATTTCCAGCATGTGTGTGAGTGGCTGCTCTACGCTGAAAATGTCCTTTAGCACTTTTTAACCATATTCTCTAGTGTGTCAGCAAAGAGACTCCATCAGAGTATTTAACATTGCTGGGAGCAAAGGAATAAAGTGGAGTCACTGTTGATTATTACTCATTAGCCACAAGGACATCCACTTAACATGTGAATAAATGAATGACACCATGTCCTAATGGAAATGGCCTCAGTGTACCTTTAAGCAAAATGTTGTTTAATATCTTCCATTTGCTGAATAGTAAAGAGGCCTGTTGGACATGCATAGTTAGCAAGCAGCCATTGTTGCTTTGTTCCAATTGCAGCATTTAATAAAAAAAAATGTTGTCTTTGACTGCAGCAAAGACGGGGCTCATGACTGCGGGTGGCAGCACGGCCTCATCCTCATGCTGCAAATTCACAGTGTCACTGGCACCCTAAAGGGTTAATACCCATAAAGCAAATGAAGCCTTAGAAGGTACATGTTCTTCATTATTCTGCTTTACATTCAAACATATAAAACAAAGAACATCTGATATCTTTATTGGTTTTCTTAGATAAAACACAAGCAAGCTATAAGCCCTAATTTTCTTATTACCATTTGTTAACAAGGAAGATAACACCCTCAAAAGTACTTGATTAGGACTCGCTTTGATTTGTATCTTGTTATGATTTCCAGGGCATATATTTTTGTATTATTCCTTTAGTACACTGATAGTTCTGATCAAAGTGATAAAAAGAGGTATTTTTAAAGTGTAAATATTAACCATACAGGTAAACCACACAAACCAAGCGGCATCTTGAACGCTGCCATGCTGAAGCACGCTTTGGGAAACAAATCCTAGCTGAGGTATCCGTCACTCTCGGGGAAGCTGGTAGGCTGGGCTGGAGGAGCCCTTTTGCCCTCAAACCCTTGCAGCAATAACTTGTATCATTCGCAACTTTTTCCCTTTTTTTTTTTTTCTACAATATAGCTACTGAGAACAGCTGCAGATATAGCATTAAGTATGTTTGCTATATCACATAGCTAAATACCCATGATTAGAATCCATACTGGAATACATCTGGGGATAAATCAGCTTTAACTATCTAATGAAAACAACAGCAAGCGCGCTAGCTCACATGAAAGATTTGGGGGGTTATTTTAACGCATGGTCTGTTGCCTGATTATGAAAACTGTGCTGGATCTTTTCCTCACTCTTGTATTTTTGCCTGCGTAACAGCAAACTGTGCTGGAGGCAGCTCGCTGGTGTTTCTCAGCTCCCAGGGCTTCCTCCTGTCTCGTCCCTGGGCTGCGATGGGCACTCTGGCTGTGGTGAGTGGGAAGCCTGACACAGTGGCTACACCCAGCACAGCTCCCAGCACAAGTGAGGCTGACAAGTTGGAAGTCTCTTTCTCCTGCCTCCTCCTCCTCACCGGCGCTTCCTCCGGCCGGCCCTGCGCAGACAGGGAGCGAGCGGGGGATGATTACATCAATCAGTGTCAGGTCTGGGAGCTGTGATTTATGAATATGCATAATGAGCTCTCACCTTTGAGAAGGACTAGCTAGGGAGATAATTGATTAGACAGGAAAAGAGCAGCCAACAGAGAGGGGGAGAGGCCTCTCTGCGCCGTCTCGGGCAGGCCTGGCTGGGGCTCCAGCGAGGCTGTCACGCTGCGAGAGTGATTCTAAAAAAAAATATAGGAGTAGGATTTTTTAACGTTTTGTTGAAACACGCATAACAAAATGCTTCCTCACAAAATTAATGGGAATTTTCTCCACATTAAGGAAGCCAGGCAGGCACAAAGGCTTCTTTCCCCTCTCAGGGAAACCAAGTTTTCACTTCCAGAAGCCAAAGGGGCAGCTTTCCCATGGCCGCCACGCAGCCGCTGCTGCTGCGGGAGCATCCCCACGGTCAGGGCGAAGGGAGAGGGCTCTGCTGCGAAGGCAAAGGAGCCTTTAATAGAGGTGGAAAGCTGGGGGACGCAATTGTTTCCTCATCGTGGTCTCATTATTTTCTTCCATTCCCTTTAAGCATCTCTCTGGCCACTGTGTGAAAGTTTCTATGGAAAACGCACCAGGATGTCCAGAGGAAGGGGAGGTGGAAATTTGCCTCTAGCTTTCTCTCCCCCTACCCCTCCCATTTTACATGCCATTAATCTTTTTTTTTTTTTTTTATCTTCAGCAAGAATTGAGTAGAAGAAAAAGCAGGGATGCAAAGTGTAGAGACACTGGGTAAAATTTACATGAGAAACAATCTGTTTTCTAACCACCCACCCACAGACTTTCCCCTCTTTTCAGGAGCCCATTGGAGCGAAAGAGGGGGAACAGTTCCTGGCAGAAGGACAGAGCTGCGATGAGGCAAACGCTGTTTCCAGGGTGAGCTGTGACCAGAGAGGATGTATAGGGAAAGGAAAGGGATATGGGGGAAAGAAAGCAGAGATCGCAACACTGCCGCAAACCTTGCCGGTCTCATAATGCCTGCCAGGAGGAATATTAATTGTGAAATATTAAAACACATATATAAAATGCGTGTGCACACACGTATATATATATAGTGTAAACATATACATATATATAAATCTTATCACTTACAAATGCCTAGGATTTAAAATGTAGTTTATCGGCCTAGTGCAACCCAATCCTATAAATAATACATTCCTATCACTATGACCTCAAAATGTCAATACCACGCAGCCCTGCACATTTGCATATCTTGTACTGTCTAAACTTGAAGCATGTCAGCTATGTGCTTCTGTTTGTACTTTAACTTCATTTTAACTCTTGCTTCCTAGCTCTGAGCACCCTCCCCCCTCCATAGTGTCTGTCACCAAAATGAGAAAAGCACCAGCTATTTAATCACCACCTCAGTAATTATGCCATTTCCAGGACTGTAAGGAGAGGAAGGGTGGGGGGCACACTCCCCCCCCAACAGAGATGTTAAAGTCCCTGGGAGCAAAAGCAGGAGTGGGCCAGCCCGTGGGCTCTACCTGCCCAAGCTGCCCCCTCCAGCTGAGGGGCGCAGGGATGGGCACGGCCGTCCGCGGGCACCGATTGCTGATGGATAATCGGGAAGAGGGGAGGAAAGGGGAGGTGGAAGAAGCTCCCGTCCCCCCCATACAATCGCCCTGGGATGGTTTTCATCTGACTGCGAGGCGGGAGGGGGCCGGGGCCGCCCGGAGCGGCCGGACCTCTCCCGGATCTGGCCAATTCTCAGCACTTTGCGCAGGAAACGAAGCTACAAGTTCTCGAGGCCGCGGATCGGCTTCGGGCGGGACGGAGAAGCTGCAGGTCCCGGAGCCGGAGCCCGGCGGGGCAGCCCGGGGGGGCAGCAGGACGGACGGGCAGTTCGTCCGGAGCGGAGCGGAGCTCCCTGCTGGGAGTGCGCCGCCGCGCCTCTATTCTCGGTGCCGCCGGTTGGGACGGTAACTCTTGCTCGGCGGCAAACCCGCGGGAACGGGTTGCAGGGGGGGGATATCCCCAGCCCCGGCGCCCCCTCCCCGCGGTCTCGGTCAGCCCCTGTCTCTCTCAGCGGCACAGCGGACCCGAGGGGAGCCTTCCCCCCCGCCCAAAACTGCCCCCCTGGGACGCACTCGGAGGGGAGGAGAAATAACGCAGCTCCGATCCCGACCCGCTGTGGCAATGACGACCCCCGAAGTTTCCTTTCAATTAACCCCTCCCGCGCTCCGCTCTACCACCGGGCTCCGAGGGGGCGGGGGATCAATAGCCGACACCCGGTAATAAGGTCCTCGGGGGGCGATGGATCACCGCCGGGCCTCTGCCGGCTGCCCCCGGGCTCCCCCCCGGCGCCATCCCCGGCTTCCCTGGGGCAGGGCGCTGTCCCCAGATCCGCACACGGAGTCGCAATCCCCGCTCCCCCCACCCCGCCTCCGGCACCACCGGGACGACGATGCCTGCAGGGGGCGCTGCGGCTCCAGCGTTCGGCCGCGGGAAGGGCCGTGCGCCCACCCGCCCGGCCCCGCCGCTGCCTCTGCCCGGCCCGGCCGCGCTGCCCGGCGGCGCCCGGACACCGCGAACACCCGCTCCACCTCCGGGCGGCCCCGGCCCGCGCTCCGCCCGAGGATGCGCCACTCTCGCCGCGGTCCCAGCGCGGCCTCGCCTGCCGCGGAAAAACAAGTCACCGGCGGGGACGGGAGGGGGTAAGAGTAGGAGAAAAAAATAATTCCAGAGGTGGGAAAAGAGAGTGTAGTCAAAGTGGCAACAGTTTATTTATTAGCCAAAAATATATACTTTCTTGTACAATTTGGTTCACACATATGTACATTTTTACTGTATGTACAAAAACAAACAACAACAACAAAAAAATCGAAACACCTAATCCTCACTGGACTTCCAAAAACCTCACAAACTCTGCTAATCCAGATGATATTACAGAAGCGGGTATTTTTTTTTTCCTTTTTAGTTTTAATATACAGACATGCTTACAAGTTGTAACTATACAGAGATTTCTTTTTACAATCATTACAACAACAATAAAAAATTAACTATGATGATGACAACGCCGATAGAACCATAGCGGCATCAAGTTGGTTCTGGGGCCTGGAAAAAAATGACACAGAAAAAAAATATTTAATAGGATTTCTAGTTAGATTGTGATGGCACAATATATTTAAGTGTAGGTAGCACTACTTTTGTTGTTGTTGTTGTTATTTTTTTAAAAAAATAGATTTCTAAATATAAAAAGTTTTCAGAGTGAGTTATAGGAAATTTATTTAGCTACAAAAATACCACGGGCCCGATCCCCGTGGTTTCAATCAATCAAAAGAGTAATTGATTTCAGCGACTGCTACGCCAGACTCGGAACAGCAAGGCTCAGTCTCTCAAGTTTTCATACTAGCTGTGGTTTTTTATTTTAATTTATTGTTTTCCCACTGCCGCTGTATTTGTCCCTCATGCTCCGCGGCACCGGCGGTTGCTATTGGCGTCCCGGGCAGGCCGGGCCGGTGGTGCTCGGGGGAAAGGCCGGCACCGGCTGCTCCCGCCTGCCTGGCCAGAGCCGAGCCGAGCCGAGGCACAACAGCCGCACCGCCCGGCCCCGCCACCGCAGCCCGGCCTGCCCTGGGCACAGCTCCCGAGTTCCGGAAGAGAGAACAGTAAAAATATATAAATATCAGAATAACCCACTACGCACGCAGAGAAAGAATAAGAAACCGCCCTGGAAAGGGAACTAAAGAAGCGGAGAAAATAAGCTAACCATTTACAACTCCCTCTATATATCCTTAGGAGACTGAGGAAGCAATCTCTTACCGCCTCTGCACTGGCTGGAAAGCTGTCTTTATTAACTTTTTCTCTACTTCCAAGGCACTAGATCGATCTAAAAAGAGAAGAAACAAAGGAAACAAAAAAAAAGTTCCTTTATAGCCCCCGTTTTATTTCCCCACATCCCTGAATTAAACCTCTAGACTTAAGATCTCTTCTTAGCAAGTTGCAAATACGGAAAAACGACTGCTTTGCTGCAGGAGTGACCGTCAAAAGGAAAACAAACCAGCCCCGGAACAAGCCTTACGGCCGGGTCCTTCCCACAAAGACGATTTGAGCACCAACAACAACAGCAACAAAAATTATCTCCGTCGGAGGAAGGTAATTCTCGGGGTTTGAGACTAACCGGACGAGGAGGTCCCCCCACTGCCGCCGCCCCGGGGGCCCCGCGGCCGCCCGCCCGCCGCCACCTGCGCCCCGACGGCTGCGCCGGGCCGGGGGCACCGTGAGAAAACCGCGGGAACGGCGCCCCCCGGCCTCGGCCCCTCGCACAAGGTCCCGCAGGGCCTCCCGCGCCGCTCCGCGCCGCACTGCGCAGCACCGCCGAACCCCCGCGGTGCCGTCGGCCCGTCCCGTCCCCGCCGCGTCCCTCAGCGGTCACCTGCTCCGGTGGGCTCCGCGCTCTGCGCCTGATCCGCGGGCCGCGGGAAGGTGGCGGCGGCGGAGGGGGGGGCGGCAGGGGTGGCCCCCAGCCCCAGCAGGTGGGGAGTGTTCAGTAAGGCCAGCGGGTGAGGGGCCGGGTGGTGGTGGGCCGGGAAGGCGCGGTTGGTCCAGTTGGGAAACTTGCCCAGAGGGCAGGAGGAGACGAGTCTGTGGGGTGGCGGGGGGGGCAGCGGCAACGGCTGGGGGCCGGTCGCCGGAGGGGAGCCGCCGCCGGGAGACTTGCGGGGGTTGTCCGGGCTGGTGGCCGTCTCAGCCAGCGACCAGATCTTGGGCTTCGGCAGGGTGCCGGCCAAAGCGCCGTCCGTCGGAGAGGAGGCGGCGGAGGAGGAGGCGGAGGAAGGGGGCGAGAGGTGGTGCGGCGACGGCTGGAGAGGCGGCTTGAGGGGCTCCAGGCTTGCGGGGGCAGCGGTGGCAGGGGCGGGGAGCTCGCACTTGTGGTGGTGATGGTGGTGATGGTGGTGGAGGTGGTGGTGGCGGAGGTGGTGCGGCTCCCCCTCGGCGGCCTTGAGATAGCGCTCCTCAGAGCCGGGCAGGTCCTCGAAGCCCTCGGAGCCCTCCGAGTCCGTCTTGGAGTCGGAGTGCAGGAGATCGGCGTCCTGCAACTCGTCCTCCAGCTCGTCCTTATTACTCTCGATGTTCTCGGTGTCGATGTTCTCCAAGTCGATCTCCTCCTCGTCCTCCCTCTTGTCCTCTTCCCCCTCGTGGTCGCTCCCGTAGGAGTTGCCCTCCTCGTCCGTCCTGCTGCGGGGGGCCCAGGTCATTTTATTCTCCTTTTTAAGCCGCCGCCGCGCGTTCGCGAACCAGGTGGACACTTGGGTGAGAGTCATTTTGGTGATGATGGCCAGCATGATCTTCTCGCCCTTGGTGGGGTAGGGGTTTTTCCGGTGCTCGTTGAGCCAGGCCTTCAGAGTGCTGGTGCTCTCCCGGGTGGCGTTCTTGGGCCGCGACGGGTCCCCGAACTGGTACTGCCCGTAGGGGTAGAAGGCGGGATGGTGGTGGGGGAAGGCGGCGTGCTGCACCCCCGGGCTCTCCTTCAGCTCGTATTGGGCGCCCTGCAGCGAGAGGGAAGGGGCGGCCCGGCTGAGACGGCGCGGCGGGCCCGGCCCGGAGCCCCTCCGTCCCGCCGCCCCACTGCCGTTACCAGGAGCAGAGCTCGCTCGACACGAGCGCGGCGGCCGGGACGAGCTGCCTTCCCGTGCCGCCGCGCTCCCCAATCCCGGTCCCGCCGCCCCAGACACTCTCCAGCCCCGGTAGCTCGGGCCCGGCCGAGGCGGGCGGCCGGTGCCCGCGGGGTGCCCGGGCGGGAGGAGCGGCTCCCCAGGTGCGTGTGCGCGGAGGGGCCGCCGGCAGCCGGGGCCGCTCACTGCAGCCGTCAAGCCCTGCGGGAGGAGCTGGGGAAGCCGCGGGATCGCCGCTCCAACCCCGCACCTCTGCGGCAGCGCTCCCGGGGCCGGGCGGCGATAACGCCCCGTCTCCACTGACAGCCCTCCCGGCGTCTTCCCCTGCGGCCCCCCGGACCGATGCCCAGCGCGAACGGCGCCCCGACCGGCCCCATCCCGAGCGTCCCGGGCAGCGATCGGAGGGCCCCGGAGGGGCCTCTTACCAGCTGGGGGAAGATGGGCAGCTCGGCGGCGTAGGGCAGGAAGGCTCCGTAGCCCTGGGCGGCGGCGGCGTAGGGCGCGCCGTACATGGAGGAGAGCACGTTGGAGAGGGTCCCGGACGGGGCCAGCTCGGGGCCGCCGCGGGAGCCGCCGCTCCCCGGGCGCTCCGCCGGGTAAATCGGCCTGATGTACTGGTAGCCCAGCTGGGGGAAAGACATGGTGGGGGAGCGGGGGCAGGGGAGGGGGGAAGGAGGAGGAGGAGGGGGGGGAGAAGAGAGGAAGAAGGGAGAGAAAGGGGAGAAAGTAGCAGGGCCGGGAGCGGAGGAGGGAGTCGGGTCTCTCGCCCTCGCCGGCCGCCCGCACTTTCAGCGCCTCCCGCAAACTCCGGCAGACATGGGGGGGGGAAGCTGGGGGTGCGCGGAGGCCGCGGGCTCCCTCCTGTCCTCGGCCGCCGCGGTAAACGATCCGATCGCTTCTTTCTTCTCTCACTTTTCCTATTGATCTGAGTGGACCCGGGTCAGGTCCTAACAGATTGCCTGAGATTATTGGGACTCCGAGCTCTGATTGACATTTCTAGTCTCTCGCAAGCCCCTCCTATTTCTTTTAAGTCTCTCTCTCTCCCTCTGCCTCCCTCTCTCTCTCATGCCCAGAGCTCGCTCTCGCCGGGTTTGTCACTAGCTGTGTTTTTTTTTTTTCCTTCCCTAAATCTGTTTACTGACGTCGCGATCTTTTATTTGAGTTGCTTTCAAATCTCGTTTTAGCGATCGCCAATCAGTTGTGTGTTTTACAAAGGTTTAACCCTGCCTCATGGTATTCTAATTATATAGAGATAGATTTAGATATAATTTCTTTCATAGCCCCCCTCTCCCCCGGAGCATAGGAAGCCAGAGTGTCAGCTGTGAGCGGCACACGAGAGGGACAGGAAAAAGTTGTGACATTTAAAAATAAAGGCTACCCCCCCGGCCCAGTGCTCCTTTTCAGGTTTTCAAATTTACAGCCTTTCCTTGCCCGGGTTCATTTTGTTTTCTTTATTAAGATATTCCCTCCTTCCCTTCCCCCTCTCCAACCCTGGCGAGGGTTACATCTCCTAATATAGATTTAAAAGTCTACTAGATTTTTTTTTTTTAATTTGCATTTTCAGAGCTACCTTGAAAAATTTCCGAGTGTACTGAATCTTTAAGGAGTTCTCTACATTTTGTCTGGGCTAACAGTGGGCAGATACAGTGGAAAAGCTAAGTTAATTTTCCTCCTAATAAGGGACTTCAAAGAGTTGTAGGTCACAATTTTACATCAAAGGCAGAAAAGAAGGCAAATTAAAATCTTAACAAAGGAGAGACGGGAGCAGCCCTCTGGGCCATTAGTAAATAAGTGGTGTGAAAAAAGGGACAATGACAGGCACTGGAATTAAACTCATTAACACCTTTTTGTCTTGGTGCGAAATCTCTAATTAGGAAATTTATGATCATTTTGCTTATTCCCTCTGTTCTGAATCACTACAAGGCTTAGAAGGAAGTACCTGGTACGTGCAACATTTGCAAAGGGACCAGTGGTAAGGGCTTGTAAGGAGCTATTGGGAAGGAGTCAAGATACGTTTTAATTACCTAATAAGATTTTTTTTTTTTTAATGGCCAACACATTTTAAATGACTGTTTGCCTTTTTTTATTTTTCAGCCGTCCCCCCCACTCACCCCCTCCCCCCGAAACCAGCGTGTGACTTGCAATTTAGCCTTTTCAGAGTAGTTAAAATACAGTTCAATCACGGCTCGTCTTTGGCAAGCGCCGGCATGTCCTGCTCCGCTACGGCCGGGCGGAGGGAGGGAAACCGAAAATGTTCATCCGACCTGTGGGGCTGGGATTGCGGGCAGGGGAGAGGGGACCTCATCCTACCACCGTTATCCGCTTTCTTAAATACTCAGTGTTTCAATTTTTTTAAAAAGTTGGAAAGGTCTTTTGAGTAGTTAAGACTGGAGGAGAGCTGTTTAAGCATATTCCCCTCTTTTCCTAAATACTCTCTGGATTTATTGCCTTTAAAATATGATTTAGGTACAATATAACCACTGTGCCCACAGTATGGATTTTTATAACTACATTTCTTTTAAAATGAAATTCATGTCAGATTATGCAGTTAAAGGAATCGACCTTGACAGCTTGCCATAATAAAACTATATCAGCTTGTAATAAATGCGGATTATAGCAAAGCAAGCTCCAGAATTAAAATTCCCTGAATCAATATATGAAAATCTGTAGGAAACATCTCTAATCGTATTAAGTTCATCTTTATAGCATTTCCTATCTGCTAATCTAGTGCAAAAACAACTCTGGGTTGGAGGAATTTATTTTTTTCTATTCAACGTTGCTCCTGTGATAGCTTTTGATAGCATAATGCAAGGGAGATAACAATATTAAATTCAGTTATAAGTTTATTTCTTTCTAATTCAGGAGAAAAACAGGCAGCGAGCCCCACGTCCTGATTTGCTTTAAAGTTTTCTATAGGAAGCGCTCGGTTGGGACTAGGTGATATTGACGGGGTCGACGGAAAGTTTGGATGCAAACCACAAGTTTTAAAAAGATCTGCCTCGGAGAGAAAAGGGGCGAATATGAAAAATCGGAGAAGTCAGTCGCCGTTTGATGCAGTCGTGCTCGCCACGCTGGTGTTACGGTCGGGCAGGGGGTCACACGCGTGTCCCATGTAAAACCGGTCTCATCTTTTTGAGGGTGCACGTCTGGCACGGAGTGGCAAAGCTGGCGGGATTATTTTGTGATGTTTAATCAACAGCACAAGCAATACAAGTTGTTCCCCCGCGGGAGCCGCCGGCAGTAGCGGACAGGGCTGGGATGGGAGCGGCCAGGGCCATGCGGGAGCGGGGGATCCCCGTGGGGCTGCGTGGCAGGAGGGAGACGCGGGACGCGAGAAATTTATGGGTGCGAATGGATCCAGGTCAGAATGAGGGTGAGGGATGGTTTATTAATGGGAAAGAAACAGAGAGGAAACGTAGCCGGACCAAATGGACGGGAGGAGAAATCTGCAGGGATGCAGTTCTTGGCTGAGAGGGGAGGAAAAAAAAAAGCGGAGAAGACAGCAAACGGTGGGGGAGAAGCGGGAGAGATCTTCCCGGGGGCACGGTGGGGGTGTGGGAGCGATGTCCACGGCAGCGGAAGCGTCGCTGCGGGGACGGAACCAGCCCGGGGCCGGGAAGCGGCGGGTGCGAGGCGGGGAGCGGAGCCGGGCAGGGAGGGCGGGGGGGCTGCGGCGGGAGCGGAGCGGGGAAAGGAGTGAAGCCCTTTCCTTGCGGACAAAAAGCGAGCAGGAGGGAGAGTGAAGCCGAACGGGAGACGCTTTGCCTGGCTGGAGCCGAAGGGAGATGCGAAGGGGAGGCTGGTGCTCGTCCTCCGGGGCAGCCGGGGGGAACCGCGCCGGGCCCGACAGCCGCCGCCCCCGGGGGGAGCCGCGGCGGAGGAGCGCTCCTTGGCCGGACAGACACGTGTCTTCTGGCCGGGATCTGTCAAAGCTGAGAGAGCGGCTCCTGATTTATTACCCCAAACACACACACACGCACCCCCCCGCCCACCCGGCTGCCCGCCCTCCCTCCGGCCTCGCCTCCCTCCTCTCCCGGCAGGCTCAGACGGTCGCCGAGCTAAAACCAAACCTCCCTCCGGCTGCAGATGGGCTTCCCCGAGCCCGCAGCCGGCTCCGGGGCTACAGGGCGAGCCGCGCCGGGAGGAGGTGCACCGTCCGTGGGCAGCATCGCGCCCGCCCGGGCGCCCCTGGGACCCCAGTCCCGGTTCTCAGCGCTCACGCCCCACCGCGCCCCTCTCCGCCAGGTCACGGGCGGCGAAGGGGATCAGGGGACACGGCCCGGGAGGTGCTTCGGGCCGGGGGTGCCTGTCTCTGCCGCAGGGCCCTGCTGGGGAACCGGAGGCTGCCTGCCCGAAGGTGCGGGACAGCTGTCGGCGGGGCTGCGGGTTCCAGCAGGCTCCTGCCGGGCCCTGGGATGGCCGGGGTCGGGGCGGGGGGGAGCCCCGGAGTGCCGCAGCACACGCGGGGACGGGGCGCAGCCACCGGGGGAAGAGGGGGGTAAACAAACAAGTGGGATTAGGAGAAGGACCGCAGTTTAAAAAGGGTTAAAAAAATAGAGGGAAAGATCAAAGCGTCGGGTAAAAGACTCTTCAAATTACACGTTTGAAGCTTTTCCATAATTCCAAGGCGACAGATAGATAACAAGCTGCACATTCCTTATCACATATGGAATCAATCTGAAAGGAGTCTCTTGATCAGAATCTGTTAATTGCAGTGACATACGATTTGGAAAGAAAACACAATTAATGACCCTTCATGTTAAGGCTTTGGGACGAGGCCACTGACAATCTGTGCTCTGCGGTCAACGTCAACTTTTTTATCATTATTGTTATTATTAGTAAACTATTAAAGGGTGACATTCCTCATGCCTCGACAAATGTTTTGTCTCCGTTCCCGTTGCAGGTTTCGTCAGAATGGGGAGGAGAAGTGAAATGGGACGGGAGCGCGTGTGCGCTTTTTCTTCAAGTTTTGGGGAGCTAAAATGATTTAGTAACTTGTCTGTAAATCTAATGACCTAAGGTGAGAAAAAATGCTTCATCTTTTATTATTACCATTTGTGGTGAGCCTTACCAGGAAACAGCAAAACCCGTTTGATATGGTAAATATATGTGTCCATTTAAAACCCATTATTGCAGAGATTTTTTTCCCAAAGCGAAATGAAGCCAATCTCCCCAATCCCATTTCCTAATACCCTCTGTCCATGGCTGCCCTTGGCTCCCCCACCCTTCCCGGGCGCTGGGGCCGCTGAGCCTCGGCCGATCCCCCCTGAGTGCTGTGGGTGCAGGGACCGGGGGAGCAGCAGCAGTGGGTGCCCCGGGGCTCTTCGTGTGACACGCGACCTGCAGTTTTAGTAAGGGAAGGAGCGACATTTTTAAAAAGCTTTACTCTGTCATTAAAAGATAATGGCTTTGTTTGAGAAGGAAGAAGGAGAGGTTCATTTGAAGGTTATAAAGCATAGACTTTAATAGGATCGAAGTGAAATTAGTTAATAAGAAAGTGCTGGCCAGAAGCTCTCCGGGCTTTTAAGTGCTCTCCAGGCCATTTAGGGAAATTGAATAAGAACAGACTCTGTTACCTGCAGCCCCAACTGTTATCTCCAGTTCTGCACAGAGGCGAGAAGGGAAAAATAGTGCCTGAGAGACCTCAAGTCCCGTACACCTCCTGCCAGCCTATTTCCTCGAGAAAGAATATCCCCTTTCTGCTAGCAATCGTGTTCTCCTCCTTCTGCTGCTTTCAAGCAGCCCAGACTACACCGTGTACCACAAGGGGGTAAGCAAAGGTAAGGGGCCACCAGCAGATGCTGCAGGCTCCGGGGGCAGCTCTGAGCAGCAGCCCCGGCCCCGCTCGGGCAAAGCTGCCCTCTTGCTGTTATTCTTTTTCCCTTTCATTTCTCCTGATTTTTTTTCCCACCATTGTGGTGCGTTGCTGATTTGCGTTCGGACCGTTGCCAATAGGTCAGTATATTGTGTTACCTAACTTCCTATCTGCTCACTCTCTCCCTCCATTTTAACTATATAGTTTTTAAAGGTGTTAATAAAACCTTTCCTTTGGTAAATCGTTCATTAGAAGTCCCACCGAAACCTGGAAAGACTTCAGAAAAAAAAAAAAAAAAAAAAAAGCAACAGCCAAAAACACAGAGCTCGGGAATGAGAGGCTGGGAGAAGGCTTTTGTCCAAAAAATGCATAATTGCTGTGAATCTTAGGAAACATTAATCTTTACAGGAATTCGTGATTCATATCTGTGGTTTGACCGCTTAGGTGATTTACAATCTGTTAGTGCAATTCACTAATTTTATGCCAATATATTTTATACACCCGGTTAGACTTTCCATCTTCCACCGGAACGAGTGGCTTTTGTGTCTCGCTAGTGTCCGTGTGGCTCTCTGACTCCGACCCCCGGCGGAGGCCGTTCCCGCCGCTCCTCGGGAGCCGAGAAGTGGACAGAAAGTGCACGCAACTGTGGGAAACTTCCCCTCGCCGTTTTCCGTCCCGGTTTTCCTCGGCCGGGCAGGGACTGAGCCCCCGCCGATCTCCGCGGCTGCGCGGATGTGAGCGGGTCCGGCTCCGGCGGGAGGGCTGCAGCCTTTGTAAGCCGGAGATCCCCCGGGTATATCGACCTTCACCTGCAGTTTTAAATCCAGATTGTTCCCCTCTTGTATGCCCTCGGTGGAGCCTCCGGTACGGGGCAGCGGGGAGCCGCGTCCCCTCACCGCGGGGGCTCGCACTGCCCCGGGTATTGACCTCCCCGCCCGGGACTGCGGCCGTGGGGCGGTCCCGAGGGGACAGCGCATCTCCAGCTTCCCCGGGCGGGTGCCCCCCTCCCTCTTCCCTCGTCCCCAGCCCGCCGGGAGGTGCCTCCCCCGGGATGCGTGCGGTGCATCTGGAGGGGTGGGAGTGCACACCTGGCCGTGTGGGAGCGCCGTGCGAGGGACATGCAACTCAAACCACGACTCTGGGCGCTTTTAGCGTCTGCGTGGAAGCCAAGCGGGGCAATCCCCTGGTGAGATGTTCCAGTGCTCTCCGGCCGCCGCATGGGAGAGCTGGGAATGCGGGCAGCTTCGTGTCATTTGTAACTGGGTTTGTTAGCTGGAGGGGAAAATACCAGAAAAGAAAAGGAGCAGCAGCTGCACTGAAGATAACACTGCACGGAGTCTAATCTTGTGACACAATCATTAATTACTATTGTATTAATTGCTATTTTTCCAAAACAGTCCCTGCCCGGAAGAGCTTACAGCCCACATCTGGTGTGTAATGATGCTCTGGTTTAGAAACAATTCTCCTATTAGGTCCCAGGTAGCGTTTACAAATGGCAACAGCTACAGTATCAAAGCCCGTCATCTTGCAGCCTGAGATTTTCTGTCCCATCGGCCTGGGTAGGATGATTTTGATGCCGATAAAATACATTTAAATATCAAAGTCTTTATTCGCGTACACATTCCGTCCGAACTTTTAGATCGCGTTGGCGTAACAGCTTTATTTGCTCTTCATCCCACGGATGCTGCCTTATATCAGTAACAAACAAGCATTGATTTTATGGTAAAGTCACTTTGGGATGGGAATGAGTAACTCCAGGCAGTGCTATCACTGTATTACATGGAAATGGCCCAGGTAACAAGATGAACATTGATTCAGCATTATGTTTGATCAATAATGAAATAAGTAACTTCAGGGCCAAATTAAAATGCAAGCTGGCTTAACGCTGCCAGCTTCTGGGCTAAGTGACAAGGCTAATTCAGCAGGGAAATGGCAATATTTGCATTAGAGGCTGCATCTGTTGTTTGGTGGAAGGGGCTGGATCTGCAATAATGCCGGATAGAACTGCAGGGAGCTGGTTTGAGGGGTTCCCTGCCGGTGCCCGCACCGGTGGGGGCCCGTCCCGCCGGTCCGGTGCTGCTTTGCCGTCGACTACCCTCGACTTACGGCCACGGCGGAGCTGAGCTGCAAAAAATACTTTAGGGTGTGTAACAGAAACCCAGCGTGCTCCGTTTCGCAGATAAGCAGATGGTGTTAGCACTTAGCGAAGGGAAATATGTTTTTATAAACTCCCGGGCGCACGGGAGCCTGGGCCCCGCCTGCGTTCCGCGTCGCCCCTGCTCGGCCGGGGGAAGGGTCCACGGTGTATTTTGGGAATGATTTAGGAGATGAGTGGGAGCATGACCAGAGCTGTCTGTATCGGCGGCCTTGGGCCCGGTTTATCTGCTGTTTTCTCCATTGCCGGGTTTCACAGCTCTGTCATCGTTATCGGGACGGTGACACGCACTGATTTTCAATCGCGATTGTCGCCTTCGGCTGACCAACACCGGGACACGGGGCGAGTCACCGAGGGTAAAGCCTCTCTTAGGAGGAGGTAGAAGGTCTAAGGTGTAACCCCGTGCCCAAAATCGGAACTGGGGCGATAGGGAGAGAGGAGCCCGCAGTAACTCACGGCCGGGTGTGAGACCGGTAGCTTTGCTGTGCTGTGCGGGGGAGAAGATATTGTCGCTGGCAGAGTGATGGGCACCGGGAGGGTGCGAGGCGGCTGGAGCTGCCGGTGTGTGCGGGTGAGGAGGCTGTGGGCAGGCACGGGAAAACAAGACAGGCAGTTGGCGTGTAGCGTGCAACATCAGCTAGGGACGCCTGGTCTTGTGGCGTTTTTCTAAGTTGTTATATTTTTAGACTGTTTTTAAACATTTCCTCAAACGTGGAAAAATAAAGGAGGTAAAGGAAGAGCTCTCGCCAAAATAGTAGGAAACATCTCCAAGTGCAGCCCGAGCTAAGCTGAGTGTGCCAGAGGCGTGTGTGTCTCTGCCCCACGGCTGGAAACATCTTCCAGGCGGAAAGCGCGGCTCCTTGTCACCGGAGAAGGCACATTAGCCCGGCGGGGCAGGGGGGGTGTCTGCCCGCTCGGCACCGGCGCTGCTGCCGACCCGGTGCAGCCCTGAAAGCGGAGCCGTAAATAGGGCCCAGCGTGGCGGAGGTGCGGCTGGAAATGGATGATGTGGTGGGTGAGGGATGGCCCGGCGGGGCGGGCGGCAGCGCGCCGGGGAGGGAACCGCTCTCCACCTACGAAGGCGGCGCGAACGGCGGGAGTTGGGCGCCCCGGGCGAGGGGAACGGAGGGGGCGCGGTGTGGGTGGTGTGGCACTGCGCACACCCCGGCTCCCGGTGTCAGGACTCAGCCCCCTCCTTAGGGTGCCGGTGCTGGTACAGATCAGCGGGGGTGGATTTAGGCCAGGCAAAGCGGGAGCACGGTGAGGATCTCGCTGCCTTGGCGGGCGGTGGGACCCCTCCGGGTTGTGCAGCTCTTACCGGGCAGGCCCACCGGGAGTGACCCGGCTCAGCGTTGCGCGGCCGCGCACCTGGAGCCTTCGGGAGGCGCAGGGGGGAGGCTCGGCCGGAGCGGGTGTGGGGGCTCCTCTCCGCAACCCCCTGTGCCTCAGCCGCGGCGGGACGCGGTGCCCGGACCGTGCAAAATTTAAATAAAAAAGGGGGCCGGCGCTGGCGTTATTGCTCTTTCCTCTCCTTAAGCAGGTCAAACGCGATCGTTCAGAGCTATTGATTGCTCCGCGGGCTTGTAGTGATTTGTTAAAAGTGAGTAAGGGTGAGCAGGAGGTGCGGAGAACAGCTCCGGATCAGCCGTGGAGGGAAAGCGCGGGCGGAGCGGAACGGGCTGGGGCGGAGCGGGGGGCGGGCGGGGGGATGAGCGTGCGGAGCCGCGGCGGAGCCTCCGCGGGGCGGGCGCGGAGCTCCCGGGGGCCGGGCCGGGCTGCGCGGCAGGGAGCGCGCAGGCGGACTCCGGGCAGCGCTGCGCATCCCGCGCATCCACCGCGCCCCTGCATCCCGTCAGGGCCACGGGTACTACCCGTACCCGCGGCTCCAGATCATTAAAAGAAGCCCACCCTGTGTGTGTCCCCTCGCTCAGCTCCGCGGGTGCAGAACAGGCTACAAGGATGATGAAGAACCTGGGAAAAACATGCGAATAGGGGAAAGGATGGAAATCGTTACATAGTTAACTTTAGAGGCCGAATGGATTTTATGTTGGGGGTAAACACAAAACCATCTACTAAAGTCAGACATGCCTTCTTTTTCAGGGCTAATGGAATGAGTCATCGACGGAGAGGATTATTTAAAGCACCATGTGAGTCTATAATCATGTAGATATACAAGTTATTATATATTGGAAATCTGTCTCCTCCACTCCCTAGTCTCTTATAATCCTCTGACCAGGAACCAGGCAGTCCCCATGTGGAAATTTAGAAAAGAAAAATCAGTAATGCTCTTAGCATCAAACAATAAATCCTGAAGTTATTTGCCACCACATTTAATTAAATATTTTGAAAAGAAAACCCTTGTGATTGATTTGCCTTCTGTATTGATCCAGTATTGATCTTTCGCGTCTTGCTAGTCCAGTTGTGGCATGTGCTAAATGGCTGCAATGCCTAGGAATACCTTGTTATGAATTGCTCCTTAAAATTCACCGTAAACCTTCCTAAAGACTCAAGTCTATCAAATTTAGTTTGCTGTCATTAGTTTAAGCATTCTATTTCCGAAAGCCAT